>NC_135236.1:526947865-527251436 GCF_051348905.1 Ranitomeya variabilis
AATTGTATGTGGTTTACGCACTCCAAGTAGTTTGTTATCATGTCTGGAGGGAGCTCCACAGGGCTATAGTCCATATTTGCCTGGGCACTTACTGCTCTATGATGAAATAAGTATGCTTTCTGTACCTGAGAGTTCATTTATAATGGCCACATATTAGCCCTGAGAATTAATGAGAATTAAGTATCTATAATCAAAAACGGAGGTACTGATAAGTAGAGTATTTAGGCTAGTCAACAGGAAATTTTCAATAAAGTTTTCAAAACGTACCGCTCTGCTGTGGTCGAAGTGGTCATGTGGCAAAAAGCGGTGCCTGCCGCTGGTTGTCGAAGTATAGGATGCAGTGCATGGCAGGTATGTCGGCGTGGGCAGGACGTGACTCATCTGCTAGCCAATCGTAGAGTGAATGCATTACCGAAAGTGAGGTAATCCGGCCGTGTCTATGCGTTCCATAAAGCGGAAGTGCCCCATGCGTTCCATGGAGCGGAAGTGCTCTGTGCGTTCCATAGAGCGGAAGTGTCCTATGCGTTCCATATAGGGTGATGTAGTGGCGATTAGCGTTCCAGGATCTTTTTAGATGCGTGCCACTGGTGAAAAGCAAGGCACTGGGGCATTCTCTCTTGTTACAGTGTGATGACGAGATGCTCTAAGTATTCTATGAGTGCTGCAGTCGAGTAGGAAGAATGAAGAAGTATATAGGATCAGGGGAAATCCAAATGGTGAGTAATCGAGGAGCATGAACTTCATTCAATATAAACGACTCTGTGAGAGAGAGAATATATAATTAATTTATACAAAATTGATCATGGTATATATACAATGCAAACAGAGTGAAGAGGTAATCCTTAGCGGGGAAAAAGGCTAATACAGGACTATCATTGACCATGTACATAAAATGATGATAACACAATGAGTATAACTTTGCAGATGAATGCAGTGCATTCAGAAAAATCATACTCCCTATTGAGACCTCTGGGGGACAAAGTTTGCAGTTTGTGAATCCAATAGACCCCTTTCTGTTTTAAAATGCGTACATGATCACCCCCTTACCGAGGAGGGGTTACATGCTCTATGGCCTGAAATTTCAATTGTGACACATTATGTCCTGCTAGATTGAAATGGTACAGTAGGGGTAAGAGTAGATTCTTGCACCTGATAGTGGATTTGTGCTTTGAGATTCTATTCTTGACCAGTTGTGTGGTCTCCCCTATATACAATAAACCACATGGGCACTTTATTAAGTAAACCACAAATGAGGTATTGCAGGTGAAATAGTCTTTAATGGGGTATCTCTTGCCTGACTGGGGATGAGAAATATCTTTGCCCCTAAGTACATTGTTGCATTGCTGGCATTGCAGGCATGGAAATGTGCCAGTTTTAGGATTTTGAAGAAATTTTTAAGTGGATCTTAGTTGTATGCTGCCAATATCAGCCCTAACTAGCGAATCTTTAATCTTAGGGGCACGTTTGAAACAGGGTAAGAGCGGATTTTGGAATTCAATCACCCCAGGATATGCTGTATGTAATATGTCCCAATGCTTCCTTATAGTATGATGCATGCGGTAGGCAAAAGGGTGGTAAGTATGAACGAACGGTATGCCGCTCGTATTGGCTGATTTGGTGGACCTTATCAGGTTAGAAGGTTCATCAAGTGTGTGGGGTGGATAGCCACATTCTTCAAATTTTTGTTGCTTTCCTATATGCAAATTGCCTCTTCTGAGAAAAAGAGGACTTAAACTCTACAGCGCCACCTATTGGAAGTAGCGATCCTACAAGTCACAATCAAGCCTTTAACGAGTCGTGCAATATGACTTAGGATAGAAGCCAAATCAGTATCTCAATTCGCAGACACTGTGTTTCGGGCTGTTGGCCCTCGTCAGTGCGAAGCATGAGAACTGATTTGGCTAGGTGAGAGGCTCTGGACATGGGGTCTAAGGGGTATCGTTTCTCCTTATGGAGAGTGACATACAGTCATGGCCAAAAGTATTGACACCCCTGCAATTCTGTCATATAATACTCAGTTTCTTCCTGAAAATGATTGCAAACACAAATTCTTTGGTATTATTATCTTCATTTAATTTGTCTTAAATGAAAAAACACAAAAGAGAATGAAGCAAAAACAAAACATTGATCATTTCACACAAAACTCCAAAAATGGGCCAGACAAAAGTATTGGCACCCTCAGCCTAATACTTGGTTGCACAACCTTTAGCCAAAATAACTGTAACCAACCGCTTCTGGTAACCATCAATGAGTTTCTTACAATGCTTTGCTGGAATTTTAGACCATTCTTCTTTGCCAAACTGCTCCAGGTCCCTGATATTTGAAGGGTGCCTTCTCCAAACTGCCATTTTTAGTTCTCTCCACAGGAGTTCTATGGGATTCAGGTCTGGACTCATTGCTGGCCACCTTAGAAGTCTCCAGTGCTTTCTCTCAAACCATTTTCTAGTGCTTTTTGAAGTGTGTTTTGGGTCATTGTCCAGCTGGAAGACCCATGACCTCTGAGGGAGACCCAGCTTTCTCACACTGGGCCCTACATTATTCTTCAAAATTTGTTGGTAGTCTTCAGACTTCATAATGCCATGCACACGGTCAAGCAGTCCAGTGCCAGAGGCAGCAAAGCAACCCCAAAACATCAGGGAACCTCCGCAATGTTTGACTGTAGGGACCGTGTTCTTTTCTTTGAATGTCTCTTTTTTTCTCCTGTAAACTCTATGTTGATGGCTTTGCCCAAAAAGCTCAACTTTTGTCTCATCTGACCAGAGAACATTCTTCCAAAACGTTTTAGGCTTTTTCAGGTAAGTTTTGGCAAACTCCAGCCTGGCTTTTTTATGTCTCGGGGTAGGAAGTGGGGTCTTCCTGGGTCTCCTACCATACAGTCCCTTTTCATTCAGACACCGACGGATAGTAAGGGTTGACACTGTTGTACCCTCAGACTGCAGGGCAGCTTGAACTTGTTTGAATGTTAGTCGAGGTTCTTTATCCAACATCCGCACAATCTTGCGTTGCAATCTCTTGTCAATTTTTCTTTTCCACATCTAGGGAGGTTAGCCACAGTGCCATGGGCTTTAAACTTCTTGATGACACTGCGCACGGTAGACACAGGAACATTCAGGTCTTTGG
Organism: Ranitomeya variabilis; assembly: GCF_051348905.1. Lineage (NCBI taxonomy): Eukaryota > Metazoa > Chordata > Amphibia > Anura > Dendrobatidae > Ranitomeya > Ranitomeya variabilis. Next base: position 526,950,986 of record NC_135236.1, read on the forward strand.
AGATGGACTTGTAGCCTTGAGATTGCTCATGCTTCCTCACAAATTGGTTTCTCAAGTCCTCAGACAGTTCTTTGGTCTTCTTTCTTTTCTCCATGCTCAATGTGGTACACACAAGGACACAGGACAGAGGTTGAGTCAACTTTAATCCATGTCAACTGGCTGCAATTGTGATATAGTTATTGCCTACACCTGATAGGTGCCACAGGTAAGTTACAGGTGCTGTTAATTACACAAATTAGAGAAGCATCACATGATTTTTCAAACAGTGCCAACACTTTTGTCCACCCCCTTTTTTATGTTTGGTGTGGAATTATATCCAATTTGGCTTTAGAACAATTCTTTTTGTGTTTTTTCATTAAAGACAAATTAAATGAAGATAATAATACCAAAGAATTTGTGTTTGCAATCATTTTCAGGAAGAAACTGAGTATTATCTGACAGAATTGCAGGGGTGTGAATACTTTTGGCCATGACTGTACCATCTCTGGCTTGTCAAGGTAAGGAGGCTTATTTGCCGTACAATGCTCCTCTGGGAATTTAAATATGCAAATTGCCTCTTCTGAGAAAAAGAGGACTTAAACTCTACAGCGCCACCTATTGGAAGTAGCGATCCTACAAGTCACAATCAACCCTTTAACGAGTCGTGCAATATGACTTAGGATAAAAGCCAAATCAGTATCTCAATTCGCAGACACGGTGTTTCGGGCTGTTGGCCCTCGTCAGTGCGAAGCATGAGAACTGATTTGGCTAGGTGAGAGGCTCTGGACATGGGGTCTAAGGGGTATCGTTTCTCCTTATGGAGAGTGACATACCATCGCTGGCTTGTCAAGGTAAGGAGGCTTATTTGCCGTACAATGCTCCTCTGGGAATTTAAATATGCAAATTGCCTCTTCTGAGAAAAAGAGGACTTAAACTCTACAGCGCCACCTATTGGAAGTAGCGATCCTACAAGTCACAATCAACCCTTTAACGAGTCGTGCAATATGACTTAGGATAAAGGCCAAATCAGTATCTCAATTCGCAGACACGGTGTTTCGGGCTGTTGGCCCTCGTCAGTGCGAAGCATGAGAACTGATTTGGCTAGGTGAGAGGCTCTGGACATGGGGTCTAAGGGGTATCGTTTCTCCTTATGGAGAGTGACATACCATCTCTGGCTTGTCAAGGTAAGGAGGCTTATTTGCCGTACAATGCTCCTCTGGGAATTTAAACATGCAAATTGCCTCTTCTGAGAAAAAGAGGACTTAAACTCTACAGCGCCACCTATTGGAAGTAGCAATCCTACAAGTCACAATCAACCCTTTAACGAGTCGTGCAATATGACTTAGGATAAAAGCCAAATCAGTATCTCAATTCGCAGACACGGTGTTTCGGGCTGTTGGCCCTCGTCAGTGCAAAGCATGAGAACTGATTTGGCTAGGTGAGAGGCTCTGTACATGGGGTCTAAGGGGTATCGTTTCTCCTTATGGAGAGTGACATACCATCTCTGGCTTGTCAAGGTAAGGAGGCTTATTTGCCGTACAATGCTCCTCTGGGAATTTAAATATGCAAATTGCCTCTTCTGAGAAAAAGAGAACTTAAACTCTACAGCGCCACCTATTGGAAGTAGCGATCCTACAAGTCACAATCAACCCTTTAACGAGTCGTGCAATATGACTTAGGATAAAAACCAAATCAGTATCTCAATTCGCAGACACGGTGTTTCGGGCTGTTGGCCCTCGTCAGTGCGAAACATGAGAACTCATTTGGCTAGGTGAGAGGCTCTGGACATGGGGTCTAAGGGGTATCGTTTCTCCTTATGGAGAGTGACATACCATCTCTGGCTTGTCAAGGTAAGGAGGCTTATTTGCCGTACAATGCTCCTCTGGGAATTTAAATATGCAAATTGCCTCTTCTGAGAAAAAGAGGACTTAAACTCTACAGCGCCACCTATTGGAAGTAGCGATCCTACAAGTCACAATCAACCCTTTAACGAGTCGTGCAATATGACTTAGGATAAAGGCCAAATCAGTATCTCAATTCGCAGACACGGTGTTTCGGGCTGTTGGCCCTCGTCAGTGCGAAGCATGAGAACTGATTTGGCTAGGTGAGAGGCTCTGGACATGGGGTCTAAGGGGTATCGTTTCTCCTTATGGAGAGTGACATACCATCTCTGGCTTGTCAAGGTAAGGAGGCTTATTTGCCGCACAATGCTCCTCTTGGAATTTAAACATGCAAATTGCCTCTTCTGAGAAAAAGAGGACTTAAACTCTACAGCGCCACCTATTGGAAGTAGCAATCCTACAAGTCACAATCAACCCTTTAACGAGTCGTGCAATATGACTTAGGATAAAAGCCAAATCAGTATCTCAATTCGCAGACACGGTGTTTCGGGCTGTTGGCCCTCGTCAGTGCGAAGCATGAGAACTGATTTGGCTAGGTGAGAGGCTCTGTACATGGGGTCTAAGGGGTATCGTTTCTCCTTATGGAGAGTGACATACCATCTCTGGCTTGTCAAGGTAAGGAGGCTTATTTGCCGTACAATGCTCCTCTGGGAATTTAAATATGCAAATTGCCTCTTCTGAGAAAAAGAGAACTTAAACTCTACAGCGCCACCTTTTGGAAGTAGCGATCCTACAAGTCACAATCAACCCTTTAACGAGTCGTGCAATATGACTTAGGATAAAAACCAAATCAGTATCTCAATTCGCAGACACGGTGTTTCGGGCTGTTGGCCCTCGTCAGTGCGAAGCATGAGAACTGATTTGGCTAGGTGAGAGGCTCTGGACATGGGGTCTAAGGGGTATCGTTTCTCCTTATGGAGAGTGACATACCATCTCTGGCTTGTCAAGGTAAGGAGGCTTATTTGCCGTACAATGCTCCTCTGGGAATTTAAACATGCAAATTGCCTCTTCTGAGAAAAAGAGGACTTAAACTCTACAGCGCCACCTATTGGAAGTAGCAATCCTACAAGTCACAATCAACCCTTTAACGAGTCGTGCAATATGACTTAGGATAAAAGCCAAATCAGTATCTCAATTCGCAGACACGGTGTTTCGGGCTGTTGGCCCTCGTCAGTGCGAAGCATGAGAACTGATTTGGCTAGGTGAGAGGCTCTGTACATGGGGTCTAAGGGGTATTGTTTCTCCTTATGGAGAGTGACATACCATCTCTGGCTTGTCAAGGTAAGGAGGCTTATTTGCCGTACAATGCTCCTCTGGGAATTTAAATATGCAAATTGCCTCTTCTGAGAAAAAGAGAACTTAAACTCTACAGCGCCACCTATTGGAAGTAGCGATCCTACAAGTCACAATCAACCCTTTAACGAGTCGTGCAATATGACTTAGGATAAAAACCAAATCAGTATCTCAATTCACAGACACGGTGTTTCGGGCTGTTGGCCCTCGTCAGTGCGAAGCATGAGAACTCATTTGGCTAGGTGAGAGGCTCTGGACATGGGGTCTAAGGGGTATCGTTTCTCCTTATGGAGAGTGACATACCATCTCTGGCTTGTCAAGGTAAGGAGGCTTATTTGCCGTACAATGCTCCTCTGGGAATTTAAATATGCAAATTGCCTCTTCTGAGAAAAAGAGGACTTAAACTCTACAGCGCCACCTATTGGAAGTAGCGATCCTACAAGTCACAATCAACCCTTTAACGAGTCGTGCAATATGACTTAGGATAAAGGCCAAATCAGTATCTCAATTCGCAGACACGGTGTTTCGGGCTGTTGGCCCTCGTCAGTGCGAAGCATGAGAACTGATTTGGCTAGGTGAGAGGCTCTGGACATGGGGTCTAAGGGGTATCGTTTCTCCTTATGGAGAGTGACATACCATCTCTGGCTTGTCAAGGTAAGGAGGCTTATTTGCCGCACAATGCTCCTCTGGGAATTTAAACATGCAAATTGCCTCTTCTGAGAAAAAGAGGACTTAAACTCTACAGCGCCACCTATTGGAAGTAGCAATCCTACAAGTCACAATCAACCCTTTAACGAGTCGTGCAATATGACTTAGGATAAAAGCCAAATCAGTATCTCAATTCACAGACACGGTGTTTCGGGCTGTTGGCCCTCGTCAGTGCGAAGCATGAGAACTGATTTGGCTAGGTGAGAGGCTCTGTACATGGGGTCTAAGGGGTATCGTTTCTCCTTATGGAGAGTGACATACCATCTCTGGCTTGTCAAGGTAAGGAGGCTTATTTGCCGTACAATGCTCCTCTGGGAATTTAAATATGCAAATTGCCTCTTCTGAGAAAAAGAGAACTTAAACTCTACAGCGCCACCTATTGGAAGTAGCGATCCTACAAGTCACAATCAACCCTTTAACGAGTCGTGCAATATGACTTAGGATAAAAACCAAATCAGTATCTCAATTCGCAGACACGGTGTTTCGGGCTGTTGGCCCTCGTCAGTGCGAAGCATGAGAACTGATTTGGCTAGGTGAGAGGCTCTGGACATGGGGTCTAAGGGGTAATGTTTCTCCTTATGGAGAGTGACATACCATCTCTGGCTTGTCAAGGTAAGGAGGCTTATTTGCCGTACAATGCTCCTCTGGGAATTTAAATATGCAAATTGCCTCTTCTGAGAAAAAGAGGACTTAAACTCTACAGCGCCACCTATTGGAAGTAGCGATCCTACAAGTCACAATCAACCCTTTAACGAGTCGTGCAATATGACTTAGGATAAAAGCCAAATCAGTATCTCAATTCGCAGACACGGTGTTTCGGGCTGTTGGCCCTCGTCAGTGCGAAGCATGAGAACTGATTTGGCTAGGTGAGAGGCTCTGTACATGGGGTCTAAGGGGTATCGTTTCTCCTTATGGAGAGTGACATACCATCTCTGGCTTGTCAAGGTAAGGAGGCTTATTTGCCGTACAATGCTCCTCTGGGAATTTAAATATGCAAATTGCCTCTTCTGAGAAAAAGAGAACTTAAACTCTACAGCGCCACCTATTGGAAGTAGCAATCCTACAAGTCACAATCAACCCTTTAACGAGTCGTGCAATATGACTTAGGATAAAAGCCAAATCAGTATCTCAATTCGCAGACACGGTGTTTCGGGCTGTTGGCCCTCGTCAGTGCGAAGCATGAGAACTGATTTGGCTAGGTGAGAGGCTCTGGACATGGGGTCTAAGGGGTATCGTTTCTCCTTATGGAGAGTGACATACTATCTCTGGCTTGTCAAGGTAAGGAGGCTTATTTGCCGTACAATGCTCCTCTGGGAATTTAAATATGCAAATTGCCTCTTCTGAGAAAAAGAGAACTTAAACTCTACAGCGCCACCTATTGGAAGTAGCGATCCTACAAGTCACAATCAACCCTTTAACGAGTCGTGCAATATGACTTAGGATAAAAGCCAAATCAGTATCTCAATTCGCAGACACGGTGTTTCGGGCTGTTGGCCCTCATCAGTGCGAAGCATGAGAACTGATTTGGCTAGGTGAGAGGCTCTGGACATGGGGTCTAAGGGGTATCGTTTCTCCTTATGGAGAGTGACATACCATCTCTGGCTTGTCAAGGTAAGGAGGCTTATTTGCCGTACAATGCTCCTCTGGGAATTTAAATATGCAAATTGCCTCTTCTGAGAAAAAGAGGACTTAAACTCTACAGCGCCACCTATTGGAAGTAGCGATCCTACAAGTCACAATCAACCCTTTAACGAGTCGTGCAATATGACTTAGGATAAAAGCCAAATTCCTGAAGTTGCATTCCTGTAATTCTATCTGAGCGTAAGACAGGGTTTGTTACAATCCTCTGGACCCATTTGAATTAGGATTTCGGAATCAAATTCTTGATGGATGGAGGATGTAAGCTTTGAAAATGCAACAGGCTATTTATATCAGTTTTTTTAAGTGAGGTTTAACGTCAGGTTATAAGCTTTCATTTACATAAAATGGACAAGTGACATAACTTCTGTCAGGGAGTGTACTTAATACTATTAATATTAAAATACCCTTAAAATCTTGTGCTATAGTTGTATATTTCAATTATGACAGGAAAGACGTTTTTCTCTTGTGCAACACCATCCATGTGGGATTGAATGACACTGTCCATTGATATTATAACTGTGTTATGATCTGTATTATTCTTTTCAATTTCTCTACTATACAATTTACCAAATAAGTTGAAGCAAACACAAATCTTCATGTATCATGTATATAGGAAATGTGACCTTGTTTCACATAGCAGTCAGGTTTCAGTATTCATTTTATAAAACCCCAAAGAAAAATGAAATATGAACTACAATTTAATGTTTTTGACAACAAGACCATAATTCGTAGATGACGGGTATGATACTTGAAGTTCAAATAATGAAAGAATATCTGTTTAAAAATAGTAATCTGAAATTGATAGCAGAATTTCTATCCTTATGTGCTGAAAAAACAATCATAATGGAAACGCACTAAGCAATAGTTATTCACATATTTTCTCCCTGCATAAGATATTTAAATGTAAAACACATGAAATCCATGTCACAGGGAACTTTTCACTATGTACATTTCATAAATGGGGTAGATGAGCAGATTTATACTGTATGTCATTTTGTTGGGAAAAATGGTTCCAGTTGGGAATTCTTTGCTGTGATTAGCCACAATATCTAAATAGAGAGTAGTGATGAGCGAGTATACTCGGTGCTCGAGATTTCCTGAGCATGCTCGGGTGTCCGCCGAGTATTTTTTAGTGCTCGGAGATTTAGTTTTCTTCGCCGCAGCTGAATTATTTACATCTGTTAGCCAGCATAAGTACATGTGGGGGTTCCCTAGCAAGCAGGCAACCCCCACATCTACTTATGCTGGCTAACAGATGTAAATCATTCAGCTCTGGTGAAGAAAAATAATCTCCGAGCACTAAAAAATACTCGGAGGACACCCGAGCATGCTCGGGAAATCTCGAGCAACGAGTATACTCGCTCATCACTAAATAGAGACTCTTAAGGGCAAGGTTGCCAGTCACTGATATGATCGCCTAATTGAGTCCTAAGCAAAGAAACAGCAGGAATCTAAGTAAATAAAATATGCTACATGTAATCTTTTCACATACAAGCATATATTAATCTGCAGTTTTTTTCTATTCTGAAATATCCTGCCAGTACATTAAATATCATGTTCAGTTTCACAATATTTCTTAAAATCACAGTACTTATCAAGGTCAACTAGAGTTATTATGTCTGAAATTTGCCTTAACTAGACTATATGAAAAAAATATTTACTCAAAATTTTTAGAGGGTCATGCGGCACTCACTAATCAGTCATGAAGATCATCAGGCAGCCCTCACCCAGTATTTTAAGAGGGTCATCATTAGAGATGAGCAAAGATTTCAAAGTCCGGTTAGGATTACGATCGAACACCATGGAAGTCAATAGGAGGCAAAAACAGGAGGGGCACACACCAGGAAAGTGGCCTCAATTCACCCACAGTACAAATTTTATAATGGCATGGCAGCAATCAGCCATGCATGAGGTATCAGGGTCCGGGCCAGCATTTACAGTTTTGAATTGAACTTCAAATTAAGATAATGTGGGTGAGGGATCGGTGTAGGCCTGCTGTGCTGGGAGCCCTGGTACCACATTCTAAAGCTCAACCTACTTTCATGCTCAGCCACACTCAGGTGGCACAAATATCAGTTTCGTAGACTAATATTGTGAGGAAAATCTAAGGAGGGAAAATCGGAGGTCTACTGCTACAGGAAACACACATAAAGGAGAACTAACCAGGAATCTACATATTTACAAAAATTAGTGGCAGACACCAACAAAATGGCATCAATTTCACAACACTAGAAATAGTGTAATAGGGACCGACACATCTTCCACTACAACCAACCCAACAGATGGACACCCAACCAGGAGTATACACATTTCCAAAAAATAGTGGCAGACAATAACAAAGTGGCACCGATTTCACCACAGTAGAAATAGTATAATGGGGAGCGAAATCTTTTCCACGAGAGCCAATCCAACAGATGGACACTAAACCTGGAGTGTTTATGGTTCCAAAAATTATTGGCATACGCCACCAAAGTTGCATCAATTCCACGAGATTAGAAATAGTATAAAAGGGACTGACGCATCTTCCACTACAGCCTCCCAGCAGATGAAGACCAACCATGACTGTTCACATTTCCAAAAAATTTGTGTTAACATCTGCAGCAGCAACACCAGGCACAAGAAGCCACACTAAAGATTTCACAGAGTGCAATTATGTGAAATCAATGCAGCACACTGAAATTATCAACATTGCCTAGTCTGTACAGTCTTTGATTGAGGTGCAAAAGTCCTTGGAGATTCATGACTTTGGAGGTCTATCCATTCAGTGGACAGCCGGCTATGCAAATCCATCAGGACACCACCAGCACCGCTGAAGACACATTCTGAGAGAACGCTGGCTGCCCGGCATGATAAAACTTCCAAGGCATGAAAGGCGAGCTCAGGCCATTCATCCATTTTTGAATATCAAAATGTGACAGGGTCCAAACCCTCCTTTGATGGTATTAACATTCAGTTCTAGATACTCCTGCTCCATCCTCTCTATTCGTTCACATGTGTCAGCCTTTAACTTGAAGTGACCAGGCCTGTTGGAGCCCTGCTGCAGTGGAAGAGGGGCTTGCTTTGGATTTTCTAACCAACAAACTTTTCTCCTGAGCAGATGTCTTGCAGGGTCTCCGGACCTGGGCTTGTCAAACACATCTCCAGTCTCTTTGTACTTGATGCTGAGACACATTAAAAAGACACATTAAAGGTGCCAGCCACCTCTGCAGTGGATCTGGTCTTCTTGATAATCCAGGCTTTGGTCGCAGGGTGGATTTTTGGCATGTTCAAGTGAAGGTCTGGGGTGCTGGGTTTCTATTTATACACACGCACTAATTAACCGATCATTTACTGAGCACAGGTGAGGATGTAAACTAGGATTGGGTGCATTATATGGCCAGGCAACAAAACTTTTGTCTTGCCAAAATCTGACCATTCTGTGTCCATTAACTGATCAATATTTCTGCATTGATGCCAATTTACTTTCTTAACCTAAACCACATTTCGGAGGGTTGGATGAATTTAACGTCAGGTTATAAGCTTTTATTTGCATAACGTAGAAAAGCAACATAACTTCTGTCTGCATAATCAAATAGTAAAAATACCGATAGTGTACAACAACATACTGTGCATCTCAACATTTTGACTATTACAGCTTTATCTAGGTTCTCTGTAAAATAACCGTAATATAGGTATCTGTCCTGTATCTAATTACTAATGGTATCAATTTGGGAAATATAAATCCAATTAATATCAAGAATTTTTATTATAATTGTTGATTGTGCTGCCTCTTTTTCATTATAGATGTTTATGTTTTATCTGTGAGTGTATCAATATTATTATATGAAGAACACTTTGTATATTTCACCAGGTAAATGTTGCATACTGCCCCCAGGATGGCTAAGTGGTCCACCAGCGCTGTCTCCTGGGTGACAAGGAAGGAACATAGACAAACACAAGCAGACAAACACAGAGACAAATAAACAGACATAGACAAACAGACAACACACATAGAGAGATACACACACAGAAAGACAGAAGCGCAGAGACACAGGCAGAGTCACACAGACAGACAGAGAGAGTCTGTGTGACATACAAACACACAGTCAATAGAGTACTTACCACCAGTCTGTCTCCCCTTCATCCCTTCCAACTCCCACAGAATGCAAGGCCTGTGGTGACAACGAGGTCATAAGACCGCTCACAAGATCGTGATTTTGCCAAAGGTCCTGAAGCAGTCTCCACAACAGAAGCTAAACTGATAATGCTATTATTAGTGATGATCCAGCACTAAAATGCTCATGTGCCCTGTTCTCAAATCGAGCAGATCGGACGCTCGGATGGGCTTAACTCAAGTAACAAGTATAATGGAAGTCAATATGAAACTCGAGCATTTTTCTTGCAGACCCTACCAAGTGGATCACTGAAATTGATGGAAATCGGGCTCAGATAGAATGGGAACAGCATGAGAAAGACGCCTGGATGCATCTCTGACTCTCAGGTTGCTGCTGGGAACAATGTTGTTAGAGTTAGGGTACTGTCTCACAGTGGCACTTTGGTCGCTACGACGGCACGATCCGTGACGCTCCGGCGTCACTCCATTATCGCTCCAGCGTCGTAGACTGCGGTCACACTTCACAATGCACGGCGCTGGAGCGATAATTTCATGACGTATTTGCAATGTAGAAGTCGTACGGGACAGTCATACGGGCATGTCACACAGGAGGTGCTCTCACAATTCAGAGCACATTTTGCATAATCTATGCGCGACGTTCATGAGGGGCGTGTTGTGCTGCTAGCTAACTACACCTGTAATGTGCTGATTGTGCTCCAGCAGTAAACAGGAGGTAACATCCTCGTTGAAGGGCACTATCTGCTACGCTGTAGCGTTGTACATACCTCTTGCGGTTAAAGTCTGTAGTTTAAAGTCCAGGGAATTTAGGAGTTCTGGTTCAAGCACGTGCTCCAGAGAGAAAAGAATACAGCGCTCGAGAGCCATGGTTTTATCTCCTCCACCCATTGCATCGTATACAATATCGTGCACACCTTTGTTACACGATGCGATCATGCCACCACAGCGGGACACTTGACGACTAGGGTTGAGCGAAACGGGTCGGCCATTTTCAGAAGTCGCCGACTTTTGTCAAAGTCGGGTTTCATGAAACCCGACCCGACCCCTTTTTTTGGGTCGGCCATGAGGTCGGCGATCTTCTGAATCTGGTATCGGAATTCCGATACCGAGTTCCGATATGTTTGTGATATCGGAAATCGGTATCGGAATCCACATTTAAGTGTAAAATAAAGAATTAAAATAAAAAATATTGATATACTCACCTCTCCGGAGGCCCCTGGACATCGCCGCTGGTAACCGGCAGCCTTCTTTGCTTAAAATGAGCGCGTTTAGGGCCTTCCATGATGTCACAGCTTCTGATTGGTCGCGTGCCGCTCACGTGACCGCCACGCGACCAATCACAAGCCGTGACGTAATTCTCAGGTCCTAAATTCCTCATTCTAGGAATTTAGGACCTGAGAATTACGTCAAGGCTTGTGATTGGTCGCGTGAGCGGTCACATGGGCGGCCATGACAAGCCGTGATGTCATCTAAGGCCCTTCACGCGCTCATTCTTAAGAAGGAAGGCTGCCGGAAAGAAGCAGGGCGCGTCCGAGGGTGAGTATATACCTAATAGGAATATACTCACCCTCGGCTTCTTTCCGGCAGCCTTCCTTCCTAAGAATGAGCGCGTGAAGGGCCTTAGATAGATTGGTGGCGGCCGCCCATGTGACCGCTCACGCGACCAATCACAAGCCGTGACGTCACCGCAGGTCATTCATGCGCTCATTCTTAGGAAGGAAGGCTGCCGGTTAGTACCAGGGCTCGTCCGAGGGTGAGTATATCAATATTTTTTATTTTGATTCTTTATTTTACACTTAAATATGGATCCCAGGGCCTGAAGGAGAGTTTCCGCTCCTTCAGACCCTGGGAACCATAGTATCCCATTGCACTGCATTGGGTTTCGTGTTTCGGCCGACCCCGACCCCGACTTTTTTATAGGATCGGCCGATTTCACTCGACCCGACTTTTGAGAAAGTCGGGTTTCGTGAAACCCAACCCGATCCTATAAAAATAAAAGTCGCTCAACCCTATTGACGACAAAAGAAAGTTTCAAACGATCTGCTACGACGTACGATTCTCAGCGGGGTCCCTGATCGCAGTAGCGTGTCAGACACAGCGAGATCGTAAGTATATCGCTGGAGCGTCACGGATCGTGCCGTTGTAGCGACCAAAGTGCCACTGTGAGATGGTACCCTAATACTCCATTTTTACAGATGGACAATAAAACACACAAAACCGAAAATAAAATGGAATTTACAGGAAACAATATTGCAAACATTCTTTCCTGTATAATGACTTGAATAAAAGGCAAAATTAAAAGAAGAAAAAAAAAAAAAGCCTCATCTACCCCTTAATAGCTGGGCCATCTCTCACCATATTTCCTCATCATCTATGACTACAGCAGATGACACAGTAGAAGGGGAAATACAACTCCTGGTAATCACTGATAAATGTAATTTTAACATTTTACTACCTTATCTGGGCACGTTGTGTATGTGACATGGTCAGACACATTCCATTTAATTTATGGATAAGGGACTCTGAAACTCACAAAGCCTATGCGGACACTGCAAGAACTGCCAAAAATTGGAAGGAAGAGGGACTCCAGCCTTGCCATTATGACTTTCTATTTCGATATTGTGGTTAATCACAAAGAGGAATTCCCAACTGGAACCATTTTTGAACAAAAAACAAAATACAATATAAATTTGTTCATCTACTCCATTTAAAAAAGGAAAGCATGTGAATGGTGAAAGGTTCTCTTTGACACTGGTTTCATATTTCTTATATTTATGCATCTTATGCAGGGAGCAAATATGGGAATTGCTTATTGAGATTTCATTATGATTGTATTTTCAGCACATAAGGATAGAAGATCTGCTATCAGTTTCAGATTAGTATCTTTTAACAGTTTTTTTTTTTTCATTACTTTGGACTTCATGCATCATACCTGTCTTCTATGAATTATGGTTTTGTTGTCAAAAGCAACAAATTGTAGATCATATTTCATTTTTCTTTGGTGTTTTATAAAAATAATACTGAACACTAACTGCTATCTGAAGCAAGGACACATTTCCAACACTTGATTCATGAAGATTTGTGTTTGTTTCTACTTATCTGATAAATTGTATAGTAGAGAAATGGGAAAACAAACATCATAAGACATTCTATTTAAATATCAATATACAGTTCCATTCAACCCCAAATAGATGGTCTTGCTCAAGAGAAAAACTTCTGTCCTGTAATAAGCGATATCTAAAACTCTAGCACAAGATTTCAAGTGTATTTTAATACATCTAATTGTAAAAAAATAGATAGTGTACAACAAGATACTGTGCATCTCAGCGTTTTGACTATTAGAGCTTTGTCGAGGTTCTCTGTGAAATAACAGTGATATAATATAGGTATTGGCTTTCATAAGTTAAATACAGAATATACATGTAACAGTATGTACAACATATAGCAAATGTATAAAACAAAAATGTATACAAAGTATATAAATAATGTACACTCTGTGATAGTCAATAAATCATCATTAGGTAAAGAGATAGAACAAGGAAGTGACAGAGAAATTCATAGTGTTTTGCACCCAGCGTAGACTTTTTTCCACACTATAATAAACCAATATGACAATAATCAGGCTCGGACTGGCCCAAAGGGTAACAGGGGAATCCCCCTGTGGACCCCTAGGCAAATCTGGGTCCCCAACCACACTGTATGGGCAGTACTTGGCATAATTCACTCTGTGCAGAAAAAAGCAGCATCATCATTCATTAACCAAACTACCCAGTTTATTATTATGTAGAGATATAGGCAAATTTGAGAACAAGGGTAGTGTAATCTTTTTATGAAGGTGAAAAGTTCCCCTCTAACCCAAAGTTAATGTTACAGGTGGGCCCTTAGCACCCCAGTCCGACACTGGCAATAACACCTGTTAAACATAAAACAATTGCAAAGAATCAGAGGGTAAAGGCACTAGCTGAAAAGGTTAGGAGAGATGAGGAGATTAAAAATGGTAAAGGGTTGTGAAACAAAAAAGGGAAAAGAAGAAAAGCAGAGTAAAAAAAAACAAAACGTGAAATAAAAAAAGAGCAAAACAATGATAAATGTTTTCAACTTCAGCACAGGGAGTTCAAAGTAAAAATTCATTATTGCAGCTTCATTAAGGAAGCACTCCCATCCAAATTTGTATGCCCCCCCTTCACGAACAACTACGTCTATTTACATCATGGACCATGACTCTTACAGCTGACAACGGTACTTAACACGCGCCATCTGGAAGCGTATCCCAACTCTATCCGTGTCACATGGCTGTAAACTCTGGTAACCTGAAAGGTTACCTGAGTTCAAGCAATCGGGTTTCACTGTAGCTCCAGTGCTGGGCAGTTGAATGCCAGAGTGCCAACTTGTGTCCATTCATCTGTCTGGCACTGACACTTGCAAAGCAAGAGAAACAGCTGCCATGAACTCAGGTGTCCTTACTGTTCTTATTGGCAATTTAAAAAAGTAATTGAAAAGAAATGCGTGGGAGTCACCCATAATTTTCATAATATTGGTGCTGATGTTAAAATTCTAGGAAAGAGACAAAATTCATAAAGGTTCCCAGGCTATTAATATCAGCTCACAGCTGTATACTTAGCCTTTTCTGGTTACTAAAATGAGGGACCCCAGAAAAAATTATCTTGGGCACCCCTATATTTATTAACCAGCAAAGGATATAAAGACAGCAGCAGGCTGATATTAACTGCCTACGAAGGGGCTATGAATGTTTGTCCCCTTCCAGACTAAATACATCAGCTTCCAGCCACCCGATAAATGGTACATCCATAAGATATGCCAAATCTGGCACTTAGCTTCACTCTTCCCACTTGCCATGGTGCAGTGGCAAATGAGGTGATAGTTCGGAGGTTGATGTCACCTTTGTATTGTCAAGTGACATCAAGCCTGGAGTTTAGTAATGAAGAGGCGTCTATAAGACACCCCCATTACTAACCCAATAGTCATTGTATAAAAAAAATACCCAGAATAAAGTCATTTATCTGAAAGAATGACACAGACTCCTTTAATTAATCTAAATTAAACCAAACTCATGTCGTCTCCCAGTTCACAGAAGCCATGATTCCCTGTAACAGAATTAAAGTAATAATCAAAAATATTCCTTTCCTGTCCGCTGAGAAGATAATAATCCATTTGTCCTGTGATGGTCTAGCTCTGCTACATCTAGATGGCAGGCTATATCCAGAAGAGACACTGTGCAGTATGTGTTAGCACTGCTCAGTGTTTCGCGGTGAACTCCTATGGCCTGATTGACATCACCACTAGCATGAGAAAGTTCTCACACTCTTGGTGCTATCAGAAAGGTCCTTAGAGTTCACAGCCAATTCAACTCAATGAAGTTAGTGAGCATCATTACAACTTTTCCCAAGGAGCTCTTGTTGACGTCAGTGGTTTGAACTGAGTTCATTGCCTGTGAAGTCCCAGGACCTTTCTCGCACTCATGGTGATGTCAGTCAGGTCAACATTGAGCAGCAGTATATTTGGCATGATGGACCAGATGTTTTTTGTGTCATGATAGTGCAGCGCCCCAGAGTCCTGGTCGTTGAAGTAATGTCATTCTTCCACCAGGGGGAGTGATATTATGTCTGAAGGTAATAAAGGAGTTCATCTTTCCAGGTATCACAAACCTTACACCACATTTCACACTACAATCCACCAGGGGGAGCTATGCTCCTATCTAGTAGGGCACTCCTCACAGAAGGGTAAAACTGGTGGTTTGGATAGAAAGTGAGAGAGACGCTGCCTGGGTTCTGACCCAGAGAGTCCCTGTCAGGCAGACAGGGGGAAAGGAGGAACATCGGAGCTGCAGACAGAGGGTCCCTGTCAGGGGTGGGATCCTGACAGAGGCCTAGCGAGACAGAGGGTTACAGAGCTGCACCTGCCCTGCGGCAGCATCCTAATAATAATAAATAATAATAATCTTTATTTTTATATAGCGCTAACATATTCCGCAGCGCTTTACAATTTTGCACACATTATCATCGCTGTCCCTGATGGGGCTCACAATCTAAATCCCCTATCAGTATGTCTTTTGAATGTGGGAGGAAACCGGAGTACCCGGAGGAAACCCACGCAAACACGGAGAGAACATACAAACTCTTTGCAGATGTTGTCCTGAGTGGGATTAGAACCCAGGACTCCAGCGCTGCAAGGCTGCTGTGCTAACCACTGCGCCACCGTGCTGCCCTAAGAAAGGACATGAAGAGAATTGTATTGTAGACAGTGAGAAACGAAGTCACAGCACAAGGAGAAAACACCGGGAGGAGTTCTGCCCTGAAATAGGCTGCCTCCTTCTGAGACGCGTAGCCGGTGGCCGGAACACCGAGGGAGTAATTGACTCTATGCATTACTTCAGAGACCGGCAGGACAGTCAATTCCAAGTTGGCTGCCCGACCTTAATACCTAAGAAGACACGGTGGCAAATTGTGGGGGTCGGGGCATCTCTAGGGTCCCTATAAACAAGCCTCAGGCCATCAGTCATATGGGTTTGTCCTATCCATACCATCTGGGGGACAGAGAGGAAGACATCTAGAACATCTACGAAAGTTGTGAGGACCTTACCGAGTTGCTCAGCAGGGAGGTACTACAACACACAGGCGCTAGTAGGAAGGCTACTGATTTCCACCTGGATAAGGGGACTCTGGATTTGCCTTCGGACCGGCTGGACTCTGCCTACCCTGTGGTCTGTACCCTGGGCTGTGGATGCTGAAGCTTCCAGTAAAAGGTAAAGAGACTGCAACCTTGAGTCCTCATTATTTCCTTGCCACCTCCACCATCACCATCTACACTTCTGGGAAGCCCTGGGGATATACTTCACCTGTGGGAAGGTACACCAACTTGCTGCCATAACATCACCCCAGAGGACCCCTAAGCAGCGTCGGTCACCCTGACCGAATACCACAGGTGGCGTCACGAACACTATTTCAAACTATTCCTTTTTTTAGACGTCCCTCAAAGAACCACGGACTGGGTTGGGTGTTGTGAAATTGGATTCTGGGCTCCCCCGGTGGCCACTTGTGGAATTGAACTTGTGTGCATCATCCCCTCTGTTCACCTGCTCCTATCAGGATGTGGGAGTCGCTATATAACCTTGCTCCTCTGTCAGTTTCTTGCCGGTCAACAATGTTATCAGAAGCCTTCTGTGCTTGTTCCTGCTACTAGACAACTCCCAGCTAAGTTGGACTTTTGTCCTTGTGTGTTTTTGCATTTTGTTCCTGTTCACAGCTGCTGTTTCGTTACTGTGTCTGGAAAGCTCTTGTGATCGGAAATTGCCACTCTGGTGTTATGAGTTAATGCTAGAGTCTTAAAGGAATTTCTGGATGGTGTTTTGATAGGGTTTTCTGCTGACCATGAAAGTGTCCTTTCTGTCTTCCTGCTATCTAGAAAGCGGACCTCGATTTTGCTAAACCTATTTTCATACTACGTTTGTCATTTCATCTAAAATCACCGCCAATATATGTGGGGGCCTCTGTCTGCCTTTTGGGAAAATTTCTCTAGAGGTGAGCCAGGACTGTCTTTTCCTCTGCTAGGATTAGGTAGTTCTCCGGCTGGCGCTGGGCATCTAGGGTTAAAAAACGTAGGCATGCTACCCGGCCACTTCTAGTTGTGCGGCAGGTTTAGTTCATGGTCAGTATAGTTTCCATCTTCCAAGAGCTAGTTCTCATATATGCTGGGCTATGTTCTCTCGCCATTGAGAATCATGACAGTTTGACCGGCCCAAAAAAGGGTTAAATTACTGGCTGAGAAAGGAGAGAAAAAAGAAGTCTGCTACAATTTTTTTTTTTTCCTCTAGTTCTGAGTGTGCTCTTAATTGAATCACTTGCTAGTCTGCCTATACTGCAGCCTTCCTCTCTTTCTCTCCTTCTAATCCTTGAATGGCTCTGTGTTCACCTGTTTCAAATGGATCTTCAGAGTGTAGCTACAGGTTTGAATAATCTCGCCACAAAGGTACAAAATTTGCAAGATTTTGTTGTTCATGCACCTATGTCTGAGTCTAGAATTCCTTTGCCTGAATTCTTCTCGGGGAATAGATCTCACTTTCAAAATTTTAAAAATAATTGCAAATTGTTTTTGTCCCTGAAGTCTCGCTCTGCCGGAGACCCTGCACAGCAGGTCAGGATTGTAATTTCCTTGCTCCGGGGCGACCCTCAAGACTGGGCTTTTGCATTGGCACCAGGGGATCCTGCGTTGCTCAATGTGGATGCGTTTTTTCTGGCCTTGGGGTTGCTTTATGAGGAACCTCATTTAGAGCTTCAGGCGGAAAAGGCCTTGATGTCCTTGTCTCAGGGGCAAGATGAAGCTGAAATATACTGCCAAAAATTCCGCAAATGGTCTGTGCTTACTCAGTGGAATGAGTGCGCCCTGGCGGCGATTTTCAGAGAAGGTCTCTCTGATGCCATTAAGGATGTTATGGTGGGGTTCCCTGTGCCTGCGAGTCTGAATGAGTCCATGACGATGGCTATTCAGATCGATAGGCGTCTGCGGGAGCGCAAACCTGTGCACCATTTGGCGGTGTCTACTGAGAAAACGCCAGAAAATATGCAATGTGATAGAATTCTGTCCAGAAGCGAGCGGCAGAATTTTAGACGAAAAAATGGGTTGTGCTTCTATTGTGGTGATTCAACTCATGTTATATCAGCATGCTTTAAGCGTACTAAGAAGCCTGACAAGTCTGTTTCAATTAGCACTTTACAGTCTAAGTTTATTCTATCTGTGACCCTGATTTGTTCTTTGTCATCTATTACCGCGGACGCCTATGTCGACTCTGGCGCTGCTTTGAGTCTTATGGATTGGTCCTTTGCCAAACGCTGTGGGTATGATTTGGAGCCACTGGAGGCTCCGATACCTCTGAAAGGGATTGACTCCACCCCATTGGCTAGTAATAAACCACAATACTGGACACAAGTGACTATGCGTGTTAATCCGGATCACCAGGAGGTTATTCGCTTTCTGGTGCTGTATAATCTACATGATGTTTTGGTAGTGGGATTGCCATGGCTGCAATCTCATAACCCAGTCCTCGACTGGAGAGCTATGTCTGTGTTAAGCTGGGGATGTAAAGGAACTCATGGGAACGTACCTTTGGTTTCCATTTCATCATCTATTCCCTCTGAGATTCCTGAATTCTTGTCTGACTTTCGTGACGTTTTTGAAGAACCCAAGGTTGGTTCACTACCTCCGCACCGGGAGTGCGATTGTGCCATAGACTTGATTCCGGGTAGTAAATACCCTAAGGGTCGTTTATTTAATCTGTCTGTGCCTGAACACGCTGCTATGCGAGAATATATAAAGGAGTCCTTGGAAAAGGGACATATTCGTCCTTCGTCATCTCCCTTAGGAGCCGGTTTTTTCTTTGTGTCTAAGAAAGACGGCTCTTTGAGGCCGTGTATTGATTATCGACTTTTGAATAAAATCACGGTTAAATATCAATATCCGTTACCACTAGAGTTGAGCGATACCGTCCGATACTTGAAAGTATCGGTATCGGAAAGTATCGGTCGATACCGGCAAAGTATCGGATCCAATCCGATACCGATACCCGATACCAATACAAGTCAATGGGACTCAGGTATCGGACGGTATTCCTGATGGTTCCCAGGGTCTGAAGGAGAGGAAACTCTCCTTCAGGCCCTGGGAACCATATAAATGTGTAAAAGAAAGAATTAAAATAAAAAATATCGCTATACTCACCTCTCCGACGCAGCCGGGACTTCAGCGAGGGAACCGGCAGCGTTGTTTGTTTAAAATTCGCGCTATTACTTGGTTACGTGAATTCCCGGCTTGTGATTGGTCAGGTCGGCCATGTTGCCGGGACGCGGACCAATCACAGCAAGCCGTGACGAAATTACGTCACGGCTTGCTGTGATTGGTCCGCGTCCCGGCAATATGGCCGCCCTGACCAATCACAAGCCGTGACGTCACGGGAGGCTGGACACGCGCTCATTTTAAAATGGGCGCGTGTCCAGCCTCCCGTGACGTCATGGCTTGGGATTGGTTGCGCCGCGGTCAACCAATCACAAGCCGGGAGGCTGGACGCGCTCATTTTAAAATGGGCGCGTGTCCAGCCTCCCGTGACGTCACGGCTTGTGATTGGTCAGGGCGGCCATATTGCCGGGACGCGGACCAATCACAGCAAGCCGTGACGTAATTTCGTCACGGCTTGCTGTGATTGGTCCGCGTCCCGGCAACGTGGCCGACCTGACCAATCACAAGCCGGGAATTCACGTAACCAAGTAATAGCGCGAATTTTAAACAAACAACGCTGCCGGTTCCCTCGCTGAAGTCCCGGCTGCGTCGGACAGGTGAGTATAGCGATATTTTTTATTTTAATTCTCTCTTTTACACATTTTAACATTAATGTTGTTGCGATACCCGATACCCGATACCACAAGAGTATCGGAATCCCGGTATCGGAATTCCGATACAGCAAGTATCGGCCGATACCCGATACTTGCAGCATCGGAATGCTCAACACTAGTTACCACTGCTTACTGATTTGTTTGCTCGTATAAAGGGGGCCAAGTGGTTCTCTAAGATTGATCTCCGTGGGGCCTATAATTTGGTGCGAATCAAGCAGGGGGATGAGTGGAAAACCGCATTTAATACGCCCGAGGGCCATTTTGAGTATTTGGTGATGCCTTTTGGTCTTTCAAATGCCCCTTCGGTCTTCCAGTCCTTTATGCATGACATTTTCCACGATTATTTGGATAAATTTATGATTGTGTATCTGGATGATATTCTGATTTTTTCGGATGACTGGGACTCTCATGTCCAGCAGGTCAGGAGGGTTTTTCAGGTTTTGCGGTCTAATTCCTTGTGTGTGAAGGGTTCTAAGTGTGTTTTTGGGGTTCAAAAGATTTCTTTCTTGGGATACATTTTTTCCCCCTCTTCCATCGAGATGGATCCTGTCAAGGTTCAGGCTATTGGTGATTGGACGCAACCCTCTTCTCTTAAGAGTCTTCAGAAATTTTTGGGCTTTGCTAACTTTTATCGTCGATTTATTGCTGGTTTTTCTGATGTTGTAAAACCATTGACTGATTTGACTAAGAAGGGTGCTGATGTTGCTGATTGGTCCCCTGATGCTGTGGAGGCCTTTCGGGAGCTCAAGCGCCGCTTTTCTTCCGCCCCAGTGTTGCGTCAGCCTGATGTTGCTCTTCCTTTTCAGGTTGAGGTCGACGCTTCTGAAATCGGAGCTGGGGCGGTGTTGTCGCAGAGAAGTTCCGACTGCTCCGTGATGAGACCTTGTGCTTTTTTTTCCCGTAAATTTTCGCCCGCCGAGCGGAATTATGATATTGGGAATCGGGAGCTTTTGGCCATGAAGTGGGCTTTTGAGGAGTGGCGTCACTGGCTTGAGGGGGCCAGACATCAGGTGGTGGTATTGACTGACCACAAAAATTTAATTTACCTTGAGTCTGCCAGGCGCCTGAATCCTAGACAGGCGCGCTGGTCGTTGTTTTTCTCTCGGTTTAATTTTGTGGTGTCGTACCTACCGGGTTCTAAGAATGTTAAGGCGGATGCCCTTTCTAGGAGTTTTGAGCCTGACTCCCCTGGTAATTCTGAGCCCACAGGTATCCTTAAAGATGGAGTGATATTGTCTGCCGTTTCTCCAGACCTGCGGCGGGCCTTGCAGGAGTTTCAGGCGGATAGACCTGATCGTTGCCCACCTGGTAGACTGTTTGTTCCTGATGATTGGACCAGTAGAGTCATCTCTGAGGTTCATTCTTCTGCGTTGGCAGGTCATCCTGGAATCTTTGGTACCAGGGATTTGGTGGCAAGGTCCTTCTGGTGGCCTTCCCTGTCACGAGATGTGCGAGGCTTTGTGCAGTCTTGTGACGTTTGTGCTCGGGCCAAGCCTTGTTGTTCTCGGGCTAGTGGATTGTTGTTGCCCTTGCCTATCCCGAAGAGGCCTTGGACGCACATCTCGATGGATTTTATTTCGGATCTGCCTGTTTCTCAGAAGATGTCTGTCATCTGGGTGGTGTGTGACCGTTTCTCTAAGATGGTCCATCTGGTTCCCTTGCCTAAGTTGCCTTCTTCTTCCGAGTTGGTTCCTCTGTTTTTTCAAAATGTTGTTCGTTTGCATGGTATTCCTGAGAATATCGTTTCTGACAGAGGGACCCAATTCGTGTCTAGATTTTGGCGGGCATTCTGTGCTAGGATGGGCATAGATTTGTCTTTTTCGTCTGCTTTCCATCCTCAGACTAATGGCCAGACCGAGCGGACTAATCAGACCTTGGAGACATATTTGAGGTGTTTTGTGTCTGCGGATCAGGATGATTGGGTTGCTTTTTTGCCTTTGGCGGAGTTCGCCCTCAATAATCGGGCCAGCTCTGCCACCTTGGTGTCCCCGTTTTTCTGTAATTTGGGGTTTCATCCTCGATTTTCCTCCGGTCAAGTGGAATCTTCGGATTGTCCTGGAGTGGATGCTGTGGTGGAGAGGTTGCATCAGATTTGGGGGCAGGTGGTGGACAATTTGAAGTTGTCCCAGGAGAAGACTCAGCTTTTTGCCAACCGCCGTCGTCGTGTTGGTCCTCGGCTTTGTGTTGGGGACTTGGTGTGGTTGTCTTCTCGTTTTGTCCCTATGAGGGTTTCTTCTCCTAAGTTTAAGCCTCGGTTCATCGGCCCGTACAAGATATTGGAGATTCTTAACCCTGTGTCCTTCCGTTTGGACCTCCCTGCATCCTTTTCGATTCATAATGTTTTTCATCGGTCATTGTTGCGCAGGTATGAGGTACCGGTTGTGCCTTCCGTTGAGCCTCCTGCTCCGGTGTTGGTTGAGGGTGAGTTGGAGTACGTTGTGGAAAAGCTCTTAGACTCTCGTGTTTCCAGACAGAGACTCCAGTATCTGGTCAAATGGAAGGGATACGGTCAGGAGGATAATTCTTGGGTCACTGCCTCTGATGTTCATGCCTCCGATCTTGTCCGTGCCTTTCATAGGGCTCATCCTGATCGCCCTGGTGGTTCTGGTGAGGGTTCGGTGCCCCCTCCTTGAGGGGGGGGTACTGTTGTGAAATTGGATTCTGGGCTCCCCCGGTGGCCACTTGTGGAATTGAACTTGTGTGCATCATCCCCTCTGTTCACCTGCTCCTATCAGGATGTGGGAGTCGCTATATAACCTTGCTCCTCTGTCAGTTTCTTGCCGGTCAACAATGTTATCAGAAGCCTTCTGTGCTTGTTCCTGCTACTAGACAACTCCCAGCTAAGTTGGACTTTTGTCCTTGTGTGTTTTTGCATTTTGTTCCTGTTCACAGCTGCTGTTTCGTTACTGTGTCTGGAAAGCTCTTGTGATCGGAAATTGCCACTCTGGTGTTATGAGTTAATGCTAGAGTCTTAAAGGAATTTCTGGATGGTGTTTTGATAGGGTTTTCTGCTGACCATGAAAGTGTCCTTTCTGTCTTCCTGCTATCTAGAAAGCGGACCTCGATTTTGCTAAACCTATTTTCATACTACGTTTGTCATTTCATCTAAAATCACCGCCAATATATGTGGGGGCCTCTGTCTGCCTTTTGGGAAAATTTCTCTAGAGGTGAGCCAGGACTGTCTTTTCCTCTGCTAGGATTAGGTAGTTCTCCGGCTGGCGCTGGGCATCTAGGGTTAAAAAACGTAGGCATGCTACCCGGCCACTTCTAGTTGTGCGGCAGGTTTAGTTCATGGTCAGTATAGTTTCCATCTTCCAAGAGCTAGTTCTCATATATGCTGGGCTATGTTCTCTCGCCATTGAGAATCATGACAGTTGGGCTACCGTGACATCCCCCCAACCGAAGGACCCGGTACCGAGTACCCCATTGCCTATAAATGGGGGCGATCCAAACCAACCTGGAACTCTTTAGCATTCTCAGATGCACCAGCTGAACAGTCAAGTTCAGTCATACATAGACTGTGTCCTTTTTCACGCAGTTTCCCTTAGCCCCAATCCTATGGACTTCTGCATCAACAAATTGAACCAATGGCAAGAACTTGCCTAGTCTGCTTTGGAAATATTGTCACGTGTAGCCCCCAGTGTCATGTTAAAGAGGGTATTCAGTGCGGCAATTGAATTTGTCATACCAGAGCAGACCAAGCGATCTGCCACAAGCATAGAAAATCTTATATTTGTCAAAATGAATCAGGCATGTATCAGTACAGATTTTCATGCACCAATTGCTGACGCAATGTTTATATTGCCCTTTTCATCTGTCTGCCTGCCTAACTGTCCACTGACTATCTTCTACAACACTCTGCAGCCACTAATGCCAATGAATAACACTCAGCTGGGAATCTACTCCATGTACATCATGTCATCTGCATTGTAGTACTGCTGCTGTCGAGGCTGCTGTTGCTGGCCCTAAACTGCCATTCATCTCTTGGCCTGCCCCATCGTAACTCTCTACTGTGCTGCTCCTGCCACAGTTACTGTGCAGCCATACCAGCCCCACACTTACTAGCTGCCCACTGAGTTTCATTGTGCTAGACAATACTACTAACACTGGGAAATTTGCTCTCTTGAGAGTACACAAAATGTAACAAAATAGAGCTAATTCTTGATAAGGCTTGATGACAACAATCCACAGCTTGTTAACTATTAAAACAGGATTCATGCTTTGTATCCTTAACCCCTTCACCCTGAAGCCTGTTTTCAGCTTCTTGACCAGGCCGCCATTTTTTAAAAAATTCTGACCACTGTCACTTTATGAGGTAATAACTCTGGAAAGCTTAAATGGATTCCACTGATTCTGAGATAGTTTTTTCTTGACATATTGTACGTCATGATAGTTGTAAAAGTTATTTGATATGACTTATGTTTATTTGTGAAAAAATCTGAAATTTGGCAAACATTTTCATGCCCTTAAATCAGAGAGACATGTCACACAAAATAGTTAATGAGTAACATTTCCCACATGTCAACTTTACATCAGCACAATTTTGGTAATAATTTTTTTGTTAGGTGGTTAGAAGGGTTAAAAGTAGACCAGTGATTTCTCATTTTTACAACAAAATTTACAAAACCTTATACTACAGTATATGGCAGAAAATGCCCAAAAGTGACACCATTCTAAAAACTACACTCCTCAACATGCTCAAAACCACATTCAAGAAGTTTATTAACCCTTCAGGTGCTTTACAGGAATTAATGGAATGTGGAAGGAAAAAATAACCATTTAACTTGTTTTGCATAAAAATTAAAAATTTTCCTTTAGATCCATTTTTTAACTTTCACAAGGGTAACAGGAGAAAATGGACCATGCAATTTGGTGTGCAATTTCTCCTGAGTACGTCGATACCCCATATGTGGTCAAAAACTGCTTGTGATGCACAGAAGGGAAGAAGTGTCATAATGGAATCCAGATTTCGCTGGACTGGTTTGAGGTTGCCATGTAACATTTGTAGATCCCCTGAGGTGCCAGAGCAGCCCCCATAAGTGACCCCATTTTACAAACTACACCTCGCAACAAAGTCATTTAGGGGTACAGTGATCATATTGACACTGCAGGTGTGTCACAGAATTTTATACCATTGGCAGTGAAGAAAAACAATTACATTTGTGCCACCAAGATTGTGTGTAAGCCTGAGAATTTACATTTTCATACTGGGAAATGCATAAAAATGCCACCAAAATTTGTCCCACAATTTCTGCTGAATGTAGAAATTCCCTAATATGGCTGTACAATACTGCTTAGCTACATGGTGAGACTCGGAGCGCTATTTGCCTTCTGGAGCGCAGATTTTTCTAGAATACTTTGCAGGCTCCATATACTGTACAGAAACCCTAAGTGCTAGAAAAGCTTGTGATTAGTGATGAGCGACTATACTGGTTGTTCTGATTTTGCCAGGCACGCTCGGGTTATCTACGAGTATTTGTAAGTGCTAGATTTAGTTTTCATTGCCTCAGCTGCATGATTTACAGCTGATAGCTTAAATACATGTGGGGATTCCCTACCAACCAGGCAATCCCCACATGTACTCAGGCTGGCTAGCAGCCGTAAATCATGCAGCTGCGTCAACAAAAACTAAATCTCCGAGCAGTTACAAATACTCGGAGACCACCCGAGCATGAACGAGTACATTCGCTCATCACCACTTGTGATCCTATTTTGGAAATTATATGCCTTTTGGGAATTTATATACAGATATAGTGATGATTTTTACTTCATGGGTGCTTTCCAGAAACAAGCAGCAGTTAAAATTGCTAATCTTCTATTGTAGTGCCTACTATGTGGTAGTCACCAGTACATTATGCCCAGTTCGTGCTTATGGAGACATGCATGTTAGGTGTCGAGTTCCCTCCGCTGCACTGTGGGAATCTCGAACCATGTCCTCTGCGGTCTCCAATTCTTCCTCGGCCGCAAAGGAGCCTGCTCAGCAGAGACGTCAGTGTCTTGCTCAGGCTGATGCTGTGCATCTGGTTACTGCTGCCGACCCAGGTCCAGCTATTGTAACCAGCATTAGCCAGGGGCGAGCAGACGCTCCTGAGACTAAGTCCTGCTTTTTGCCTACTGAGCATGCACGGGAGAGGACGACCACTCATTGGAGGTCAAAGGTCACATGTTCAGGTCCTCAAGCAGCTCTGTTTGGGCCACTAGGAAGGTCCCGGAAGGCTGCGACTATAAAAGGTTTTCATGGCCGCTCGGCCATGCGCTAGTATAACCACAAATTGTGGGGTGTGTATGCTCTGGTGAAAGCTCCTAATTGATCCCCTTCCCTAGCGTTGTCTGAGTGTGGGTGATTGGAGCTGAAATAGTGCCAGTTAAGTGCATACCAGCACCAAGCACGATTCACCAGCGTCAAATAGCAGCGTTCGTCAGTGTGATGCTGTGCACAGCTAGTGAGCTTTCCTTCCTCGTCAGGGTGGTTAGTTGCATTCACCAGTGTGACGCTGCGCGCACTTAGTGTGCTAAATAATTAGATAGGGTTCTGCAGGCACCGCAGATGTGGCACTGTGCACTTGGTGGGTCTAGAGGGACGGATTCTTGCCCCACGTTATAGGGTCTGAGTCCTGTGACCGTACACTAGCGCTCACTCTGCCAAGCTCTGTGAGTTTCAACAGGCTATGGCATTCACATTCTGCAGTTTTGTGGCTCTGTGAAGCAACAGAGTCCGCCTCTGTACATACCGGCTGGTGTTAACCGGCATGTGTTTGTTTATTATACCGCCATATAGTGTCCGCCATTACCGGGCAGCAGGTAACATCTATGCACGGTGGACCCCGGGCTGCGAACACACCCTATTTCTACATTTATATTATTTGGTGAGTTCTGCCAGCCCTAACAATGCATCAGTGAATTAGATCGCTACAAGAATGCCAAACATGTGAATGCTAAATGTGGTTTAGGAACACTGGGGCTTAGAAGGGAGCGGGGCATTTGGTTCTAGGAGTGCAGAATTCACTAAATTTATTTTGGGGGGTGAGGTGACAGAGTTCTTTTCCAGAGCTTTTTTTTACTACCAGTAACGTGGAAGTCCCTTTTATTTCTTTTGACAGATCTGAGTGGGGACTTTCTTTTTGTGGATTTAGTTGACGCTTTTATTGGGAACATTTTACATAATATTTAGGATAACACTTATCCAGCACATCAGGGTTTCCCTTTAAATCTCAAAGTAAGGTATTTCAGATGAAAATCCCTGAGGAATCCATCATCTATAATGCAGCAACAGAGCTACTCTGGGCTCTTTCTGGCCTCTGTTCAGCAGTGTTCTTTTTATCAGAGGTGTACAAAACTGTGAATGACAGCAGTTTTATGCAATCCTAAAAAGACGAACATCACCGGATCATAGGTCAGATGGCGTCCACAGTGCCTCCATCTGCTTCATCATAGGGAATCTTCCACCTGGGGTTCCGTCTGAATCACATATTTCAAAGATTAAAATGGAAACATCGGTGTTAGCACTCAGCGTAGAGCACAGGATAAATGTGAGCTGAGCCTTTCTGCAATCTTTGTGAGGAAGAATGAAAAAAATTGACAGCAGGTGAAGAAATGGTTTTATTTATTTCTTACGCCATTCCTCATGCAAGTGATTTGATTATTTTATTATGCACGTCAGTGCGATTAAAGCAATGCCAGATTTATATCTGGTTTTTATGCTTGGCTGCTGTCACACACTAAAAGACGCTTTTTATTGAAGTTTTTGCATCCCCATATTCAGACAGCTATAATTTTTCCATATTTCAGCCCATAGAGTCATATGACAGCTTCTTTATTGTGGGACGAGTTGACATTTTTTTTGGTACCATTTTCGGGCACATTAAATTTTTTTGATTGCTTTCTATTCGGAGTTTTGCAATGCAGAATGAACAAAAACTAGCAATTGAGGAATTGTTTTTTTTTATTTTTATACTGTTCCGCATATTGTAAAATTGATAAGGCAGTTTTATTCTTCGAGGCAGTACGATTACAGTGATACCACATTTATATAACTTTTTTTATGTTAAGCGCTTTTATACAATGAACACTATTTTTCAGGAAAAATAATTATTTTTACATTGCTCTATTCTGAGATCAATAATTTTTTGTATATCAGCTTGATTTTTTGCTGAACAAGATGTTGTTATCAGTGGTACCATTTTTATTAACATTCATGTTTTTTATCGCGTTTTATTGCACTTTTTGTTCAGCAGTATGATGGTAGAGCATAGTTTTTGCCTCTTTTTTTGCGGTGTCTACTAAAGGGGCTAACTAGCACAACAGTTTTAGGCCACGTGCACACGTTGCTGAAAATGGTGCCTATTTTTCCGGACTGATTTTGGTAAATCCGCAGGTAATCTGCACTGCGGATTTCCTGCGGAATTACCGTGGATTTACCGTGATTTTTTGCGGATTTTTTGTGGATTCCACCTGCGGTTTTACACCTGGGGATTCCTATTATGGAGCAGGTTTAAACCGCTGCGAAATCCACACAAAGAATTGACATGCTGCGGAAAAAACAGCACTGCGTTTCCGCGCTTTTTTTCTACAGCATGTGCACTGCAGATTTTGTTTTCCATAGGTTTACATGGTACTGTGAACTCATCGAAAACTGCTGTGAATCCGCAGCGGCCAATCCGCTGGCGATCCGCAGCAAAATCCGCAACGTGTGCACATACCCTTATAGGTTGGATCATTCCAGACATGGCGATACCAAATATGTGTAATTTTTTATTTTTTTTACATAAGTAGATGTATTTATTGTACTAATATTTGTTAATTTCTTTTAGTTCTTTATCGGGAAGTTTTTTAAAAAATGTTTTACAATTTTTAATAACTTTTTTTACATTATCCCACTATGGAACATCATCCTTGCACTGACTGATCGCTAATCTTATGCTCTGCAGTGCTTCTACATGCACTTAGCAGGCGCTCACAGTCTTCCTTCCATGAAAGACCCTGAGGGACCCCGCGGCCATCTTGTGGCCCGGGGTCACTTTGGAGACCATCGGCAAGAAATATTGCTTTTTTGTTTTCTGCAGATGTCCGCATCAAACTACACAGTAACAATCTTCTCCCTTTATTTGATGTGTTTTTGGTACAGATGCGAATCCGTGTTTTAAATGTGCTTTTTTATAGTACAGAAAAGTTTTGATTCTTTACTTAAATAGTGTATATACTCGAGTATAAGCCGACCCGAGTATAAGCCGACCCCCCTAATTTTGCCACAAAAAACTGGGAAAACGTATTGACTCGAGTATAAGCCTAGGGTGGAAAATGCAGCAGCTACCGGTGAATTTCAAAAATAAAAATAGATGCTCCATACCATTCATTATTGCCCCATAGATGCTCCATATAAAGCTGTGCCATATATAATGCTCCATACCATTGATTATTGCCCCATATATTATCCATATAAAGCTGTGCCACATATATAATGCTCTGCACCGTTCATTATGGCCCCATAGATGCTCCATATAAAGCTGTGCCACATATATAATGCTCTGCACCGTTCATTAGGGCCCCATAGATGCTCCATATAAAGCTGTGCCACATATATAATGCTCTGCACCGTTCATTATGGCCCCATAGATGCTCCTTATAAAGCTGTGCTATATATGCTCTGCACCGTTCAGTTTGGCCCCATAGATGCTCCATATAAAGCTGTGCCATATATGCTCTGCACCGTTCAGTTTGGCCCCATAGATGCTCATTATAAAGCTGTTCCCTATATGCTCTGCACCGTTCAGTTTGGCCCTATAGATGCTCCATATAAAGCTGTGCCATATATGCTCTGCACCGTTCATTATGGCCCTATAGATGCTCCATATAAAGCTGTGCCCTATATGCTCTGCACCGTTCAGTTTGGCCCCATAGATGCTCATTATAAATCTGTTCCCTATATGCTCTGCACTGTTCAGTTTGGCCCCATAGATGCTCCTTATATAGCTGTGCCCTATATGCTCTGCACCGTTCAGTTTGGCCCCATAGATGCTCCTTATATAGCTGTGCCCTATATGCTCTGCACCGTTCAGTTTGGCCCCATAGATGCTCCACATAAATCTGTGCCATATATAATGCTGGTGCTGCTGCTGCAATAAAAAAAAAACACATACTCACCTTTCTTGCTTGCAGCTCCCCAGCGTCCGGTCCCGGCATCTCTCTGCACTGACAGATCAGGCAGAGGGCGGCACGCACACTATATGCGTCATCGCGCCCTCTGACCTGCACAGTCAGAGCGGAGAGACGCCGGGAAGATGGAGCGGCGCCCGGCGTGTGGAACGTGGACAGGTAAATATGCGATACTTACCTGCTCCCGGCATCCCGCTCCTTCCCCCGGACAGCTGGTCTCCGGGTGCCGCAGCCTCTTCCTCTATCAGCGGTCACCGGCACCGCTGATTAGAGAAATGACTATGCGCTCCACCCCTATGGGAGTGGAGTCCATATTCATAAGTTTAATGAGCGGTCCCAAGTGACCGCTGAACAGGGGAAGAGCTGCGGCACCCGAAGACAGTGTGACGGGCAGGGGGAGTGTCAGGATCGCCGGGACTAGGTAAGTATGCCTCAGCGCCCTCTCCCCCGCACCCGCCGACCCTGCCACAGACCGTGACTCGAGTATAAGCCGAGAGGGGCACTTTCAGCCCAAAAATTTGGGCTGAAAATCTCGGCTTATACTCGAGTATATACGGTAAGTATCTGCAATTTTTTAAACGCACTTTTTAGGCTCCTCATAGAAGACAAGCGCGAGAAGAAGCACCAAAACCATACAGTTCAGTAGCGCCCTTAGGCTCACAGCAGTTTTCATGAAATCACATCCATGTTGCTTGGACAGTTAAATACAGCAGATTTTTTGTGCAAAAAAAGCAGCAGAAAATACACAGCATTTACGCCACACGTGAACAAGGTCTAAATTTCCAAGCAAAGTGGATGTGATTTCATGAAATCTCTATCTTTGTACTGAACTTTACAGTTTTGATCCATTTTTTCTCTATAGGCTTCATCTGAAAAAAAAAAATACATGAAAAAAAAATCAAAGCTTTTCTGTACTATTGAAAAAGCAACCTTCCTCTAGTGTTAGGGTCGTGACCGACCCGTTTTAGGTTTTAAATGCATACAAATTCTACATACATTTGTTTATTGCATCAAGACTTTTTGACTTTTTCAGGAACTTATTTTTAAACAAAATACAATAAAATAAAACTATTTTACTAAATTGTAAAATGCTCTTATTAAAATTATAACATTTGTGTTATTGGGGTCAATTTCGACCCAGGTCTAATATAAGAGTAAAAAAACAATAATAAGTCCCAAAACTGAACTCATAAACACAATATAAACCAACAGCCCACAGCCAGCTCTACCTCCAATAACTTGAGTTAGGGACATGTCCAGGCATGTATGGCCAAATCAGCTTAGAGTTGGTACTTTGCAGAGTATACATCTCCAGTTTACACATGCAACAATGAGAAGATTTGATGTAAGCCAAATTCTGGATTATATCTTAGATGATAATGAATCAGAGGACACACAGCAGCAAACTGATACAGATGAACAGGTTTCTGAGGAGGAAGATGATGTGGAGTATCAACCGGAAGACACAGACAGTTCTGATCAGTCTGATGAGGAGGTCACTGGTGCTGAAGCTGCTCCCGCTGAAAGATTCAAATCCAAAAGTGGCAAGATCAGTTGGAGCTCAGTACCTCCAGATGTACATGGCAGGGCAGATGCTGCAAATGTCATAAAAATGACCCCTGGGATCACAAGGTTTGCTGTGACAAGAGTAAGGGACATCAAGACATGTTTTGGTCTGTTTATGCCGTTGTCAATAAAAAAAGTCATTATTGCTATGATAAGATAAAGAAATGTGTCCGGAGCACAACAATTGTATGAATATTTACACTAGGGTGCTACACAAAGCATGGAAAATGCAATATTGCTATGACAAACCTTGAAGGAAAAAAGTCCACAGCGACATGTGGAATGACCTTCACGATGATGTCCTGGATGCATGCATTGGTGTTCCTCTCCTTGCTGGAGTGTACAAATCCTGCAATGAGGCCACTGATAGTCTCTGGGACGCATCAACAGGCAGGAATATTTTCCGGGCAACAATGTCACTTCAAAAGTTTCAAATTATATCAAGAGTCCTCAGATTTGACAACAGAGACACCAGAACAAAATCTGACAAACTTGCTCCCATCAGGGATGTTTGGGAGAAATGGATGCAGCTCCTTCCACTGATGTTCAACCCAGGGCCAGAGGTGACAGTAGACGAACGTTTTCTCCCTTTCCGCGGAAAATGCCCCTTCCAGCAATACATGCCAAGTAAGCCAGGCAAATACGGCATCAAAATCTGGGCAGCCTGTGATGCAAAAACTAGCTATGCATGGAATCTACAGTTTTACACAGGCAAGTCTGCAAGCGGAATCCCTGAAAAAAAACAAGGAAAACGTGTAGTCCTTGATATGACTACTGGACTGCAGGGTCACAACATTACTTGTGACAATTTTTTTACCAGCTATGACCTTGGACAAGAACTCCCCAGGAGGAAAATCACCATGGTGGGCACAGTGAAAAAAACCAAACCTGAGCTGCCCGCTGAATTGTTGCAGATGAAGGACAGGGCTCCACTTTCCTCAAAGTTTGTTTTTACAGACACCACCACTGCTGTTTCATACTGCCCCAAAAAACAACAGAATGTGGTACTGATGTCCACACTTCACAAAGATGCAGCTGTGTCATCAGGAAGTGACAAAAAGCCCAGAATCATCCTGGACTATAACAAAAACAAAGGAGGAGTGGACAACCTGGACAAGCTGACTGCCACCTACACTTGCCAGCGAATGACTAGGAGATGGCCAATGGTTGTATTTTACAACATCCTTGATGTGTCAGCATACAATTCATTTGTGTTGTGGACCCACATTCACCAAGGATGGAATTCAAAGAAAAAAAAACAAGCGGAGGATGTTTTTTTGAGGAACTAGGAAGATCCCTTTTCAAGGCGCACATTGACCAAAGGGAACGAGTGCCCCGAGACCCAGCCGCTGCAGCCTTGGTCCGACAACTCCAGAGCTCAACAAGTGCTTCGTCCACACCCACAGCAACACAAAGAGCATCATCACCAGCATCCTCCTCAACCAGGCCTGCCTCAACATCAACCACAACAGCCACAACCCCAGTGAGACCACCTGATTCTAAAAGAAAGAGGTGTCAGGTCTGCCCTAGCAATAAGGACAGAAAGGCAAACATATCGTGCTTCCCCGGCAAAAAATACCTCTGCAATGAACACACAAAAAGTGTCACTTTTTGCCACACATGCATCTAAATACTAATGCATCTAAAAACTAGTACTTGATTTCTGTTGATTTGATTTGCTTGATTGATTGTTGTTTGTTTGTTTGACCTAGAAAAGCTACTTTTTTTACCGTTTGCCATTGATGCTGCCCCTGCAGCAGCTCAATCCTCAGTTGTTCTCAGCCTGGACAGACACATCTTGGCATCCTTCAGGTTGAAAATTGTTTATCCCCAGACATGGATTAGGGCGTGGGACAGAATGATGGGCAAGTGAGGGATATGGTTGTTTTTAATTTTTCTTTCCCCTTCCCGACATGCAAAATACATATACCGCTTTGCGGGAACTGTGTTTCCTGTCATGGTTCCCAATGGCAAGGGAACGTCAGAGAACTTAAATAACAGACTAGCTCTTGGGTGATGGAATCTCGAGCTGACCGTGAGCTAAACCTACCACACAACTAACAGTGGCCGGGTGACGTACCTACGTTTTATCCCTAGACGCCCAGCGTCAGCCGGAGAACTAACTAACCCTAATAGAGGAAAAAACAGACCTGGCTCACCTCTAGGGAAATTCCCCCAAAAAGGAGACAGAAGCCCCCCACATATATTGACGGTGAGTTCAGAGGAAAAGACATACGCAGTATGAAGGTAGGTTCAGCAAAGCGATGTCCACTTACTAGATAGTAAGAAGATACAATAGGGAACTTCACGGTCAGCTGAAAACCCTATTAAAATACCATCCAGAAATTACTTTAAGACTCATGTGTCAACTCATGACACCGGAGTGGTAATTTCGGCCCACAAGAGCTTCCAGCTACAGAAACATAACATAACTGTGAACTGGAACAAAAATGCAAACAAACTTAGGACTAAGAGTCCAACTTAGCTGATAGTAGTCTAGAAGCAGGAACATGCAACAGAAAGGCTCTGGTTACATTGATGGCCGGCACTAGAATAACTGAGCAGCAAGGCTAAATAGGATACTCCCACATCCTGATGGAAACAGGTGAACAGAGAAAGTGAAGCACACAAGTCCAGTACCACCAGCGACCACCGGGGGAGCCCAAAAACCAAATTCACAACAGTACCCCCCCCTCAAGGAGGGGGCACCGAACCCTCACAAGAACCACCAGGGCGATCAGGATGAGCCCTATGAAAGGCACGGACCAAATCAGAGGCATGAACATCAGAGGCTGTCACCCAAGAATTATCCTCCTGACAAGGGTTGAGCGAAACGGGTCGATCATTTTCAAAAGTCGCCGACTTTTGGCTAAGTCGGCGTCTCATGAAACCCGATCCGACCCCTGTGCTTGTCGGCCATGCGGTACGCGACTTTCGCGCCAAAGTCGCGTTTCAATGACGCGAAAAGCGCCATTTCTCAGCCAATGAAGGTGAACGCAGAGTGTGGGCAGCGTGATGACATAGATCCTGGTCCCCACCATCTTAGAGAAGGGCATTGCAGTGATTGGCTTGCTGTCTGCGGCGTCACAGGGGCTATAAAGGGGCGTTCCCGCCGACCGCCATCTTACTGCTGCTGATCTGAGCTTAGGGAGAGGTTGCTGCCGCTTCGTCAGAAGCAGGGAGAGCGTTAGGCAGGGTCCACTAACCACCAAACCGCTTGTGCTGTAGCGATTTCCACTGTCCAACACCACCTTCGGTGTGCAGGAACAGTGGAAGCTATTTTTTTTTTTTTTTCCTCAGCGCTGTAGCTCATTGGGCTGCCCTAGAAGGCTCCGTGATAGCTGTATTGCTGTGTGTACGCCACTGTGGAAACCAACTGCTTTTTTCAAAGCACATATCCTCTTGTTCCTTTCTGCACAGCTATCTTTTTTGTTTGTCCACACTTTTTATTTAATTTGTGCATCAGTCCACTCCTATTGCTGCCTGCCATACCTGGCTTAGATTACTGCAGGGAGATAGTAATTGTAGGACAGTCCCTGTTTTTTTTTTTTTTTGTGGGAGATTAAGATTGGCATTTCTGCTACAGTGCCATCCCTGTGTGTGCCATCTCTCACTGAGTGGGCCATAGAAAGCCTATTTATTTTTTCCGTGATTTGTGTTCTAAATTCTACCTCAACACAAAAACACTACATCAATCAGTGGTAGAAAAATATTGGCCTCAGTCAGGGCTTGTGTGCCACTGCTGTGTGTGCTATCTCTCATTCAGTGGGCTATAGAAAGCCTATTTATTTATTTATTTTTTTTCTTATTATTTGGTTTCTAAAGTCTCCCTGAAAAAAAAAAAAAAAAAAAAAAACAGTGGGAGAGTAATATTGCCCTTTCAGCTTGTGTGCCAGTCTTGACTCCTGGGTGTGCCACCTCTCTCTCATTCAGTGGGCCATAGAAAGCCTATTTATTTTTTTGTTTTTTTTTAATATTATTTGGTTTCTAAAGTCTCCCTGAAAATAAAAAAAAAAAACTTAAAAAAACAGTGGGAGAGTAATATTGCCCTTTCAGCTTGTGTGCCAGTCTTGACTCCTGGGTGTGCCACCTCTCTCATTCAGTGGGCCATAGAAAGCCTATTTATTTATTTTTTAAAATATTATTGGGTTTCTAAAGTCTCCCTTAAAAAACAAAAAATACATAAAAAAACAGTGGGAGAGTAATATTGCCCTTTCAGCTTGTGTGCCAGTCTTGACTCCTGGGTGTGCCACCTCTCTCATTCAGTGGGCCATAGAAAGCATTTTTTTTTTTCTTGATTTGTGTTCTAAAATCTACCTCAACACAAAAACACTACATCAATCAGTGGTAGAAAAATATTGGCCTCAGTCAGGGCTTGTGTGCCACTGCTGTGTGTGCTATCTCTCATTCAGTGGGCTATAGAAAGCCTATTTATTTATTTATTTTTTTTCTTATTATTTGGTTTCTAAAGTCTCCCTGAAAAAAAAAAAAAAAAAAAAACAGTGGGAGAGTAATATTGCCCTTTCAGCTTGTGTGCCAGTCTTGACTCCTGGGTGTGCCGCCTCTCTCTCATTCAGTGGGCCATAGAAAGCCTATTTATTTTTTTGGTTTTTTTAATATTATTGGGTTTCTAAAGTCTCCCTGAAAATAAAAAAAAAAAAACTTAAAAAAACAGTGGGAGAGTAATATTGCCCTTTCAGCTTGTGTGCCAGTCTTGACTCCTGGGTGTGCCACCTCTCTCATTCAGTGGGCCATAGAAAGCCTATTTATTTATTTTTTTAAATATTATTGGGTTTCTAAAGTCTCCCTTAAAAAACAAAAAATACATAAAAAAACAGTGGGAGAGTAATATTGCCCTTTCAGCTTGTGTGCCAGTCTTGACTCCTGGGTGTGCCACCTCTCTCATTCAGTGGGCCATAGAAAGCATTTTTTTTTTCCTTGATTTGTGTTCTAAAATCTACCTCAACACAAAAACACTACATCAATCAGTGGGAGAAAAATATTGGCCTCAGTCAGGGCTTGTGTGCCACTGCTGTGTGTGCTATCTCTCATTCAGTGGGCTATAGAAAGCCTATTTATTTATTTATTTTTTTTCTTATTATTTGGTTTCTAAAGTCTCCCTGAAAAAAAAAAAAAAAAAAAAAACAGTGGGAGAGTAATATTGCCCTTTCAGCTTGTGTGCCAGTCTTGACTCCTGGGTGTGCCACCTCTCTCTCATTCAGTGGGCCATAGAAAGCCTATTTATTTTTTTGGTTTTTTTAATATTATTTGGTTTCTAAAGTCTCCCTGAAAATAAAAAAAAAAAAACTTAAAAAAACAGTGGGAGAGTAATATTGCCCTTTCAGCTTGTGTGCCAGTCTTGACTCCTGGGTGTGCCACCTCTCTCATTCAGTGGGCCATAGAAAGCCTATTTATTTTTTTTAAAAAATATTATTGGGTTTCTAAAGTCTCCCTTAAAAAACAAAAAATACATAAAAAAACAGTGGGAGAGTAATATTGCCCTTTCAGCTTGTGTGCCAGTCTTGACTCCTGGGTGTGCCACCTCTCTCATTCAGTGGGCCATAGAAAGTCTATTTATTTTTTTTTTAAAATATTATTGGGATTCTAAAGTCTCCCTTAAAAAACAAAAAATACATAAAAAAACAGTGGGAGAGTAATATTGCCCTTTCAGCTTGTGTGCCAGTCTTGACTCCTGGGTGTGCCACCTCTCTCATTCAGTGGGCCATAGAAAGCATTTTTTTTTTTTTCCTTGATTTGTGTTCTAAAATCTACCTCAACACAAAAACACTACATCAATCAGTGGGAGAAAAATATTGGCCTCAGTCAGGGCTTGTGTGCCACTGCTGTGTGTGCTATCTCTCATTCAGTGGGCTATAGAAAGCCTATTTATTTATTTATTTTTTTTCTTATTATTTGGTTTCTAAAGTCTCCCTGAAAAAAAAAAAAAAAAAAAAAAACAGTGGGAGAGTAATATTGCCCTTTCAGCTTGTGTGCCAGTCTTGACTCCTGGGTGTGCCACCTCTCTCTCATTCAGTGGGCCATAGAAAGCCTATTTATTTTTTTGGTTTTTTTAATATTATTTGGTTTCTAAAGTCTCCCTGAAAATAAAAAAAAAAAAACTTAAAAAAACAGTGGGAGAGTAATATTGCCCTTTCAGCTTGTGTGCCAGTCTTGACTCCTGGGTGTGCCACCTCTCTCATTCAGTGGGCCATAGAAAGCCTATTTATTTATTTTTTTTAATATTATTTGGTTTCTAAAGTCTCCCTGAAAATAAAAAATAAAAAAACTTAAAAAAACAGTGGGAGAGTAATATTGCCCTTTCAGCTTGTGTGCCAGTCTTGACTCCTGGGTGTGCCACCTCTCTCTCTCATTCAGTGGGCCATAGAAAGGCTATTTATTTTTTTGGTTTTTTTAATATTATTTGGTTTCTAAAGTCTCCCTGAAAAAAAAAAAAAAAAAATTAGGTGGGAGATTAATATTGACATTAGTGCTTGAGTGACAGTCCTGCGTGTGTGTCATCTCTGTGATTTTGTGCCACAGAAAACAGAGTGTGTAACATTGTGCCTGATTTTCCTTGTGGTCTCACCAACCTGTTAAGGGATATTGAAATCATACTGAAGTTATAGCTCACCGTGTAAGTTGTTTGACAGCAACAAATAAAGTTACTTTGGTTAAGATTTTAAAACAATGAGGAAGTCTGGTGCAAGAGGTCGTCGTGGGCGTTCATTGTCAGCTGGTAATGATGGTAGTGGTAGTGGAGCATCAGGTGGTCGTGGGGATAAAAATATTCCACCTAAGTCTGGAGCTGTGGAGCCAGTTTCGTCGTCAGGCTACACAAGGCCTCGAACGCTCTCTTTTCTGGGAGTAGGAAAACCGCTTTTAAAGGCGGAGCAGCAACAGCAAGTTTTGGCTTACATTGCAGACTCAGCCTCTAGCTCTTTTGCCTCCTCTTCCGAAACTGGTAAATGTAAAAGCAGCGCGTCGCTTGTAGATGTTCACGGTCAGGTACAAGTCGCTTCCTTGTCCTCCTCAGCAAAAACTACAACAAGAGAGAAGGATGCAGCAGGCGACACAACGGGTCACTCCATGGAGCTCTTTACACATACCGTCCCTGGCTTAGAAAGTGAAACATTTAACAGGCCATGCCCATTACAAGTATATTCTGACATGGAGTGCACTGATGCACAGCCACAGCCAGAGTACTATGCTGCTCCTTTGACTCAGACCACCACATTGCCCTCTCAGGGTACAGATCCACAATCAGACCCTGATGAGACTATGTTGCCCCGCCACGAACGCTATACCACCGACCGACACAGTGACACAGACGAAGTTGCACACGAGCTCGAAGAGGAGGTAATAGATGACCCAGTTATTGACCCCGATTGGCAGCCATTGGGGGAACAGGGTGCAGGCGGCAGTAGTTCAGAAGCGGAGGTGGAGGAGGGGCCGCAGCAGGCATCAACATCGCAACAGGTTCCATCTGCCGGGCCCGTATCTGGCCCAAAACGCGTGTCAAAGCCAAAACCTGTTGGAGGACAGCGTGGCCATCCGGTTAAAGCTCAGTCTGCAATCCCTGAAAAGGGATCCGAGTCTAGGAAGAGTGCAGTCTGGCATTTTTTTAAACAACATCCAACTGATCAGCGCAAAGTCATCTGTCAAAAATGTTCAACTAGCTTAAGCAGAGGTCAGAATCTGAAAAGTCTAAATACTAGTTGCATGCATAGACACTTAACCACCATGCATTTTCAAGCCTGGACTAACTACCAAACGTCCCTTAAGGTTGTAGCACCCTCGGCCAATGAAGCTAGTCAGCAACGCAACATCCCTTCCGTCACTGTAAGGCCACCATTTTCCGCACCACCGGCAGTATCTGTGCAGGTTTCTTTGCCAGCCAAAAGCAGTCGACACTTTTTTTCCAGAAAAGCCATCCCAGCCCTGCACCAGCATGTTAAACAGCGCATCGTCCATGCACTCAGGCAATCTGTGAGTACAAAGGTGCACCTGACTACAGATGCATGGACCAGTAGGCATGGCCAGGGACGTTATGTGTCCATCACGGCACACTGGGTGAATGTGGTGGATGCAGGGTCCACAGGCGACATCAATTTAGGGACAGTTGTGCCTAGCCCACGGTCTAGGAAACAGTTGGCTGTAGGCGTTCGCACCCCCTCCTCCTCCTCCTCCTCGTCCTCCTGCAGAAGCTACAGCTCTTCCACAGAACGCAGTCTGCCAACCACTCCATCGGCAGATGACACTGTTGCACACCAGTTGTCCCATTATGGGCCAGCTACTGCCAAGCGTCAGCAGGCTGTATTGGCTATGAAGTGTTTGGGCGACAACAGACACACCGCGGAAGTTCTATCCGAGTTCTTGCAACAAGAAACGCAGTCGTGGCTGGGCACAGTAGATCTTGAGGCAGGCAAGGTAGTGAGTGATAACGGAAGGAATTTCATGGCTGCCATCTCCCTTTCCCAACTGAAACACATTCCTTGCCTGGCTCACACCTTAAACCTGGTGGTGCAGTGCTTATTGAAAACTTATCCTGGGTTCTCCGACCTGCTCCTCAAAGTGAGTGCACTTTGCTCACATATCCGACGTTCGCCTGTACACGCCAGCCATATGCAGACCTATCAGCGGTCTTTGAACCTTCCCCAGCATCGCCTAATCATAGACGTTGCAACAAGGTGGAACTCAACACTGCACATGCTTCAGAGACTGTGCGAACAGAGGCGTGCTGTTATTTATTTGTGGGAGGATACACGGGCAGGCAGTAGGATGGCAGACATGGAGTTGTCAGGTGTGCAGTGGTCTAAGATACAAGACATGTGTCAAGTCCTTCAGTGTTTTGAGGAATGCACACGGCTGGTTAGTGCAGACAACGCCGTAATAAGCATGAGCATCCCCCTAATGCGTCTGCTGATGCAAAGTTTGACGCACATAAAGGAGCAGGCGTCTGCACCAGAGGAAGAGGAAAGCCTTGATGACAGTCAGCCATTGTCTGGTCAGGGCAGTGTACAGGACGAGGTAGCGGGCGAAGAGGAGGTGGAGGACGAGGAGGATGATGGGGATGAGTATATTTTTAATGCCGAACCTTTCCCGGGGGCACAGGAAATTGGTTGCGTGTCACGGCCGGGTTCTGGTTTTTTGAGGGACACAAGTGACGTAGATTTGCCTGCAACTGCCCCTCAACCAATCACAACCGGAGATTTGACAACTGGAACTTTGGCCCACATGGCGGATTATGCCTTACGTATCCTAAAAAGGGACACACGCATTACGAAAATGATGAACGATGACGATTACTGGTTGGCCTGCCTCCTTGATCCACGCTATAAAGGCAAATTGCAAAATATTATGCCACATGAGAACTTGGAACTAATATTAGCAACCAAACAATCAACTCTTGTTGACCGTTTGCTTCAGGCATTCCCAGCACACAGCGCACGTGATCGTTCTCACACGAGCTCCAGGGGGCAGCAGACTAGGAGTGTTAGGGGTGCACACATCAGAAGTGGCGTTGGACAGAGGGGTTTTCTGACCAGGTTGTGGAGTGATTTTGCTATGACCGCAGACAGGACAGGTACTGCTGCATCAATTGAA
The DNA here is from genome assembly GCF_051348905.1 of Ranitomeya variabilis. NCBI lineage: Eukaryota > Metazoa > Chordata > Amphibia > Anura > Dendrobatidae > Ranitomeya > Ranitomeya variabilis. Next base: position 526,992,337 of record NC_135236.1, read on the forward strand.
AGTGACAGGAGACAACATTTGTCCAGTATGGTTACTAACTATTTTTCATCCCTTATCGATGTTCTCCCTCAACCGTCATTCCCATTTGATTACTGGGCCTCCAAATTAGACACCTGGCCAGAATTGGCAGAATATGCATTGCAGGAGCTTGCTTGCCCGGCAGCAAGTGTCCTATCAGAAAGAGTATTCAGTGCTGCAGGTTCAATATTAACCGAAAAAAGGACTCGTCTGGCTACCCAAAATGTTGACGATCTAACATTCATTAAAATGAACCACAACTGGATTTCGAAATCTTTTGCCCCACCTTGCCCGGCCGACACCTAGCTTTCCTATGAAAAGCTCTTGCCTGTGAATTACTTTTCTAATGTCTAATTTGCTGCAGCTGATTGTACAGCATACGACATGTTTACACCTCCCTAAATGGCAAAACTCCCCACACGGGGCCGTGGTATCGCGACTTGGCGCAAGCACCCGTGAGACTGCTGTTTGTCTGAAGAGGTGGGTGTGCTCGCTTTTGGTTGACGGCATTGCTACTGGGTCCCTCATAGTACAATGTAGTGTCTCTGGCGGTGGTGGTGCGCACCCAACGTCAGACACACCGTTGTAACATGAGGGGCCCTGGGGCGGTCCCGCCGGCCTCAAGAGAGTTCCCCCCTACCCCAGCTCAAAATGTGCTCTACCACGTGCAAAATTATGTCGCACAGCTCCACCAATCTTTAGTCTATTCGCTGACATCATTCAATGTCTGGCACTGACAATACAAATTTGTAGACATCTATGATGCAACTTAAAGTAGTCTGTGTCTGTGTCCTATATTGGCACCAATAAATAGTTACTGCCAAATTACTATGTCAGAAACTCAGTAGATGAGCCCACCCCTGTACCTAAGTATGCCACCTTTTTTTTTGTTTTGGTTGTTTTGCGAGACATTAACATCTATTTATATTTTGGGAGTACTGGGACAGACACTCCTTGCACTACTCCTCCACTCACCACCAAGCTGCCTGTGTATCCATGTAACCGCTGTAAAGCTGCCATGAGCCTATTGTTTGTTATTTTAGGCCTTTGATAGCCTGTCTGCGGTCCCTACTTTAAATACTCCTCCACTCATCACCAGCTGCCTGCCCGTGTATCCATGTAACCGCTGTAAAGCTGCCATGAGCCTATTGTTTGTTATTTTAGGCCTTTGATAGCCTGTCTGCGGTCCCTACTTTAAATACTCCTCCACTGACCACCAAGCTGCCTGTGTATCCATGTAACCGCTGTAAAGCTGCCATGAGCCTATTGTTTGTTATTTTAGGCCTTTGATAGCCTGTCTGCGGTCCCTACTTTAAATACTCCTCCACTGACCACCAAGCTGCCTGCCCGTGTATCCATGTAACCGCTGTAAAACTGCCATAAGCCTATTGTTTGTTATTTTAGGCCTTTGATAGCCTGTCTGCGGTCCCTACTTTAAATACTCCTCCACTGACCACCAAGCTGCCTGCCCGTGTATCCATGTAACCGCTGTAAAGCTGCCATGAGCCTATTGTTTGTTATTTTAGGCCTTTGATAGCCTGTCTGCGGTCCCTACTTTAAATACTCCTCCACTGACCACCAAGCTGCCTGCCCGTGTATCCATGTAACCGCTGTAAAACTGCCATGAGCCTATTGTTTGTTATTTTAGGCCTTTGATAGCCTGTCTGCGGTCCCTACTTTAAATACTCCTCCACTCACCACCAAGCTGCCTGTGTATCCATGTAACCGCTGTAAAGCTGCCATGAGCCTATTGTTTGTTATTTTAGGCCTTTGATAGCCTGTCTGCGGTCCCTACTTTAAATACTCCTCCACTGACCACCAAGCTGCCTGCCCGTGTATCCATGTAACCGCTGTAAAACTGCCATGAGCCTATTGTTTGTTATTTTAGGCCTTTGATAGCCTGTCTGCGGTCCCTACTTTAAATACTCCTCCACTCACCACCAAGCTGCCTGTGTATCCATGTAACCGCTGTAAAGCTGCCATGAGCCTATTGTTTGTTATTTTAGGCCTTTGATAGCCTGTCTGCGGTCCCTACTTTAAATACTCCTCCACTCACCACCAAGCTGCCCGTGTATCCATGTAACCGCTGTAAAACTGCCATGAGCCTATTGTTTGTTATTTTAGGCCTTCGAAGCCTGTCTGCGGTCCCTCCTTCCACTAGGCCTCCACTGACCAGACCACTGCTGCCCGTGTACCCCTGGAACCAATTTTAAAGTGCCTACCGCCAGCCCATTTTATTATGTTAGGCCTTCGAAGCCTGTCTAAGGTCCCTCCTTCCACTAGGCCTCCACTCACCTGACCACTGCTGCCCGTGTACCCCTGGAACCAATAATAAAGTGCCTAGAGCCTATTTTTTTATTTAATTTAATATTAATAAAGCCAGGATGAACTACGATATACCACGCTATGAGCTACCCAGTTGACAATTCTTTTGCGAGAAAAGCCATCCCACCCCTCCACCTGCATGTTAAAGACCGCATTGTCCTTGCATTCTGTCAATTTGTCAGTCCAAAGGTATACCTGACAACAGACACATGGACCTGTAGGCCTGGCCACGGAAGGTTACGTGTCCTTTGTGGCTAAATGGGTTAATGTATTGGATGCATGGTCCACACAGGGGACAGCCTGCAAAGTCTGTCTGCAGTCCCTAATTCAAGTTGTCCTCAACTGAATAAAGCTGAGCTTCTACCTTCTGGCTCTGATTAACTGCTGTTTTTAAAAAAATTGGCTGTTCCGTCCTTCTAAAGGTGTCTGCCCCTGCCTGGTGTTGTCCTCAACTGAATAAAGCTGAGCTTCAACCTTCAGTTCCAAACATACAACAGAAAACTGGTACAATACAAAAAGTGGCCTCCAGCTACAAAAACTTTCTCCTACAAGTAGTTAACTGACAGTTTTTTTTCCAGTGAAAACACAGATATGGCATCCAACGAGTGTTGTCCTGTCTCGTCTTCTTTATATTATTGCCAAGAAGCTGCAACTGAATAAAGCTGAGCTTCAACCTTCAGTTCCAAATTACCATTTTTAAAAAAGCAATTGGCTGTTCCGGCCTACTAAAGGTGTCTGTCTGCCCCTGCCTGGTGTTGTCCTCAAATGAATAAAGCTGAGCTTCAACCTTCTGTTCCAAATTACCATTTTTAAAAAAGCAATTGGCTGTTCCGGCCTACTAAAGGTGTCTGTCTGCCCCTGCCTGGTGTTGTCCTCAACTGAATAAAGCTGAGCTTCAACCTTCTGTTCCAAATTACCATTTTTAAAAAAGCAATTGGCTGTTCCGGCCTACTAAAGGTGTCTGTCTGCCCCTGCCTGGTGTTGTCCTCAACTGAATAAAGCTGAGCTTCAACCTTCTGTTCCAAATTACCATTTTTAAAAAAGCAATTGGCTGTTCCGGCCTACTAAAGGTGTCTGTCTGCCCCTGCCTGGTGTTGTCCTCAACTGAATAAAGCTGAGCTTCTACCTTCTGCCTCTTACTAACTGCTGTTTTTTTAAAAAATTGGCTGTTCCGGCCTACTAAAGGTGTCTGTCTGCCCCTGCCTGGTGTTGTCCTCAACTGAATAAAGCTGAGCTTCTACCTTCTGCCTCTTACTAACTGCTGTTTTTTTAAAAAATTGGCTGTTCCGGCCTACTAAAGGTTTCTGTCTGCCCCTGCCTGGTGTTGTCCTCAACTGAATAAAGCTGAGCTTCAACCTTCTGTTCCAAATTACCATTTTTAAAAATGCAATTGGCTGTTCCGGCCTACTAAAGGTGAATGTCTGCCCCTGCCTGGTGTTGTCCTCAACTGAATAAAGCTGAGCTTCTACCTTCTGCCTCTTACTAACTGCTGTTTTTTTAAAAAATTGGCTGTTCCGGCCTACTAAAGGTGTCTGTCTGCCCCTGCCTGGTGTTGTCCTCAACTGAATAAAGCTGAGCTTCAACCTTCTGTTCCAAATTACCATTTTTAAAAATGCAATTGGCTGTTCCGGCCTACTAAAGGTGAATGTCTGCCCCTGCCTGGTGTTGTCCTTAACTGAATAAAGCTGAGCTTCAACCTTCAGTTCCAAATTACCATTTTTAAAAATGCCATTGGCTGTTCCGGCCTACTAAAGGTGTCTGTCTGCCCCTGCCTGGTGTTGTCCTCAACTGAATAAAGCTGAGCTTCAACCTTCTGTTCCAAATTACCATTTTTAAAAATGCAATTGGCTGTTCCGGCCTACTAAAGGTGAATGTCTGCCCCTGCCTGGTGTTGTCCTCAACTGAATAAAGCTGAGCTTCTACCTTCTGTTCCAAATTACCATTTCTAAAAATGCCATTGGCTGTTCCGGCCTACTAAAGGTGTCTGTCTGCCCCTGCCTGGTGTTGTCCTCAACTGAATAAAGCTGAGCTTCAACCTTCAGTTCCAAATTACCATTTTTAAAAATGCCATTGGCTGTTCCGGCCTACTAAAGGTGAATGTCTGCCCCTGCCTGGTGTTGTCCTCAACTGAATAAAGCTGAGCTTCAACCTTCAGTTCCAAATTACCATTTTTAAAAATGCCATTGGCTGTTCCGGCCTACTAAAGGTGTCTGTCTGCCCCTGCCTGGTGTTGTCCTCAACTGAATAAAGCTGAGCTTCAACCTTCTGTTCCAAATTACCATTTTTAAAAATGCAATTGGCTGTTCCGGCCTACTAAAGGTGTCTGTCTGCCCCTGCCTGGTGTTGTCCTCAACTGAATAAAGCTGAGCTTCTACCTTCTGCCTCTTACTAACTGCTGTTTTTTTAAAAAATTGGCTGTTCCGGCCTACTAAAGGTGTCTGTCTGCCCCTGCCTGGTGTTGTCCTCAACTGAATAAAGCTGAGCTTCAACCTTCTGTTCCAAATTACCATTTTTAAAAATGCAATTGGCTGTTCCGGCCTACTAAAGGTGTCTGTCTGCCCCTGCCTGGTGTTGTCCTCAACTGAATAAAGCTGAGCTTCTACCTTCTGCCTCTTACTAACTGCTGTTTTTTTAAAAAATTGGCTGTTCCGGCCTACTAAAGGTGTCTGTCTGCCCCTGCCTGGTGTTGTCCTCAACTGAATAAAGCTGAGCTTCAACCTTCTGTTCCAAATTACCATTTTTAAAAATGCAATTGGCTGTTCCGGCCTACTAAAGGTGAATGTCTGCCCCTGCCTGGTGTTGTCCTTAACTGAATAAAGCTGAGCTTCAACCTTCAGTTCCAAATTACCATTTTTAAAAATGCAATTGGCTGTTCCGGCCTACTAAAGGTGTCTGTCTGCCCCTGCCTGGTGTTGTCCTCAACTGAATAAAGCTGAGCTTCAACCTTCTGTTCCAAATTACCATTTTTAAAAATGCAATTGGCTGTTCCGGCCTACTAAAGGTGAATGTCTGCCCCTGCCTGGTGTTGTCCTCAACTGAATAAAGCTGAGCTTCTACCTTCTGTTCCAAATTACCATTTCTAAAAATGCCATTGGCTGTTCCGGCCTACTAAAGGTGTCTGTCTGCCCCTGCCTGGTGTTGTCCTCAACTGAATAAAGCTGAGCTTCAACCTTCAGTTCCAAATTACCATTTTTAAAAATGCCATTGGCTGTTCCGGCCTACTAAAGGTGAATGTCTGCCCCTGCCTGGTGTTGTCCTCAACTGAATAAAGCTGAGCTTCTACCTTCTGTTCCAAATTACCATTTCTAAAAATGCCATTGGCTGTTCCGGCCTACTAAAGGTGTCTGTCTGCCCCTGCCTGGTGTTGTCCTCAACTGAATAAAGCTGAGCTTCAACCTTCAGTTCCAAATTACCATTTTTAAAAATGCCATTGGCTGTTCCGGCCTACTAAAGGTGTCTGTCTGCCCCTGCCTGGTGTTGTCCTCAACTGAATAAAGCTGAGCTTCTACCTTCTGCCTCTTACTAACTGCTGTTTTTTTAAAAAATTGGCTGTTCCGGCCTACTAAAGGTGTCTGTCTGCCCCTGCCTGGTGTTGTCCTCAACTGAATAAAGCTGAGCTTCAACCTTCTGTTCCAAATTACCATTTTTAAAAATGCAATTGGCTGTTCCGGCCTACTAAAGGTGAATGTCTGCCCCTGCCTGGTGTTGTCCTCAACTGAATAAAGCTGAGCTTCAACCTTCAGTTCCAAATTACCATTTTTAAAAATGCAATTGGCTGTTCCGGCCTACTAAAGGTGTCTGTCTGCCCCTGCCTGGTGTTGTCCTCAACTGAACAAAGCTGAGCTTCCACATTCTGGCTTTCGCCCTATACTATCAGATATTAAACTGCATTTGGCCTACTAGTGTGGTTATGCCCTTGAAACAGTGTCTGCTGCTCTTGGGTTTGCTACTCCACTGAACAAAGCAATGCCGCCTGTTTAGTCCTGTTACCAATTTTGAACTGCATTTAGCCTACTTTATTCTTTGGCCCTATATCTGTTTCCTCCTCATCCTGCCCATTGCCCAGCCACTGCTAGATGAGTCTGCTGGTACATTGACCTAGACCACTACATTCCCCTTATACTCTACACAGCCAGAATCTGACCCTGCTGAAAGTAAGGTTCCCCTTCCCGCATGTTATACCACCTTACACAGGGACAGAGAGGAAGGTGCAGATGAAAGTGCAGGTTCCTTCATCAGGTGGGGGGGCATACTCGTTGGCGACGTCACTGGCACAGGGCCCCTCAGAGTACGCAAAAGTGTCGCTGCTGGTGGGAGGCGCCCCCACCATGCAAACACACATCGCTGTACTTTGAGGGGCCCTGTGCCAGTGCCAATGCGAACGAGTGGGCCCCCCCTGCTTGCTCAGGATCACAGCACTTGCAACGTTGAAATACTTACCTTTCCCTGCAACACCGCCGTGACGTAGTCCGCATTTCCTGGGCCCACGAAAAACTTGAGCCGGCCCTACTCCCCCCACAACTTTTGCCAAATGACCCCCAATTCCCTATGCCCAACTATTATTATAAAGTTAATTAAGATTGACAAGCTTCAGAAACAAGAATGGATGTTTTTGGCATTAAAATGGGCACTGTAGGTGTTTTCCTGGCCTCCACTCACTGCCGACTATGCTTCCCCATTGACTTGCATTTGGTTTCGTGTTTCGGTCGATCCCCGACTTTTAGCGATAATCGGCCGACTGCACTCGACTCGACTCTGGACAAAATCGGGTTTCACAAAACCCGACTCGATCTTAAAAAAATGAAAGTCGCTCAACTCTACTCCTGACCGTAGCCCTTCCACTTGACCAGATACTGAAGTTTCCGTCTGGAAACACGGGAGTCCAAGATCTTCTCCACAACGTACTCCAATTCACCCTCCACCAACACCGGAGCGGGAGGCTCAACGGAAGGCACAACCGGTACCTCATACCTGCGCAATAATGACCGATGGAAGACATTATGGATAGAAAAAGATGCCGGGAGGTCCAATCGAAAGGACACAGGGTTAAGAATCTCCAAAATCTTATACGGGCCGATGAACCGAGGCTTTAACTTAGGAGAAGAAACCCTCATAGGGACAAAACGAGAAGACAACCACACCAAGTCCCCAACACGAAGACGAGGACCAACACGATGACGGCGGTTAGCAAAATGCCGAGTCTTCTCCTGGGACAACTCCAAATTGTCCACCACCTGTCCCCAAATCCGATGCAACCTATCCACCACAGTATCCACTCCAGGACAATCCGAAGACTCCACCTGACCAGAAGAAAAGCGAGGATGAAACCCCGAATTGCAAAAGAAAGGAGAAACCAAAGTGGCAGAACTAGCCCGATTATTGAGGGCAAACTCCGCCAACGGCAAAAAGGCAACCCAGTCATCCTGATCTGCAGACACAAAACACCTCAAATAAGTCTCCAAGGTCTGATTAGTTCGCTCAGTCTGGCCATTAGTCTGAGGATGGAACGCAGACGAAAAAGACAAATCAATGCCCATCCTAGCACAGAACGCCCGCCAAAATCTAGACACGAACTGGGTCCCCCTGTCAGAAACGATATTCTCCGGAATACCATGCAAGCGAACCACATTTTGAAAAAACAGAGGAACCAACTCGGAAGAGGACGGCAACTTAGGCAAAGGCACCAAATGAACCATCTTTGAAAAACGGTCACACACCACCCAGATGACAGACATTTTCTGAGAAACAGGGAGATCAGAAATAAAATCCATAGAGATGTGAGTCCAAGGCCTCTTTGGAATAGGCAAAGATAACAACAATCCGCTAGCCCGAGAACAACAAGGTTTGGCCCGAGCACAAACATCACAAGACTGCACAAAAACTCGTACATCTCGAGACAGAGAAGGCCACCAGAAGGACCTAGCCACCAAATCCCTGGTACCAAAGATCCCGGGATGACCTGCCAATGCAGAAGAATGAACCTCCGAGATGACTCTACTGGTCCAATCATCAGGAACAAACAGTCTACCAGGCGGGCAACGATCAGGTCTATCCACCTGAAACTCCTGCAAAGCCCGTCGCAAGTCTGGGGAAACAGCAGATAATATCACCCCATCCTTAAGAATACCTGTAGGTTCAGAATCACCAGGGAAATCAGGCTCAAAACTGCTAGAAAGGGCATCCGCCTTCACATTTTTAGAACCTGGTAAGTATGAGACCACAAAATTAAACCGAGAGAAAAACAACGACCAGCGTGCCTGTCTAGGATTCAGGCGCCTGGCAGACTCAAGATAAATCAGATTCTTGTGATCGGTCAATACCACCACCTGATGTCTAGCCCCCTCAAGCCAATGACGCCACTCCTCAAAAGCCCACTTCATAGCCAAAAGCTCCCGATTACCAACATCATAATTTCGCTCGGCGGGCGAAAATTTTCGAGAAAAGAACGCACAAGGTCTCATCATGGAGCAATCGGAACTTTTCTGCGACAAGACCGCCCCAGCTCCGATCTCGGAAGCATCGACCTCAACCTGAAAAGGAAGAGTAACATCAGGCTGACGCAACACAGGGGCGGAAGAAAAGCGGCGCTTAAGCTCCCAAAAGGCCTCCACAGCAGCAGGGGACCAATCAGCAACATCAGCACCCTTTTTGGTCAAATCAGTCAAAGGTTTAGCAACATCAGAAAAACCAGTTATAAATCGACGATAAAAATTAGCAAAGCCCAAAAATTTCTGAAGGCTCTTAAGCGAAGAAGGTTGCGTCCAATCACAAATAGCCCGAACCTTGACAGGATCCATCTCAATGGAAGAGGGGGAAAAAATGTACCCCAAAAAAGAAATCTTTTGAACCCCAAAAATACACTTAGAACCCTTCACACACAAGGAATTAGCCCGCAAAACCTGAAAAACCCTCCTGACCTGTTGGACATGAGAATCCCAGTCATCCGAAAAAATCAAAATATCATCCAGATACACGATCATGAATTTATCCAAATATTCCCGGAAAATGTCATGCATAAAGGACTGAAAGACTGAAGGGGCATTTGAAAGACCAAAAGGCATTACTAAATACTCAAAATGGCCCTCAGGCGTATTAAATGCGGTTTTCCACTCATCCCCCTGCTTAATTCGCACCAAATTATACGCCCCACGGAGATCAATCTTAGAGAACCACTTAGCCCCTTTTATTCGAGCAAACAAATCAGTCAGCAGTGGCAGAGGATACTGATATCTGACTGTAATTTTATTCAAGAGTCGATAACACTGGTCAACAGCATTTTTGGTGCCAAAGATATTTCATCAAATTTAGGGTATTTTTGGGGTGCTGATTCTGAATATGTCATCAGTTTTGCCAGATTGGCTCAAGTTTTTGAGATTTTTGGTATCTTATTTATAGCACTTGTTGGTAAATGCGACGCATCATCTCATTAATTTCTTTAGATTAGTACTTGAACTGAGCAGTTCTCAATATAGTTTTGTGTTAATTAGTGTTCTAAAAGTTTGTTCATAGCTTGATTTTTGCACTAACTTTATGTTGTTGTCTGTTTTCCAGTGAAAAGCATGAACTCATCAAGAAGAAGTTGTCCTAACGATCCAGACTCATTCTGTTACATTTGTGGTGAATACACACTGCCAAAACATAGAAGAAACATAACAGACGTCGTAAAAAAAGTGTATTTTGCCTATTTTGGGGTTATGCTTGGGGACCAAGACAAGTTTTGGGCACCACACATAGTGTGCAAAGCATATATCGAATTATTACGAAAATGGAGCAAAGGACAAAGAAAAAGCTTCAAATTTGGTGTTCCAATGGTGTGGAGAGAGCCAAAAAATCATCATGATGACTGTTATTTATGGTAAACACAGGTACAGGCACATCTTCACAATGAGGGACAGGCCTTCTTGCAGATTCCATGTTACTCCCATTTTCATTTCTTATGCTTATTGAATCCTTGCACTTGCACTGCACAGAAATAACAGTCATCATGATGATTTTTTGGCTCTCTCCACACCATTGGAACACCAAATTTGAAGCTTTTTCTTTGTCCTTTGCTCCATTTTCGTAATAATTCGATACATGCTTTGCACACTATGTGTGGTGCCCAAAACTTGTCTTGGTCCCCAAGCATAACCCCAAAATAGGCAAAATACACTTTTTTTACGAAGTCTGTTATGTTTCTTCTATGTTTTGGCAGTGTGTATTCACCACAAATGTAACAGAATGAGTCTGGATCGTTAAGACAACTTCTTCTTGATGAGTTCATGCTTTTCACTGGAAAACAAACAACAACATAAAGTTAGTGCAAAAATCAAGCTATGAACAAACTTTTAGAACACTAATTAACACAAAACTATATTGAGAACTGCTCAGTTCAAGTACTAATCCAAAGAAATTAATGAGATGATGCGTCGCATTTACCAACAAGTGCTATAAATAAGATACCAAAAATCTCAAAAACTTGAGCCAATCTGGCAAAACTGATGACATATTCAGAATCAGCACCCCAAAAATACCCCAAATTCATTAAAATATTTTGGACACCAGAAAAAAAATTTTTTTTTGTTGACTTGTGTAATCAATACACGGCCTCAAAGAGCCATCTTTTTTAGATACAAAGAAAAAACCGGCTCCTAAGGGAGATGAAGAAGGACGAATATGTCCCTTTTCCAGGGACTCCTTAATATATTCTCGCATAGCAGCATGTTCAGGTACAGATAGATTAAATAAACGACCCTTTGGAAATTTACTGCCCGGAATCAGATCTATGGTACAATCGCAATCTCTGTGAGGAGGTAGTGAACCAAGCTTAGGCTCCTCAAAAACATCACGATAATCAGATAAAAATTCCGGAATCTCAGAGGGAATATATGACGAAATGGAAACCAAAGGTATGTCCCCATGAGCCCCCTGACATCCCCAGCTTAACACAGACATTGCTTTCCAGTCAAGAACTGGGTTATGAGATTGTAACCATGGCAATCCGAGCACCAAAACATCATGTAGATTGTACAACACAAGGAAGCGAATCGTCTCCTGATGGTCTGGATTCATACGCATAGTCACTTGTGTCCAGTATTGTGGTTTATTACTAGCCAATGGTGTAGAGTCAATACCCTTCAGAGGTATAGGAACTTCCAGAGGCTCTAGATCAAACCCACAGCGCCTGGCAAAGGACCAATCCATGAGACTCAAAGCGGCGCCAGAGTCGACATAGGCATCCGCGGTAATTGACGATAATGAACAAATCAAGGTCACAGACAAAATAAACTTACTTACTTACTGTAAAGTGCCAATTGAAATAGACTTATCAACCTTTTTTGTACGTTTAGAGCATGCTGATATAACATGAGTTGAATCACCACAATAGAAGCACAACCCATTTTTTCGCCTAAAATTCTGCCGTTCGCTTCTGGACAGAATTCTATCACATTGCATATTTTCTGGAGCCTTCTCAGAAGACACCGCCAAATGGTGCACAGGTTTGCGCTCCCGCAAACGCCGATCAATCTGAATAGCCATTGTCATGGACTCATTTAGACCTGTAGGTGCAGGGAACCCCACCATAACATCCTTAATGGCATCAGAGAGACCCTCTCTGAAATTCGCCGCCAGGGCGCACTCATTCCACTGAGTAAGCACAGACCATTTACGAAATTTTTGGCAGTATATTTCAGCTTCATCTTGCCCTTGAGATAGGGCCATCAAGGTTTTTTCAGCCTGAATCTCTAAATTAGGTTCCTCATAAAGCAACCCCAAAGCCAGAAAAAACGCATCCACATTGAGCAACGCAGGATCCCCGGGTGCCAATGCAAATGCCCAGTCTTGAGGGTCACCCCGCAGCAAGGAAATTACTATCCTAACCTGCTGTGCGGGATCTCCAGCGGAGCGAGATCTCAGGGAAAGAAATAATTTACAATTATATTTGAAATTCAGGAAACGAGATCTATCCCCGGAGAAAAATTCTGGTATAGGAATTCTAGGTTCAGATATAGGAGCATGAATAACAAAATCCTGTAAATTTTGAACCTTCGTAGCAAGATTATTCAAACCTGTAGCCAAACTCTGAGGAACCATTTTAATCAGGTGAGATCAGAGCCATTCAAGGATTAGAAGGAGAGAGAGAGGCAAAGGCTGCAATTAAAGCAGAAATGCAACTGAGTAAACTATAGAGCAAGCTCAGAAAAAAAAAAAAAAAATCTGCAGACTTCTTTTTCTCTCCTTTCTTCTGCCAACGGTTTTAACCCTTGGCCGGCCATACTGTCATGGTTCCCAATGGCAAGGGAACGTCAGAGAACTTAAATAACAGACTAGCTCTTGGGTGATGGAATCTCGAGCTGACCGTGAGCTAAACCTACCACACAACTAACAGTGGCCGGGTGACGTACCTACGTTTTATCCCTAGACGCCCAGCGCCAGCCGGAGAACTAACTAACCCTAATAGAGGAAAAAACAGACCTGGCTCACCTCTAGGGAAATTCCCCCAAAAAGGAGACAGAAGCCCCCCACATATATTGACGGTGAGTTCAGAGGAAAAGACATACGCAGTATGAAGGTAGGTTCAGCAAAGCGAGGTCCACTTACTAGATAGTAAGAAGATACAATAGGGAACTTCACGGTCAGCTGAAAACACTATTAAAATACCATCCAGAAATTACTTTAAGACTCATGTGTCAACTCATGACACCGGAGTGGTAATTTCGGCCCACAAGAGCTTCCAGCTACAGAAACATAACATAACTGTGAACTGGAACAAAAATGCAAACAAACTTAGGACTAAGAGTCCAACTTAGCTGATAGTAGTCTAGAAGCAGGAACATGCAACAGAAAGGCTCTGGTTACATTGATGGCCGGCACTAGAATAACTGAGCAGCAAGGCTAAATAGGATACTCCCACATCCTGATGGAAACAGGTGAACAGAGAAAGTGAAGCACACAAGTCCAGTACCACCAGCGACCACCGGGGGAGCCCAAAAACCAAATTCACAACAGTTCCCGCAAACAGCAGTATAGGTTTGGCACAGCGATCGCAGGGGCTCAAACTTAGCGCTGCAGTGATGGGGTGTGGAAGTCAGGTCTGTGTGAGAGCTACACCCTGCAGCATCACCCAAGTTTGGTACTATCATTGATCGTGGGCATTTAACCCCTCTGATGCCACTGTCAATAGTGACAGTGACATGGAGGAGAACAAACGCAGGGAGAAGGCTCACTGAATGCTTCCATCAGAACAACGTGATGCAATCATTTTGTTCTGAAAGTCTTCATGGAGACCCCCAGCCCCAATATGGCCACGGGGTCCTTCAGGGACCTGCACGGAAGGTGGCTTATGAGCAACTGCTGAGAGCAGGTGCTGACATGTCTCCTTCCCTGCCTATCAGACGCTGCTCCGATACTCTGCAGTGTATAGTGATGTCCCATCCTGCGACAATCTAAAAAAGTTTGAAAAAATTATCAAAAGATGTAAAAACATTTTTAAAAAATCCTCAAATAAAGAAGTAAAAAAGAAACAAATATTTTTCCAACAAATACATTTATTTATGCAAAAAATAAACAAAAAAGTACACATATTAGGTATCAACGCGTCCATAACGACCAACTCTATAAAACAGTACAACTAGTTACCCTCTTCAGTGAACACCTTAAAAAAAATTAAAAAGCAATGCTTTGTCATCATACTACTGAACAAAAAGTGCAATTAAATGCCATCAAAAAGACAAATGTAAATAAAAATGGTACCGCTGAAAACATAATTTTGTCCTGCAAAAAACAAGCTGCCATACAGCTCTTTCAGCAGAAAAATAAAAAAGTTATAGCTCTCAGAATAAGGCCATGTAAAAATAATTATTTTTTTTCAATTAGTTTTTATTGTGTAAATGCATTAAAACATAAAAAAATATAAATGGGGTATAGCTGTAATCATGCTGATCCAAATAATAAAGCTGCCTTATCAATTTTTCGACATGAGGAACGATGTTAAAAAAAAATCCTGAATTTGCTGTTTTTTGTTAATTTTGAAAAAAACAACAAGAAAAAGGATATGCACACACAAGGGATCAACCTGAATAATATACTTTATTTAAATGTCGTATACAAACAAGGCAAAGTGGGTAGCAAATTTTAAAAACATTTAAAAACCAAAAAGGCTAAATAGCCCAACCATAATCACCCCAAACGGACCCAACAATACAATGATGGCAGTGCTCATACATAATATAAATGGGTTACATACAGGTTTCCAAATGTAGAAACTCCCATATAAATCAAAAATATATATATATACCACACAATAAGTTGCCAGCTGACCCAAAAACAGGCTTGTTAGGTAAAATATTGGAGATATAATGGTGGGTATCCTGTCCCCACAGAGTAAAACACCTGTACGTCCTGCCAACCCTATATCTCATAGGCTATTTAGCCTTTTTGGTTTTTAAATGTTTTTAAAATTTGCTACCCACTTTGCCTTGTTTGTATAAGACATTTAAATAAAGTATATTATTCAGGTTGATCCCTTGTGTGTGCATATCCTTTTTCTTGTTGTTTTTTTGTGATTGTCTTATATGCACTTGGTAGATCCCTGTTGTGTATATTGATGTGGTGCCCGCTATATCCGCTTTCTTTGTTTTTGTTAATTTTGCCTCTCAAAAATCAAAATAGAAAGCAGTCAAAAAATGTCATGTGCCCAAAAATGTTACCAACAAAAACGTCAAATCATCCTGCAAAAAACAAGATATAACATAACTCTGTCTGCTGAAATCTTGAAAAAGTTTAGCTCACAAAATATGGGGATGCGAAAACTAATTTTTGCAATAAACAGCATCTTTTAGTGTGTGAAAGCAGCCAAACATAAAACCCCGATATAAATCTGGTATCGCTGTAATCGCACCGACCCAAAGAATAAAGTCACCTAATCACTTATACTGCACAAGCAACAGCGTAAAAAATAAATAAAATTAATTATTTCTCTGCTTTTGATTTGTTTATTTTGCGTCCCAAACATCGCAGTAAGGTTTGGTGCACATTTATCCTGCGCTCTGTGCTGTGCTTACACAGGGGTTTCCATGTAAATCACTGAAATAAATGATTCACATGGAACCCCTGGCAGAAGATTCCCCTAATGAGGCACTGTGGACGCCATAAAAACTGTGATCTGGCGGTGTCCATCTTTTTAGGATTGCATAAAAGTGCCTTGACCTCAATTTTATGCATTTCTGGCAAGATAGAGTCCAGAGTAACTCAGCTGCTTCATTATAGTGAATAGATCCCTCTGGGTTTCATCTGAATAACGTCACTCAGATATTTTAGATGGAAACCCCAATTTAAGTGCACATCATATCGCGCCGGATAAATATAATCCTAAATGTTATGTAAAATGTTAACAATAAAAACTGCTTCAACTCAATCCACAAAAAAGCAAGTCCCCACTCAGGTTTCTTATCTGATAATGAAAATATAGGGGGCTTGCATGTTACTGGTAGTAAAAAGGCAAAGGAAAATCTCAAAGGCTCCTCCAAAAGAAATTCAGCAAATTATTGGGTCGTTTTCTTCTGTTACTTTTGTGAAAATAAAAAAATTTTGGCTTAAAAAATTTTTTGTGGGAAAAATAGAATTTTTTTTTCATTTTCACAGCTCAACATGATAAACTTCTGTGAAGCACATGGGGGTGCTCTCCACACATCTACATAAGTTCTCTGAGGGTCTAGTTTATAAAATGGTGCCACTTGTGTGGGGTTTCCACTGTTTAGGCACATCATGGGCTCTCAAAACGTGACATGGCTTTCGCTAATTATTCCAGCAAATTTTACATCCAAAAAGTCAAACGGTGTTCCTTCCCTTTTGAGTCCTGTTGTGCGCCGAAAGTGATTTTCTCCAACATATGGGGTATCACCATACTCAGGAGAAATTGCACAACAAGTTGTACGGTGCAAGTTCTCCAGTTAACCTTATGAAAAAAAAAAATTGGATCTAAAGGAAAATTATAAAAGTTATATGTTTATTTTTTCTTTCAACATTCCATAAATTCCTGTGAAGCACCTGAATGGTTAATAAACTTTTTGAATGTCGTTTTTACTACATTGAGGGGTGCAGTTTTTAGAATATTGTCACCTTTGGGTATTTTCTGTCATATAGGCTCTTCAAATGTGAGAGAGTCCCTAAAAAAATTATTTTGTAATTTTTGTTGGGAAAAAGAGAAAAAGAGAAATTGCTGGTCAACTTTTGACCTTTTTTAATAAAAAAAATGATGCTTCAAAAATTGTGCTGATGTAAATTACTATATGTGTTGTGCATACTCACAATGTGTAAAGGTGAGAATTTTACCTTACAGTAAACTAATTGTTATTTTGGTAACTGCGCTATTGCGCCCCTCTCTTTACTGTTTCTGGAATCTATTGAAGCTTACCAGAGTTATGACCTCATAAAATGACAGTGGTCAGAACTGAAAAAAATTGTCTGGTCAGGAAGGTGAAAACAGGCTTCGAGGTGAAGGGGTTAAAGGCTTTATTCTGTCTGTGTGTTTATTTACAATATACCTATAGAATTAGTATGGATAGGTGTCCCATAGATGCTCCCTCATTACTTAGATGTGGGCTTGTTTTCACTGGAAAATACAAAGGTGACATCAACCCCACAAATATGAACCCCACTTGCACCACCACAGGGCAAGTGGGAAGAGCCGGGAAAAGCACCAGAATTGGTGCAACTAGAATATTGTCACCTTTGGGTATTTTCTGTCATATAGGCTCTCCAAAGTCACTTCAAATGGGATACAGTCCATAAAAAAAATGGTTTTGCAATTTTTGTTGGAAAAATTGCTGGTCAACTTTCAACCCTTATAACTTCCTAATAAAAAAAATGATGTTTCAAAAATTGTGCTGATATAGGGAAAAGTTATTTATTAATTATTTTGTGTGACATGACTGTATGATTGAAAAATTAAGTTTGAAATTTGCTAAATTTTCAAAATTGTTTCAAAATTTCTGTTTTTTTCACAAATAAACGCAACTCATATCAAATACATTTTACCACTATCTTAAAGTACAATATGTCACAAAAAACATTCTTAGAATCAGTGGAATCCATTGAATTTCTGGATAGGATATTCAAGTTGCTGACAATTCCACTCTCCTCCAAAATCAGGCAAGGGAATAACAGAGTTCAGAAGAGTTGGTTACTTTATTGAGGGCTATAAAACTAAGCGTTTCATGGACGTCCTGTCCAATTCCTCAGGTACATAGCTATGTACCTGAGGAAGTGGACAGTACGTCCATGAAGAGTAGTTTTATAGCCCTGAATAAAGTATGCAACTCTTCTGAACTCTGTGATTCCCATGCCTGATTTTGGAGGAGAGTGGAATTGTCGGCATCTTGAATATTCTATCCAGAATTTCTTGAAGATCCTTTGTGGGTCCGCTGCCATCTGCAGCCCACCTATCATACTTACTATATGTGTTGTGCATACTCACAATGTGTAAAGGTGAGAATTTTACCTTACAGTAAACTAATTGTTATTTTGGTAGCTGCGCTATTGCGCCCCTCTCTTTACTGTTTCTGGAATCCATTGAAGCTTTCCAGAGTTGTGACCTCATGAAATGACAGTGGACAGAACAAAAAAATTGCCTGGTCAGGAAGGTGAAAACAGGCTTCGGGGTGAAAGGCTTTATTCTGTCTGTGCTTTTATTTACAATATACCTATAGAATTAGTAAGGGATAGGTGTCCCATAGATGCTCTCTCATTACTTAGATGTGGGCTTGTTTTCAATGGACAATACAAAGGTGACATCAACCCCACAAATATGAACCCCACTTCCCACAAAGTGGGAAGAGTCGGGAAAAGCACCAGAATTGGTGCAACTAAAAGATACGCCTTTTCTGGGGCAGCTGTGGGTTACTATTTTTAGGCTGGAGGAGGCAATATCCATGGCCCCTTACCAGCCTGAGAATACCACCCCCCAACTGTCTGCTTTAGCTTGGATGGTTGTGAAAATGGGAGGGATCACACAACATTTTTTATTATTATTTATTTATAAAGTATGACATGGGGACCTCTCAATATCTGATAACCAGCCTTGCTAATGCTGACAGCTGAGGTTGCAGCCCGCAACTCTCAGTTTTGCTTGGCTGATTATCAAAAATACAGGGGAGCCCATGTCAATTTTTTTTTAAATTATTTATAGCGCACTTGGTGGGTCAATTGATGCCACTTTTCTTGGTGTCTGCCCCTAAGTTAAGCTGCTTTGGCAACTTTTTGCCCCCTCCCCTGGAGGTGTTGTCTATGCGTTAGGTTTTAGCCTCAAATTGAAATCAATGAGGTTCGGGTTTGTTCAGTGAACATCTGTACGTTCGCCAATCTGAACCGAATCAAACTTTGTAAGGTTCACTCATCATTTATATGAGATAGAGTGCCTCATATACAGTATGTGTATCATACAAGTGTGGAGATTAGAATGAATCCAGAATGATGTATACAGACTGTACCCTGCCATATGCTACCATCACACTCTAATCAGCATGTCTTTATCTATTCTCTCTACAGGTATGTAACCCAACTTTCCACACAGACTTTCCTTACTACTGCTCTTTGCGTCCACTCGGTACGTAACCCAACTTTCCACACAGACTTTCCTCATCACTGCTCTTTGCATCCACTCAGTACATTTTCAACTAACCCCTGCTTTACCCCAGTGTAATTTATGACCTTGTTTACACTGCCTTGATCATATGCATCTGGCTCAGTCTTAATTACGCGACCAAGATGAGCACAGACCACTCTCCTCTGCTTCACATCTGAATGCACTTTCTAACACATATATTGTATATCATAAGTCTGCCAAGACGTCAGTCTGCAGAGTGCATCACATAAGTGTATCATACAAGTGTGGAGCTCAGAATTAATCCAGAACTGAACCAGAAGGGAACTGAAGGTAAAAGGATAGTCACTGTAAACAATGTTTCTGTTTGTTTTCACTCTCACCCCTATAATCCTTCACGTTCTACTATCCCTGATAATCCCTACACCTAGTAAGGAACTGGTCATCTCTCCCTCCATCCTTCCCATCCATCTTACCTCCTCCTCAGAACTGTTTCTCAACATGAAACCCTATGTCTCCAAACACAGACAGCTCTCTCATGCCCTTACCTGTTCCCACCTGCTAACCCTTTCTCTGCTCCTCACTGCCGGTGATTTTTCTCCAAATCCTGGTCCTCCCCACCACATTCTCACAGTCATTTCTACCTCCTATCCCAGCTCTATCACAACTTTCCATAACATCTCTAACCTTATACCCATTTGATCAACACCTGCTTCCCCAATCCCACTAACAGGAGCTCTATGGAATGCTCACTCTGTCTGCAACAAACTTTCCTACATCCATGATCTTTTCATTACTCACATACTTTCCTGGCTCGCCATCACCGAAACCTGGCTCACCCCCTCTGACACAGCTTCTCCTGCCGCACTTTCGTATGGTGGATTCCATTTTTCCAACACACCCCATCCCAGCAGCAAGCATGGTGGAGTAGTTGGTTTTCTCCTGTCAGATAACTGCTCCCTCACCCACATCCCACTGCCACCCTCTACTACCCATCCTTCCTCTGCGGTGCACTCTGTGCCCATCTACTCCCCCTCCAACCTTCATCTGGCTGTCATTTACCACCAGGGGCTGGCTGGCACTTTTCAGCCTGGGGGGCAATCACAAGGTAGTGGCCCTCGAGTCGCGGTGTCCCTCCTTTTCCCTGCTTACATCTGGCCATTGCATTGAAGAAGTAGAGATAACAGGCTTTAAAAACAGGCTGGTATGTAGATACGGGAACAGAACAGAGTTTACTCTGGAGATATTGGAGCAGAACCGAGCTTCCTACAGAGATATGGGTGCAGAACCGAGCTTAAGGTACCTTCACACTAAACGATATCGCTAGCGATCCGTGACGTTGCAGCATCCTGGCTAGCGATATCGTTGAGTGTGACAGGCAGCAGCGATCAGGATCCTGCTGTGATATCGCTGGTCGTTGCTGAAAGTTCAGAACTTTATTTGGTCATCAGACCGGCGTGTATCGTCGTGTTTGACACCAAAAGCAACAATGCCAGCGATGTTTTACACTGGTAACCAGGGTAAACATTGGGTTGCTAAGCGCAGGGCCGCGCTTAGTAACCCGATGTTTACCCTGGTTACCAGTGTAAAATGTAAAAAAAACAAACACTACATACTCACCTTCGCATCCCCCGGCGTCCGCTTCCTGCACTGCCACTGACTGAGTGAGCGCCGGCCTGCACTGCCACTGACTGAGTGAGCGCCGGCCGTAAAGTGAAAGTACAGCACAGCGGTGACGTCACCGCTCTGCTGTTAGGGCCGGCACTCACACAGTGCAGGGAAGCAGACGCCGGGGGACGCTAAGGTGAGTATGTACTGTTTGTTTTTTTTACATTTTACACTGGTAACCAGGGTAAACATCGGGTTACTAAGCGCAGCCCTGCGCTTAGCAACCCGATGTTTACCCTGGTTACCCGGGGACCTCGGCATCGTTGGTCGCTGGAGAGCGGTCTGTGTGACAGCTCTCCAGCGACCAAACAGCGACGCTGCAGCGATCGGCATCGCTGTCGCTATCGCTGCAGCGTTGCTTAATGTGAAGGTACCTTTACTACAGAGCAGTGGCATAACTACAAAGTTATGGGCCCCGATGCAAACTTCAAATGGGGTCCCCCCCATGCCAAAATATATAGGTGAATTAGAAATGGTGACACACGCAAACGACATCTGCGTTAGTAATACCTGCACCATTATGGAATTAGTTGTAGGCTGGATTCACAAGAGTGAAGTACATGGTCTATATACAGACCACAACCTCCAGCCTTGTGGAGGGTATCCCAATCCGAACTCACACCCTCATGTGTCTATGGTAATACGCTCCTGTAAACCAAGCCTGACAGGGATGACCCCTTATAAATGGAAGTGTGCCCCTCTAAACCCTGGTGGGGAAAGTCACATCCTGACAAGTAATATTGCCAATTCTCCAACCATAAATTGTGCATTTCCAGAGCTGGCAAATGGGAGTTCAATACTAGAACACGTCAACTATGATTCCCGTCCCGCCTCAAGGAAGTATGGCAGACAGGTGTGATAAGCCTATTAAAAGAACTACTGCCACACACATGGATGTGTTGTGCCCGTGTATGGACATGTCAGAGGTTAGAAAGAAGAAAGCTTGGTCCCTCTTAGCTTCTGGCAATGTTTTACCTCAGCTCACATTTGGGCCATAACATTGTAAAACAGGTAGACACATTTACCCACTGACCCTACTATTAATAAGGAACTGCTGTCTACTCCTTAGTTGCCCACTGTATATAGTCAGTGTGGGGATGTGGGCTACAGAACAACACAGGGCGATGACACTGCTACCTGAACCCTTCAGCTGCCCCACAATATGCAGGGAGTAAAACCAGTACAAAGTATGGCAGCCTCCCTGCAGAGATGTCCAGGGCCGGACTGGGACTAAAAAGCACCCCTGAAACACAAACCCCACAAACTATAAAACTCCCCCCACACCCGATCAGTGGATTTTGCTTTATTGTGTTGTGCCCTTCAACAGTCCTCTTAAAGGCGTTAGTTGAAGAGCCACGTGTAAATGCCGCAGCAGTGCGCATGATCGACCACCTCTATAGAGCGCCTGTTCTCGAGATCATGGGGGTCCCAGCAGTCAGACTCCAGCGACTACAAAGCTCTCGGGAATGGGGATTACTTGGCATAATCCATTTAAATGGGTTTTCCAATATAAACCAATATTAACCCTCCCAAAGACCAATGTCGCCTCTCCAAGAACAGGACAGGAGCAGTGGTACTGTACAGTGTATATACACAGGACAGGAGAAGTGGTACTGTACAGTGTATATATACAGGACAGGAGGAGTGGTACTGTACAGTGTATATACACAGGACAGGAGAAGTGGTACTGTACAGTGTATATATACAGGACAGGAGGAGTGGTACTGTACAGTGTATATATACAGGACAGGAGAAGTGGTACTGTGCAGTGTATATATACAGGACAGGAGGAGTGGTACTGTACAGTGTATATATACAGGACAGGAGGAGTGGTACTGTACAGTGTATATATACAGGACAGGCGGAGTGGTACTGTACAGTGTATATATACAGGACAGGAGGAGTGGTACTGTGCAGTGTATATATACAGGACAGGAGGAGTGGTACTGTACAGTGTATATATACAGGACAGGAGGAGTGGTACTGTGCAGTGTATATATACAGGACAGGAGGAGTGGTACTGTACAGTGTATATATACAGGACAGGAGGAGTGGTACTGTACAGTGTATATATACAGGACAGGCGGAGTGGTACTGTACAGTGTATATATACAGGACAGGCGGAGTGGTACTGTACAGTGTATATATACAGGACAGGCGGAGTGGTACTGTACAGTGTATATATACAGGACAGGAGGAGTGGTACTGTGCAGTGTATATATACAGGACAGGAGGAGTGGTACTGTGCAGTGTATATATACAGGACAGGAGGAGTGGTACTTTGCAGTGTATATATACAGGACAGGAGGAGTGGTACTGTACAGTGTATATATACAGGACAGGAGGAGTGGTACTGTACAGTGAATATATACAGGACAGGAGGAGTGGTACTGTACAGTGTATATATACAGGACAGGAGGAGTGGTACTGTGCAGTGTATATATACAGGACAGGAGGAGTGGTACTGTGCAGTGTATATATACAGGACAGGAGGAGTGGTACTGTGCAGTGTATATATACAGGACAGGAAGAGTGGTACTGTGCAGTGTATATATACAGGACAGGAGGAGTGGTACTGTGCAGTGTATATATACAGGACAGGAGGAGTGGTACTGTGCAGTGTATATATACAGGACAGGAGGAGTGGTACTGTACAGTGTATATATACAGGACAGGCGGAGTGGTACTGTACAGTGTATATATACAGGACAGGAGGAGTGGTACTGTACAGTGTATATATACAGGACAGGAGGAGTGGTACTGTGCAGTGTATATATACAGGACAGGAGGAGTGGTACTGTGCAGTGTATATATACAGGACAGGAGGAGTGGTACTGTGCAGTGTATATATACAGGACAGGAGGAGTGGTACTGTGCAGTGTATATATACAGGACAGGAGGAGTGGTACTGTGCAGTGTATATATACAGGACAGGAGAAGTGGTACTGTACAGTGTATATATACAGGACAGGAGGAGTGGTACTGTGCAGTGTATATATACAGGACAGGAGGAGTGGTACTGTGCAGTGTATATATACAGGACAGGAGGAGTGGTACTGTGCAGTGTATATATACAGGACAGGAGGAGTGGTACTGTGCAGTGTATATATACAGGACAGGAGGAGTGGTACTGTGCAGTGTATATATACAGGACAGGAGGAGTGGAACTGTGCAGTGTGTATATACAGGACAGGAGGAGTGGAACTGTGCAGTGTGTATATACAGGACAGGAGGAGGAGTATTGTGCAGTGTATATATACAGGAGGAGTGGTACTATGCAGTGTATATATACAGGAGGAGTGGTACTGTGTAGTGTATATTTACAGGACAGGAGGAGTGGTACTGTGCAGTGTATATATACAGGACAGGAGGAGTGGTACTTTGCAGTGTATATATACAGGAGGAGTGGTACTTTGCAGTGTATATATACAGATACTTAGATTTACAGATTTACACCACGCAGGCAATATATATATATCATAACTGAGCAGCACCAAATCTTTAAGGGGTTGTCCGCTACTAGGACAACCCCTAAATGTTTGGCCCTGATAAAATTATAAAGCCTACACTTGCCTCCCGTGCCAGCGTCCAGGATCAAGCAGCTCATCCTGGACTTCCTCTTCAGTTTGTCTGAAGGCAGAGACAGTGACACCAGCGCTGATTGGCGCCGGGCATCACGTGTCACAACACATCACAGCCACTGTGGGAACGGCGCTGGCAAAGGAGGTGAGTATAGGCTTTAGTTTAAGAAGAGGTTGTCCTAGTGGGAGACAATCCCTTAAAGCAGTGGACGCTTTATTGGCCCATGTGGCAACATTTCAGTTCCATATCAGGGAAATGCTCTGTTATTGATCCAAAACATTGCCATTTGGGCCAATAAAGAGTCCGCACTTTTTTCACGATTAATCAGAGTGGTGTGTGTCTGTGTATGTATGGGTATAATATACACACACACACACTCATACACTCACACACACATTACATAGGTGAAACTGCGACTATGGTATGTACATTATATAGGTTATACCACTGTAATATACTGCGTCCGCTGTGTATAGCCCATATAGGGCAGCTACAGAGAGTGTGTGTGTGTGTGTGTGTGTGTGTATATATGCATACACACACTGCGGCTGGCCTATATGGGCTATACACAGCGGTCGCAGTATATTACAGTGGTATAACCTATATAACGTACATACCGTAGTCGCAGTTTCACCTATGTAATGTGTATAGACTGCTGTACATACATTATATAGGTGATACTGCTACTGCGGTATATAATGGCAGTATCACTTATACTGTATATACAACAGTCAATATACATTAGACAGGTCAAACTGCAAATGCTGCATATACAATATATAGGTGATACTATGATTGCAGTGTATAGTTCCAGTATATATACAGCAGTATCACTTATATAACGTATATACACATCAGCTGCAGTATCACCTATATAATGGATCGGATGCCGGCTGGGGATTGGTGAGGAGAGCGCTGTTCTCTTACACTGGTCCTGGCTAGCATCAGACACAGTGAGGCTCGGGCGTCTGTGCACGCAGTGGCGGCCTTTTCAATCTTCTGCACAGGTCCAGGTGCGTGCGCTTTCCTGTTTTCCCTCACTGACAAAGGCGGCAGCTACATACGCAAGCACGAATGAGGGCTGCCATGGTCTTGGTCAGCGTGGGCACCGAGAGTGCGCACAAAGGCCTGTGCAGAGGATTTGAGGGGCGGGCGACCCATTTTGTAGCTCAGAGTGCTCCAGGCCCTTGATAGTTGTATACTATGGGCACAGATACACAACATTATATACACTGGATGGATCCATCCTGCACCTGGCCCTGGCCATACATGCACTGTATATATACAGGGCCATGTATACAGCATGTGATGTCCAGTCACCAGGTTCAGGCGTGATCACTCCAGTGCTGGATTCTGCAGACAGTCTCTGCTCACTATCAGTATAGGGAGATTTATTGCAGGAGACTGAACTTTCCTGCAGTCTGGTGACTCTGGAGCCGATGACCTGGCACTGACAGGGTGACCCTGAAAGTTCAGACTCCTGCAATAAATCTGTGAGCATCAGCAGAGCGCCCGCTAATACAATACAGGGACACACACGGCCCTGGACTTATCGGGAGGTGAGCAGCAGCGTCCATCTCCTCACCGCACACAGAGCTGAAGCTCCCCCTGATGTCTGAGTCATCCACTAGATCCTCTCCTGCAGGTAGATGCAGCCATGTTCCCTCTTCAGGAGGCCGCACACAGGGAGCAGGAGGGGGCATGTCAGCTCCACTGTGAGTGTGATGATGCAGCTGGCCGGACATAGAGAACAGCGCCGGCCACCAGCAGCCCGAATCGCTGCTAAGTGACCGGCCCGGGGGGCACACGCCCCTTTGCCACCCGGCCCAGCCCGCGCCTGTTTACCACCCCCCAGGGCCAGCCACCACCTTCTTCATCTACTCCAATACCTGGCTACTTCATTTCCTTTCTGCTGACATCCCCACTATCATCTTGGGTGACTTCAATATCCCCATTGACACTTCTCTTTCAGCGGCCACTAAACTTCTATTTCTCATTTCCTCCTTCGGACTCAATCAATGGTTTTCTGCAGCCACTCACAAAGATGGCTACATATTGGACCTCATCTTCACCTGCCTATGCTCCCTATCTTACCTCTCCAACTCACCTCTACCTTTTTCTCACCACAACCTACTTACATGCTCTTCCCTCTCCTTTCCAGGTCCACAATCTCCACTCCAAACAGTGGCACACCCTCGCAGAATACTTAACCACCTCAATCTTCACTCACTCTCTGAATCCCTTCTCCCTCTTACAGACATAAGTTCCCTACACAATGCAGATCCCACTGCAGCTTTATATAACACCACAATAGCTGTAGCTTTGGAATCGGTTGCGCCGCTCACACATAACAAAGCTCGCAAAATCAACAGACAGCCCTGGCACACCAGCCTGACCAAAGAAATGAGATGGGCTACCAGGGTTGCTGAGTGCAGATAGAAAATATCCCACTCCAATGAGCAGTTCATCGCATTCATACAGTCCCTCACTACTTTCAAGGCCACACTCGCTGCAGCAAAACAAACCTACTTCTCATCTCTCATATACTCCATGTCTCAAAACCCCAAATAGTTATTCAACACTTTCAGTTTTCTCCTCCATCGACCAGCACCCCATCCCTCTCCACTCATCTCACCCGAAGACTTTGCCTCATTTTTCAAGCAGAAGACTCATTTTTCAAGCAGAAGATTGATAACATCAAAGACAGTTTTGGTCGACAACCCATAGACCCCTTCCTCCTAACTGTTTAGCCCTCCTTCTCCAAAACCAACTTCTCCACCATTACAGAAGATCGACACTCTACTCTCAAGATCACACTTGTGCACTTGACCTCATCCCATCCCACTTCATCCAATGCCTCACCACAATCTTCATCCCAACCCTAACCCATCTCATCAACCTATCACTAACAAATGGTGTTTTCCCCTCAAGCTTTAAACATGCCTCAATCACACTCATCCTCAAAAAGCCCTCTCTTGACCCATCATCTGTTTCTTGCTATCAACCCTTATCACTTCTCCCCTATGCCTCAAAACTACTACAACACATCCATTTTGAAATGTCCTCCCACCTCTCTTCTTGCTCCCTCTTCAACCGCTTACAATCTGGCTTCCCACCGCATCACTCCAAAAATAAAGAACAAAATAAAATGAAAAAAGTATCCAATAAATACATTTATTTATGTAAAAAATAAGCAAAAAACGTACACATATTTGGTTTTTCGAGTCCAGAACGACCTGACCAATAAAATTGTCTCAATAGTTACCGTATTTTTCGGACTATATGACGCACTTTTGTTCCCCAAAATTTAGGGGGAAAGTGGGGGGTGCTTCTTATAATCCGAATTTGTGTGCTGTGCTGTGCTGTAGAGGAGGGGGAGGCTCTGGAGTGGTGTCAGGGGGCTGGGGTGGGCTGCCTGCGGGCTGCAGAGACAGCAGGAGGTTCTGTGCTATCGCTCATTAGCCTCATGTAATATTCACTGCACCTGCTGTCCATCACCTCGGTGCTGAACCTGTGCCGAGTTGATTCACATGGGAGCAGCGAATATTACATAGGCACATGATAAAATAACAAACACTTAACTCACCTTTCCCTGATGGCTCCTGACCCAAGAGCCCAGTAAACCATGACAGTAGAGAACCGAATAAATGTGATCTCAAACGTTGTGTAAAATGTTTCCAATAAAAGCTTCAACTCAATCCACAAAAAAAAGCAAATCCCCACTCAGGTCCGTCATCTGTTAATGGAAATAAAGGCGACTTCCACATGATTGGTACAAGACTCTGGAAAAGCACCATGACTTTTCATCCCCAAAAGAAATTCAGCAAATTCTGCAGAACCCAATCCAAATGCCCCCTCCCTTCTGAGTTTTGCAGGCGTGCCTAAATCACATTTATCATCCACATGTTTGGCATTTCTGTAGAGATGACACCCTGCCTAATTTATGGGTGCATATCTCCAGAAACACGAACGAGTCATAATGTATTGGGCACTACAACCTAATTGTGACTACAACATACTGGCCACCATGATAGCAGTTTGCAATTTTCACTCAGTAACATCCACTACTGCTTGTTTCTGTAAAACAACCATGGAGTCAAAATCATCACTACACCATAGATAAATTCCTAAAGGGGTATAATTTTCAAAATGGGGTCACCTAAGGGGGGATTCTGCTCTTCTAGCACTTAGGGGCTCTGTATATGGAATCCACAAACTGTTATAGCCAAATCTGCTCTCCAGGAGTCCAATAGCTCTCTGACCTTCTGGGTCTTGATGACATGTGGCTAAACAGTACTGTGCAGCCATATATTTGGTATTTCTATATTTAGCAGAAATTGTGGGACAAATTTTGGCAAAATTTTACCCACTTCCCAGTATGAAAATGTAAAATCTGGGGCTAAAACAAAATGTTGGCGGTAAAAATGTAATTATTAGTGTTGATAAAATAGTGAAATATTCGTATTCAGGAAATTCGTACCAAATAATGAATACAATGCAAGTCAGTGGGAAAGCAGAATATTATTCTGCTGGATCCAACAAACAGGTCTGGGGGCCTGAGAAAAAAAGCTGAAATGGGTAGGAAAACTAAATGGGAACAGCATGGAGAAGATGCCTACATGCATTTCTGACTCACATATGGCATCTAAGAATAATGTTGTCAGATTATTGCGCCTGCTTTACGGATTTATAATAAGACCAACCAATCTGAACTTAAATTGTTTTTTACACGGAAAAATGCTAATGCTTTTCTTCCTAATTACTTGTACATAATGCAAAAAAAAAAAATAATAATAAAAAAATTATGCATTCCCTTTAGCATATGTTCACATGTAGCGTTTTGGCTTTAGTTTTTCCTTTTACATATGAGAGGTCCCTCCCTCATTCAAAATTGTTAGCTAGATAGTGGAATACATATTACCCAGCACTATGCAATGTCAGCTAAAACATGCCCATATGAATTTTGGACATTGCCCGACATCACCCCCACGTCCACCATGATGTCATTATACGGCCCTCGCTTCACATTTTCAGAGGACCAGCAGGTGCCATGAAACCTGACTTTGGGAAGGGCCCTCAGGTGGCCCTGAATCATACATTTGGGAGGGCTCTAACTCTCTCCTACATTTGAGAGGATCTTCCCTCATTAAAAATTGTTTGGTAGATAGTGGAATACACGTTACAATGTCAGCTTAAACATGGCCATGTCATTATGCGGCCCTCGCTTCACATTTTCAGTGGGCCAGCAGGTGCTGTGAAACTGGAGTTTTGTGAGCTCCACAGTTCATTTTGGTCACCGTATCCCAATGGAGCCACTGTCATGGCGGGTGAAGTCGCTGTAAGGTTAATATGATAGAGGGGCTGGAGGAGCTTTATGATCAGTGAATTGGATTCTACCTGACACCGAAGGCATTTGAATTAAATTCTGAATACAGTGTATGCAAGCAGAGGCCTGCATTGTGGTCAGTCTGTCAGGCCTGAAACCCATGTCACGAACATGTACAAACCTCTTTTTACTTTGAAGCAGCCTCCTCAAGGAAGGAGACTACCTAACCCTGACAGACTGTCTCCTTTGCATGATTTTGAGAAACAATGAATTAATTACAGGATATGTCCCAGAGAGTGACGACGGTGACAGGCAGTGCTACAGGGTTCAAGTAATTGCCTTAGAGTGGCAATGATCATGTTCCAATATGTGTAAGGCTGCGGCCTGAATAGGTCTGTGGAGCATATTAACCCAGTCTCTTAGACCTGCTTAAAATGTACAGTAACTAGTCAATACCCCACCACAAATTAAAAAAAGATTATAAAATTTAAGGGAAGTGACAGTTTAATAAAGAGACACATGTCTCATTTAGGAGCCTGGAAAAACCAAGAATGGTCTGTGTCTAGCACTGGACAATGTAAAGTGCTAACAAATATGTATGCCCTATCTAAGTAACAATTTGGAATGAGACATATCTGCTGACAAGGGAAAACTGAGCAGTGCTCTGGTACCAAAAAGTGAATATGGCTGCTGAATGTTCTTACTATACTGTATGTGCAACTCCAGGTTGTGAGCAAGAGACATCAGCGCCTGCTTCCTGTACAGCAGATTGGGAAGGATGTAACACAGTGGAAGGGGAAGTGGTTTCACCCTCAGTCACAGATTTTGTACCCAGGTGTTCCACCCACCTATTGGGGTGCTGCATATGTCAGCAGTATACAGCATACGCTAACAGGTATTATTTTGAATTTCCCTTTATAAAGGGATGTGTGGCTAAGGTTTTTAAACTAGCAGCATAAACATAGAGCAGATTTAATTACATATGTTATTATTTTGTGTAAGGCTGAAACCTGAAGAAGTGTGTGGAGCATATTAATGCATTGATGTTCCACAGTGTTCTAGTGCAGACCCAGGAATCAACATCAGGCTTCCATATACACACTGAAAGAGACCATGAGAAGGGCAACGCAATAAAAAATTTGTTATAATAGAATATATAGAGATTGAGAGTAGAAATGTGACCATTGCCCAATGTACAAAGGTTTCTAAACATTACCCAAGGGGTCTGTATCATACAAGCTGAAAAAGACTGTGATGGGGACCTCACAATAAATTTTGTACTTATATTTACTGCTGATAGGGAGTACAAGTTTCACTATTGCACAAATGTTTCCAAATTTAAAAACATTACCCACATGGGGTATACATATTTGACCACTAAGTACTTGTTGCAGAAAAAGGAGGAGTAGGATGCGATTTCCTGAACAAAATGGGTTTGGATAATAAGGGATGGATGTTAAAACAACTTACAAAAAAATAAATTTAGGGATGCAGGTTGGGTTACTGTCATCGATAGGGCTTGCAAAGTCCAGCCCTTCTTCAATTTTAGAACAGTCAGCCTGTCTGTATTTTCTATGACAGGCGTGTGCGCTTATCCATTGATTGCATCGGCCGAACTGAAAACCCGCTCAGACAACACACTTGTGGCAGGGCATGGCAGCACCTCCAAAGCATACAAGGAGAGGTCGGGCCAAGTGTGCAAGTTTGGACAACCAAGAGTTAAAGGGCAATGAAGAATCAGGAAGGATGCTGGTATGGTCACTTAAGTAGTCCTTCACCATCTTGGTCAATTTCTCCCTCCTACTCATAGTTAAATCCCCTGATTACCCTTGTTGATATGACGATTTCATGAAAATGGTCCAGTTTGTGGACATTTTCTCCACGGATGAGTTCCACCTGGTATGCATGTCCCTCCCCTGTAATCCATGTGAAAAAAGCCAGTACCTATGCCAGCAGCATTGTCTGGGGGTAATCGTTTCAGCAACTCTTCAACAATGGCCCTCTGGCATGCATGCACAGAAAATGCCACATCTGACTCCGACATGAGAGATGGAAATTTTCTCCTTGTATCATAAGTCAAGAAAGGTGCACAGCCAATATTTAATGGTGTACAAAATGTCTTTCATGCTAGGGTCTTGAGAAAGGCATCTGGACATGAACTGTGCCATGTGTGGCTGACTGCAAAGAGTCAAATATTCAGTGTCCCAAACAAGATGAACGCCAACCGTCCTCTCCTCCTCACAATGCCTCATCTCCTACTCCTCCTCCTCTTCAGGTCATCCATTCTGGACTGACATGAAGCTGGGATTTGGAGTCCCCTCTGCTTCTTATTAAACGTCTGGGGCAGGGACAACTGAACACTGTGCTGGGACAACAAACTGGACGTGGTTACTGACTGTTGTTTCTGTCCAACCGCAGGTTGTGGGCAGGAGGCATCAGCGCCTGCTTCCTGGACAGCAGATTCGGAAGGCCGTATCACAGGGGAAGTGGCAGTGGTTACACCCTCAGACACAGATTTTGTATCCAGGTGTTCCACCCACCTACTGGGGCGCTTGACTGCCATGTGCTTCTACATGCTGGTGGTGCTCAGGTTGGCAGTGTTCTTGCCTGTTCTCAGCTTGATGGCAGATGCTGCAAATTACAGTTGTTTTGTCTGAAGGACTTTCCAAAAAAATGCCATACAGGGGAACAACGCACCCTTAGTCTGTTATCTAGCTTAGTCTGTTTTCCTGCTATGGATCATCCCTCTCTGCACTGCTCAGCCTGCTAAGCTTGCCATTGTGCAAGGTTGGACCAGTGTCTTCACCATCGACCACATCATCTTCCAATTCATCAATCTGATCCTCCTTCTTAGTTGCTATTTTAGGCTGACATGATGGCAACTGTGTGTCATCATTATCCTCCACCTCATCAGACATGAATTAATGATCCCCAACGTGGTTTTCTTTTGGCCGTGGGTGCGCAAATGTTTGTGCATCACTGCAGTCCACTTTCTCATAACAATCGTTAATGGTGCACGACGAGATTCCAGAATAATAACAAGGGAATGTAAATCATTCCTGAGAGTGGCCAGCATTGGGGTCATATGTGTCTTGGGACGCTTGATGGTGGGGTGGAAGGAGGACCAGATTGACGATTGTGAAGCCCAGCCTCTTGGCTACAGAGATTGGACTGTGTGCAAGACTTGGTGGTGCTCCTTGCCAACATACTGGAGCCTTTGTCTGCCATCCAACCCACATCATCCTCACACATGTGTGAGTTTGAAAGTGGTGTAGCGCGCAGACCGAATGTTAACAGGAAGCTAGAACAAGATAGTCACCCTTTGATCTGTAACACTGCCTTGGTGGGAACCACCACATCCACATCCCCATTCCTTAATATCACCCTTTCTCATATTTAATGCGTTATGAATAGTGTTGAGCATTCCGATACTGCAAGTATCAAGTATCGGCCGAGATTCGCTGTATCGGAATTCCGATACCGAGTGCCGATATTTTTGTGATATCGGAAATCGGAATCGGAAGTTCCCAATGTGTGGTTCCCAGGGTCTGGAGGAGAGGAGACTCTCCTTCAGGCCCCGGGATCCATATTCATGTAAAAAATAAAGAATAAAAATAAAAAATATGGATATACTCACCCCTCCGGCGGACCCTGGACCTTAGCGGTGTAACCAGCAGCCTCCGTTCCTAAGAATGCAGTGAGTGAAGGACCTGCAATGATGTCGCGGCTTGTGATTGGTCGCGTGAGCGGTCACATGAGCGGTCACGTGACCAATCACAAGCCGCGATGTCATCGAAGGTCCTTCACTCTGCATTCTTAGGAACGGAGGCAGACGCT
The DNA here is from genome assembly GCF_051348905.1 of Ranitomeya variabilis. Taxonomy (NCBI): domain Eukaryota; kingdom Metazoa; phylum Chordata; class Amphibia; order Anura; family Dendrobatidae; genus Ranitomeya; species Ranitomeya variabilis. The sequence continues at coordinate 527,025,675 of NC_135236.1, forward strand.
TGCAGCGGTGACAACCAGCGGCCGTCCGAGGGTGAGTATATTCATATTTTTTATTTTTAATCTTTATTTTTTACATGAATATGGATCCCAGGGCCTGAAGGAGAGTTTCCTCTCCTTCACACCCTGGGAACCATCCAGGATACCTTCCGATATTTGTGTCCCATTGACTTGTATTGGTATCGGGTATCAGTATCGGTGAGATCCGATATTTTGCCGGTATCGGCCGATCCAATCCGATACCGATACTTTCGAATATCGGAAGGTATCGCTCAACACTAGTTATGAAAAAAAAAATTCCTGGCTTCATTTGCTACAAATACCCTCACATAGGTGTTATGAATAAATTTCCTGTGTCTAGCAATGTTTGAGCAATTTTTTTTTAGCTATCAGCTTTAATCCACACGGCAACAGCAGACACATGTAAATTACTGGTAAATAGTGACGTTGGCGTATCTCAGCAGGCTATGCGCCAGTCGAACAACTGCTCGGTAAATATACGCTATTTAGCTAACCAATAAATAACCAAATCAAAAATGGTCAATATAGGTACTCACGTCCACATTATATATAACCCAAAACAGCAAAAGGAAGCAGAAAAGAGTGAAAAATATATCACCAATAGTAGAGTAACTTATTTTTATTTTGCCTTTATTACACATGCCATCAGCAGACTCAAGTAAATTACTCGTAAATGGTGATGCTTGCGTCTTTGAGCTGCTTTACTCCAGTCGCACAACTGCATGATAAATGTACGCTATTTAGCAATAGCAGAGTATTTTTTTATATCTCCTTTATTACACATGCCAACAGCAGACTCAGGTAAATTACTGGTAAGTAGTAATATTTGCGTATGTGAGCAGGCTTTATGCCAGTCGCACAACTGCTAGGTAAATATACGCTATTTCACCAATAGGCGAGGCATATTATTTAGCTCTACAAAAAGCTGTTTAGTATATTCTGGTACTGAGGAATATTATTTATCTCTAAAAAAAGCTGTTTTATATATACTGGTACTGAGGAATATTATTTAGCTCTAAAAAGAGCTGTTTAGTAATTGCTGGTACAGGATATGAAACCCAGTGTCTCTCTCTCCCTACTCCACAATCTGTTCCTACACTATGCATAATACAACCTAGCATAAATCTGCAGCATGTACTTGCAATGCTAACACCATGCCTACCTTTCCCTCTCCCTGGTATTACGTCTCTCCCTATGCTATCTAAACCTAACAGAGAACTGATTTTAACTCTTAAGTAGCCCTTAAAAGAGCCTTTTGGACTCAGAAATTCTCTCTATATTCTGCTATCTCTCTCTCTATGCTGACACTTCGCTCTCACTATAATGTTTACGCATGTAATGTGTGCAAAATGGTGCTGGCAGGGCTTAACTTTTGCCCTATGATGCTGTAAGGCCAGCCAATCACAGTAATGCCACAAAAAAGATGGCTATGGCATTACTGTGATTGGCAAGCAAGCCCAGCATGTTAAATGGCTGCAAATAATATGGGCAGCACGGTGGCTCAGTGGTCAGTACTGCAGCCTTGCAGTGCTGGAATTCTGGGTTCAAATCACACCAAGGACAACATCTACAAGGAGTTTGTATGTTCTCCCTGTGTTTGCATGGGTTTTCTCCGGGTACTCTGGTTTCCTCCCACACTTCTAAGACATACTGATAGGAATTTTGGATTGTGAGCCCCACTGGGGACAGTGATGATAATGTGTGCAAACTGTTAAGTGCTGCGGAGTATGTTAGTGCTATATAAAAATAAAGATTATTTACTTAGAAATAAAGCGCCAAACATGCTGGGCAGGTCACTCAAATATATAATAGCTAATTACTCACTGAATAACGCATAGCCCAAATAGCGTACTATTCGTGCCAGTAACGAATAGTGCCGAATGTATTCGCTCATCATAGTAATTATTTTTTCTTCACTGCCCAATGGTATAAAATTCTGTGACACACCTGTGGTGGCAATATTATCACTGCACCATTAGATTAATTCATTGAGAAATGTGTAGTTTGTTAAATTTGGTCACTTATGTGGGAATTTCTGCTGTTCTGCAACCTCAGGGGATCTATCAATTTCACATGGCACCCCCGAACCACCCTCAAATATGGTGCTTCTTCTATTCTGAGCTTTGCACTGTGCCTCAAAAGTAGTTTTTGACCACACATGGGGTATCGGTGTACTCAGAAGAAATTACACAACAAATTTTGTGGTCCATTTTCTAATACTCTCCTTGTGAAAATGAATAAAATTGTGGCTTAAACAGTTTTTGGGGTAAAAATATATATTTTTTTATTTTACCAGATCAATGTTATAAAATTCTGTTAAGCATCTGTGTTTTCAAGGTGCTCATCACATATCTAGATAAATTCATTATGGGGTCTAGTTTCCAAAATGAGGTCACTTGTGGGGAATTTCTACTGTTTACGCACATCGCAGGTTCTCCAAACGCAACATGACACCAACAGACCATTACATCAAAATCTGCATTTCATAATGTCACTCCTTCCTTTCTTAGCCTTGCCGTGCACCCAAACAGTAGTTTACAAACATATATTGAGTATCTGTGTACTCAGGAGAAATTGCACAATAAATCTTCTGTTTCATTTTCTCCTTTTACCCTTGAGAAAATATAAAAATTGGGGCTAAAAGAATTTTTTGTGGAAAAATGTGATTTATTATTTTCACGGCTCTACATTATAAACTTCTGTGTAACATCGGGGGGTTCAGGATGACACATCGAGATAAGTTTCATGAGGGGGCCTAGTTTCCAAAATGGGGTCACTTTGTGAGAGTACTCACTGTTTAGGAACATCAGGGGCTCTCCATACACGATATGGCGTCAGCTAATAGTTCCAGCAAATTTTTCTTCCAAAAAGTCAAATGATGCTCCTTCCCTTTCGAGCACCGCCGTGCATCCAAACAGTAGTTTTCCTCCACATATTGGGCATCGGCATACTCATGAGAATATGTACATAAAGTTGTATGGTCAATTTCCTCCTGATACCCCTATGAAAAAAAATTTAATCAAAAGTAACATTTTTGTGATAAAAATTATATGTTCATTTTTTCCTTTCACATTCTTCAGTTCCTGTGAAGCACCTGAAGGGTTAATACACTTCTTAAATGTGGTTTTGAGCACCTTCAGGGGTGCAGTTTTTAAAATCCAGTATATGTGTTTTTTTCTGTCACATAGACCTCTCAAAGTCACTTCAAATGTGATGTGGTCCCCAGAAAAAATGTTTTTTACAATTTTGTTGCAAAAATGACAAATTGCTAATGAACTTTTTACTCCTTTAACATCTCAATAAAAAAAAATATGTTTAATTAATTGAACATGGTTTTGAGCACTTGGAGCGGTACAGTTTTTCAAATGGTGCCAAATTTATGTTTCAAAATTGATACTGATGTAAAGTAGACATGTCGGAAATGTTATTTATTAATTATTTAGTGTGACATAAGTCTCTGATTCATGGGCATAAAAATAAAAAGTTTGAAAATTGCATGATTTTCAAAATTTTCAGCCAATTTCAGATTTTTTTTACAAATAAATGCAAGTCATATTGAAGAAATGTTACCACTGTCATGAAGTGCAATATGTCATTAGAAAAAGATTTTAAGAATCAGTGGGATACTTTGAAGGGTTCCAGAGTTTTTACCACATAAATTGACACTAGTCAGAATTAAATAAGTTGGCCTTCTTATAAAAGTGAAAACAGGCTCAGGGGCTAAAGAGTTAATGGCCAGATAGTTTTGCAGCCACTAACAATAAGTTAAACCATGTGTAATTATATCTAATCATACTGCAGAAAGAGGTTGTGAATTTTATGAAAAGAGTTGCTAATAGACATTCCTCACACACATTAAATGATACTTGAGACAGAAGCCAATGTATGGCAACAACAATTATGGACCAATGCTTATTAATTGCCCCCATGGCCACAATTTGCCACTAAGCCCATGGACTGTAAGAATGATGCAAAATAGGATTATAATAGCACCTTGCCCATTCTTTTAAAACTTTGAATTAAAAGTGCAGAGTGCTGAGATAAGAGTTACACAGACTTGTGTAGCCAGACGATGACGCTGACTCAACACCTCCAGCCTTAGGTGCTATTGCGCTTTTTCCACTAACACCAGATGCACCACCACCACCACCATCAGTACCAGCTGGCAACCACCGCCCACGGGCTCTTCCACCAGACTTCCTCATTTTTTGGAAAATCTAATCAAAATAACAACCGTTACATGGTACTGTAAAACAAGGTAGAAGGTGTATATAAACTTGTTGAGAATTTAAATCTCCCTTTTTTTGGGGGAGACTGAACCAAAACTCAGGCCCAGTGTATATAACAGTGTATATAACAACGCAATCTAAGTGTCAGAAAGTGGCTGGCTGACATACGACAAACTAACAGGACTGAAGTATATCCACTTTGTGAGAATTTGAATCTCACTTTTTTTTTGGAGACTGAACCAAAACTCAGGCCCAGTATATAAAACAACACAATGTAAGTGGCAGAAAGTGGCTGGAAGATATATGAAAAAATACAAGCACTGTGGTACAATTTCAATCTCCCTACAATGATCTCAGGACAAGTATGGCAGCAATACAAAGGACTGCTGCACACAAAAGTGTGGACAAATAAACAAGATAACTGCAGAAAGAAGCAACAGGATTTTTGCTTTTAAAAAAGCAGTGGGTTTGCACAGCAGCGTGCAAACAGCAATACAGCTATCAGGGAGCCTTATAAGGCAGCCTAATAAGCTACAGAGCTGATGCACAAAGATATAGCCTCCACTGTCCCTGCAAAAAAAAAGGTGGTGTTGGACAGTGGAAATCGCTACAGCACAAGCAGTTTGGGGGTTAATCTTCCCTCCCTAACTATATCCCTTCTTCTGATGAAGCTGCAGCAACCTCTCCCTATGCTAAGATCAACAGAAGTAAGATGGCGGTCGGCGTGCACTCCCCTTTATAGCCCCTGTGACGCCGCAGAAAGCAAGCCAATCACTGTCATGCCCTTCTCTAAGATGGTGGGGACCGAGACCTATGTCATCACGCTGCCCACACTCTGCGTCTTCCTTCATTGGCTGAAAAATGGCGCTGAAAGCGTCATATGAAACGTGACTTTTGCGCGCAGATCGGCGACCTCATGGCCGATCCCACACTAGGATCGGGTCGGGTTTCATGAAACCCGACTTTGCTGAAAGTCGGCAATTTTTGAATTTGTCTGATCCGTTTTGCTCAACCTTAATTTTGACCAGTGCTGCCAATGCTTATTAATTGCCCCCATGGCCACAATTTGCCACTAAGCCCATGGACTGTAAGAATGATGCAAAATAGGATTATAATAGCACCTTGCCCATTCTTTTAAAACTTTGAATTAAAAGTGCAGAGTGCTGAGATAAGAGTTACACAGACTTATTTTCTGTTTTTTTTCTTTTTGTGTACAGTACATCTGCTACATCAATTTTCCAGGATGTTCCTCTGAACCTACTTCTATATACAGACTCTAATCAACCTATGTAAATTAAACATGATGCCACTTAAGACTTCTGTAATGTATTCTGGACCTCTTATCAGGCATATTGATAAATTAGTATGCAACATTTTCTATTTGTATAATGATGAGCATTCGCATTGATAACACCTACCAAGGGCAAAATGTGGTCATTGTGTTGACTTTGTAATTTATGTTACATGCAATTTCCTAGAGATTATATAACCTGTTTCTACAAAGTCTGCGACATGAATGTTAATTATTGACACAATTTTCTCTCTCAATCTGTAGTATTAAAATGTTGGTAAAATAACATAGCCTGAAAAAGTGAAATTGAGATACATAATTATCTAATATTTTAATATTAATTGTAAAAAGAATGAATAAACCATGGAAAGTATGAAAATGTTGAACATAACATTGACTACTAAAAAGGCACATACTTTAGAAGACCAGTGAGTGTCTCTGCTTCTCAAGAGGTCAGAATAAATTCTCCCGTCGGCTGCATTTGCGTTGGCATGTTAACAACAAGCAAATATTGATTATAAATAGGAGACAACTTGCTAAATTCAAGACTAAATTCATTTTATTTTTATATTACATTGCTTTCTCAGGGCAATGATAAAACATTTAACCCCTTAACCCTCAAGGGTGGTTTGCATGTTAACCCCTTCACCCCCAAGGGTGGTTTGCACGTTAATGACCGGGCCAATTTTTACATTTCTGACCACTGTCCCTTTATGAAGTTATAACTCCGAAACGCTCCAACGGATCTTAGCGATTCTGATATTGTTTTCTTGTAACATATTGTACTTCATGATAGTGGTAAAATTTCTTCGATATCACTTGCGTTAATTTGTGAAAAAATGGAAATTTGGCAAAAATTTTCCAACTTTGAATTTTTATTCTGTTAACCCAGAGAGTTATGTGACACAAAATAGTTAAAAATAACATTTCCCACATGAGTACTTTACATCAGCGCAATTTAGGAAACAATTTTTTTTTTTCTAGGAAGTTATAAGGGTTAAAATTTGAACAGCAATTTCTCATTTTTACAACAAAATTTACAAAACCATTTTTTTAGGGACCACCTCACATTTGAAGTCATTTTGAGGGGTCTATATGGCAGAAAATACCCAAAAGTGACACCATTCTGAAAATTGCACCCCTCAAGGTGCTCAAAACCACATTCAAGAAGTTTATTAACCCTTCAGATATTTCACAGCAGAAGCAACATGGAAGGAAAAAATTAACATTTTACTTTTTAGTCACAAAAATGATCTTTCAGCAATAATTGTTTTAATTTCCCAAGGGTAAAAAGAGAAAATGGACCTTAAAAGTTGTTGCCCAATTTGTCCTGAGTACGCTGATGCCCCACATGTGAGGGGGAACCACTTTTTGGGCGCATGGCAGGGCTCAGAAGGAAAGGAGCGCCCTTTGACATTTTCAAGCTAAAATTGGCTGGAATTGTGATCGGATGCCATGTCGTGTTTGGCGAGCCCCTGATGTGCCTAAACAGTGGAAATCCCCCACAAGTGACCCCATTTTGGAAACTAGACCCCCTAAGGAACTTATCTAGATGTGTCGTGAGCACTTTTATCCCCCAAGTGCTTCACGAAAGTTTATAATGCCCGGGCGTGAAAATAAAAAATCCTATTTTTTCTACAAACATGATCGTTTAGTCCCCAATTTTTTATTTTCTCAAGGGTAGCAGGACAAATTGGACCCCAAAGGTTGTTGTCCAATTTGTCCTGAGTACGCTGATACCCCATATGTGGGAGGAACCACTGTTTGGGTGCATGGAAGGGCTCAGAAGGAAAGGAGCACCCTTTGACATTTTCAAGCTAAAATTGGCTGGAATTGAGATCGGATGCATGTCGTGTTTGGCGAGCCCCTGATGTGCCTAAACAGTGGAAACCCCCCACAATGACCCCATTTTGGAAACTAGACCCCTAAGGAACTTATCTAGATGTGTCGTGAGCACTATTATCCCCCAAGTGCTTCACGAAAGTTTATAACGCCCGGGCGTGAAAATCAAAAATCCAATTTTTTCCACAAACATGATCGTTTAGTCCCCAATTTTTTATTTTCTCAAGGGTAACAGGAGAAATTGGACCCCAAAAGTTGTTGTCCAATTTGAGTACGCTGGTACCCCATATGTGGAAGAAAACTACTGTTTGGGCACACTTCGGGGCTCGGAAGGGAAGTAGTGACGTTTTGGAATGCAGACTTTGATGGAATTGTCTGCGGGCATCATGTTCCATTTGATGAGCCCCTGATGTGCCTAAACAGTAGAAACTCCCCACAAGTGACCCCATTTTGGAAACTTGACCCCATAAGGAACTTATCTAGGTGTGTGGTGAGAATTTTGAACCTCCAAGTGCTTCACTAAAGTTTATGACGCCCGGCGTGAAAATAAAAAATTCTATTTTTTCCCCACAAAAATGATCTTTTAGTCCCCAATTTTTTATTTTCCCAAGGGTAACAAGAGAAATTAGACCCCAAAAGTTGCTGTCCATTTTGTTCTGAGTACACTGGTACCCCATATGTGGGAAAAAACTGTTTGGGCACTTCGGGACTCAGAAGGGAAGCAGTGACGATTTGGAATGCAGACTTTGATGGACTGGTTCTGAGGGTGTTATGTTCCGTTTGCAGAGCCCCTGATGTGCCTAAACAGTAAAGAAAAACCACAAGTGACATCATTTTGGAATCTAGACCCCCATGGAACTTACTTAGATGTGCCCCCTCTTTGGAACTAATCTACTGGTTCCTGTTAAGTAAATTAGTAGTGCATGGAAGTGTGGTACAATTTGAAGCAGTCCTTCATACACAGGCCAGGTTTGTCGGGGCAGGTGTCACATTGATAGATGGTGTCCTTGCGTACTCCTCGTTTGTAGCACATTCGGCACCTTTTTTGCGGCTTACCTTTTCTATCAGTTGGCGGGACCACCCCCGGAAAATGCTGACCTGGTACAATACGAGCACCCTCAGTTCCGGAAGTACTGGGGCCCGCTCCTTCCCTCGTGCCAAACATCAGGGCCTTAACCACTACCTCCTGGAACTGAAGGTACGTCGTATCAGTGTGGCATGCATATCATGACAGCAGGAAAGCGTTAAGCATTGCCATTTGTACGATATACACCGACAGCTTTTTGTACCACAACTTGGCCTTCCTCAAAGCACTGTACGGTTGGAGGAATTGATCGGAGAGATCAACACCCCCCATGTTTTTGTTGTACCCCAGTGCACAGTCCGGTTTGCAGACCTGTGTAGAGGTAACCCGTACACTGCTGAGGGCACTGCCATCACTGTGTATGGTGGTCAAGAGAAGGACATCCCTCTTGTCCTTGTACTTGACCACCAGCAGGTGGTCGCTACATTGGGCTTTGCTCTCACCTTTTCTGAGCATCTGCCCAAGTAGCGTCTTCGGGAGGCCTCTCTGATTTTTGCGGACAGTACCGCAGGCTGCGGTACCTCACGCAGAGAGGGATTTGTAGAGTGGGATGCTGGAATAAAAGTTATCGGTGTAGAGGTGATAACCTTTATCCAGCAGTGGGTGCACCAAATCCTACACACTCCCAGGATAAGAGCTTATGAAGAAAAAACACGTATATATGAACAAATAACACAACTTTATTGAATTATATAAAAGCAGACAATTTAAAAATAGCCAACAGTGCTACTAGTGAGCCAAAAGATATACATAGGCATCACCAAAAGATAGGTAAATAAATAACTAAACTAGCGTCCTGCATATAGACTCCTTAATATATAGTCCTAAATACAGGGGTAAGGCACTGAACACAGAGCATTTTATGCGCATAGAAACCCTGATCCTAAAATCCCTCAATCACTCTTAAATAGAAATATCACAATTAGTGTTGAGCGATACCGTCCGATACTTGAAAGTATCGGTATCGGAAAGTATCGGCCGATACCGGCAAAATATCGGATCTAATCCGATACCGATACCCGATACCAATACAAGTCAATGGGACTCAAGTATTGGACGGTATCCCTGATGGTTCCCAGGGTCTGAAGGAGAGAAAACTCTCCTTCAGGCCCTGGGATCCATATTAATGTGTAAAAGAAAGAATTAAAATAAAAAATATTGCTATACTCACCTCTCCGACGCAGCCTGGACCTCACCGAGGGAACCGGCAGCGTTGTTTGCTTAAAATTCGCGCGTTTACTTCCTTACGTGAAGTCCCGGCTTGTGATTGGTCGCGTGCCGCCCAGCCCATGTGGCCGCGACGCGACCAATCACAGCAAGCCGTGACGTAATTTTAGGTCCTTCAGGATTTTAAAATTACGTTCTGGCTTGTGATTGGTCGCGTCGCGGTCACATGGGCGACGCGACCAATCACAAGCCGTGACGTCACGGGAGGCTGGACACGCGCGCATTTTAAAATGCACGCGTGTCCAGCCTCCCGTGACGTCACGGCTTGTGATTGGTCGCGTCGCGTCGTGACCAATCATAAGCCAGAATGTAATTTTAAAATCCTGAAGGACCTAAAATTACGTCACGTTACGGATCTCACCACATGAGCCGGATGGGAGGACGTAGCATGCAGGATAGAGTTGACCGCAGTTTCCTTACGGAACAGGTCTGTCTGCAGTTGGCCAGTGATATCCTTTTTAATTAGTACATCAAAGAATTCAATTTGACAAGCATGGTATTTGTAAGTCAATCTGATATTGAAAGGATTTCTATTCAGATTGACAAAAAACTTCTCTAACTCAACTGGTGTACCCCGCCAGATCAGAAAGATGTTGTCGATGTACCGGGCCCAAAGAATGACCCGGTCCATCGACGAACACTGATCTGACGAGAATAGGTCCCTCTCCCACAGCCCCAGGAACAGATTAGCATAGGAGGGCGCACAGGCCGCCCCCATGGCTGTCCCCTGGAGCTGTAGGTAGAGGGACCCGTTAAAAATAAAACAATTATGAGTGAGCAAGAAATCCAAAAGTTGTAAAAGGAAACCTGTCTCATCTTGGGAAAATTTGGTCATAGATAGAAAATAACTGACTGCCCTAATTCCATCCGGGTGACGGATACTTGTGTAGAGGAACTCCACATCACACGTAACGAGGAGTTACTGGCTGTGGGCGGATGTCGGGGGCGGCTCCCTGCTCGCACCGATCCTGAGTGCGATCGGGGAGTCCTCGCCGGCGTCCTACCTCCAGTCATGACGCACTCGCTGGCTCCACTTTATCTGGGGATGCCGGACGTCATGCGCCATGTATAACCATGTTTTTCGGCTTCTGACTACAAGTACCATGATCCTTTTGGGATCTATCTTCCGGTCATGTGATCTATTACACCGCACTCATTCATTGGCTATCGTTTGTACAAAAAGGGCATGTTTCCGTTGTGATGCCACTCCCCCTGACGAAGGCACATTGCCGAAATGCGCATTGGGGTTGCGGCATCACCATCTGTATATTGGTAAGTGTTATCTGATTTATGCTATAGCGTTTCTGTATATTTATCTAATTTACACTTCAGGGGTTATAGTATTGAGAGCCTCGCCTGGCCCTATGGACGGCACCAGCACATGCATTTGGTTTGCTATCTTCACTCTATTCCCTGTATCCACCAACCTATTGTGATATTTCTATTTAAGAGTGATTGAGGGATTTTAGGATCAGGGTTTCTATGCGCATAAAATGCTCTGTGTTCAGTGCCTTACCCCTGTATTTAGGACTATATATTAAGGAGTCTATATGCAGGACGCTAGTTTAGTTATTTGTTTACCTAACTTTTGGTGATGCCTATGTATATCTTTTGGCTCACTAGTAGCACTGTTGGCTATTTTTAAATTGTCTGCTTTTATATAATTCAATAAAGTTGTGTTATTTGTTCATATATACGTGTTTTTTCTTCATAAGCTCTAATCTATACTTTGCGTAGAACTATTTTCCATCCTTTTTGTATTGGACACAGCCCTTTGATCTTGGACCCTATAACCAATATTACTATAAATGTCTAATGTGTCCTTAGCAGGAATAACTATATGTTATTGTACACTCCCAGGATAGAAGGACACTCAGGCGGTTCAATCCTGCTGTCCTTCCCTTCGTAAACTCTAAAGCTGTGGGTGTACCCTGAGGTACTCTCACACAGCTTGTAGAGTTTGATTCCGTACCTGGCCCTTTTGTTGGGCAGGTATTGACGGAATCTGAGCCGCCCCTTAAAATGAACCAATGACTCATCCACGCAGATGTCCCTTTTGGGCACGTACACTTCAGCAAACTTTTTGCTAAAGTGTTTGATGACCGGCCGAACTTTGAACAGACGGTCAAAATTGGGGTCATCTCGTGCGGGACACCGTGCATTATCGTTGTAATGCAAGAACTTATGGATGGCCTCAAAACGCGTCCGAACCATGAGCCTTCGGAACACTGGAGTGTTATATAAAATATCTACACTCCAATATTGCCAAATTTCTGGCTTCTTCACGATCCCCATGTGGAGGACCAGTGTCATGAATCCCCAATGGCTAGGGATAGCACAGGACAAGCAAAGTACAAATAAATAACGGACGAGCTCTAGGGTGATGGAACCTGGGCTGACCGCTGCCCTACGCCTGACAAACGCAACTAGAGATAGCCAGGGAGCGTGCCTACGTTGGTTCTAGACGCCACGCACCAGCCTAAGAGCTAACTAGTACTGCAGAGAAAATAAAGACCTCACTTGCCTCCAGAGGAATGAACCCCAAAAGATATAGTTGCCCCCTCACATGTATTGATGGTGAAATGAGAGGAAGGCACACACATAGAGATGATATATATAGATTTAGCAAATTGAGGCCCGCTGTAAACTAGAAAGCAGAACGATACAAAAGGGGACTGAGCGGTCAGCAAAAAACCCTAATCAAAAAACCATCCTGAGATTACAAGAACCCATGTGCCAACTCATGGCACATGGGGAGAACCTCAGTCCACTAGAGCTAAAAGCTAGCATAGAGACATAATAAGCAAGCTGGACAAAAAACCAAACAACTGAAAATCAGCACTTAGCTTATCCTGAAAGATCTGGGAGCAGGTAGGCAGGAACCAAACAGAGCACATCTGAATACATTGATAGCCGGCAAGGAAATGACAGAAAGGCCAGGTAAAATAGGAAACACCCAGCCTCTGATGGACAGGTGGAAACCAAAGGCCGCAACCCACCAAAGTCACCCAGTACCAGCAGTAACCACCAGAGGGAGCCCACAAACAGAATCCACAACAGTACCCCCCCCTTGAGGAGGGGTCACCGAACCCTCACGAGAACCCCCAGGGCGATCAGGGTGAGCTCTATGGAAGGCGCGAACCAAATCAGTCGCATGAACATCGGAGGCGATCACCCAGGAATTATCCTCCTGACCATAACCCTTCCACTTAACCAAATACTGGAGTTTGCGTCTGGAAACACGAGAATCCAAGATCTTCTCAACAACATACTCCAATTCTCCCTCCATCAGCACCGGAGCAGGAGGCTCAACCGAAGGAACAACGGGCACCTCATACCTCCGCAACAACGACCGATGGAACACATTATGAATAGCAAACGATGCTGGGAGATCCAAACGAAAAGATACAGGGTTAAGAATCTCCGAGATCCTATAAGGACCGATGAACCGAGGCTTGAACTTAGGAGAAGAGACCTTCATAGGGACAAAACGAGAAGACAACCACACCAAATCCCCAACAAGAAGTCGGGGACCCACGCGGCGATGGCAATTAGCAAACTGCTGAGTCTTCTCCTGAGATAACTTCAAATTGTCCACCACCTGATTCCAAATCTGATGTAGCCTGTCCACCACCATGTCCACTCCAGGACAATCCGAAGACTCCACCTGACCAGAGGAAAAACGAGGATGAAACCCCGAATTACAAAAAAAAGGAGAGACCAACGTGGCAGAACTAGCCCGATTATTAAGAGCAAATTCGGCCAGTCGTAAAAAAGCAACCCAGTCATCTTGGTCAGCAGAAACAAAACACCTCAAATAAGTTTCCAAGGTCTGATTAGTTCACTCCGTCTGGCCATTCGTCTGAGGATGGAATGCAGACGAGAAAGACAAATCAATGCCCATCTTGGCACAAAACGTCCGCCAAAATCTGGACACAAACTGGGATCCCCTGTCAGAAACGATATTCTCCGGAATCCCATGCAAACGAACCACGTTCTGAAAAAATAAAGGGACCAACTCAGAGGAGGAAGGCAACTTAGGCAAGGGCACCAAATGAACCATCTTAGAAAAGCGGTCACACACAACCCAGATAACGGACATTTTCTGTGAAACCGGGAGATCAGAAATAAAATCCATGGAAATGTGCGTCCAAGGCCTCTTCGGGATGGGCAAGGATAACAACAACCCACTGGCCCGAGAACAGCAAGGCTTAGCTCGAGCACACACTTCACAAGACTGCACAAAGGTACGCACATCCCTAGACAAGGAAGGCCACCAAAAAGACCTGGCCACCAAGTCTCTAGTACCAAATATTCCAGGATGACCAGCCAACACAGAAGAATGGACCTCGGAGATGACTGTACTGGTCCAATCATCCGGAACAAACAGTCTTTCTGGTGGACAACGATCCGGTTTATCCACCTGAAACTCCTGCAATGCACGTCGCAAGTCTGGGGATACGGCGGACAATATTACCCCATCCCTAAGGATACCAGTAGGCCCAGAGTCTCCAGGAGAGTCAGGCACAAAACTCCTGGAAAGAGCATCTGCCTTCACATTCTTTGAACCTGGCAGGTATGAAACCACGAAATTGAAACGAGAAAAAAACAACGACCAACGAGCCTGTCTAGGATTCAAACGCCTGGCAGACTCAAGATAAATGAGATTCTTGTGATCAGTCAAGACCACCACACGATGTTTAGCACCCTCAAGCCAATGACGCCACTCCTCAAATGCCCACTTCATGGCCAAAAGCTCCCGATTACCCACATCATAATTGCGCTCGGCGGGCGAGAATTTTCTAGAGAAGAATGCACATGGCTTCATCACCGAGCCATCAGAACTTCTCTGTGACAAAACCGCCCCCGCTCCAATCTCGGAAGCATCAACCTCAACCTGAAAAGGAAGTGAAACATCTGGTTGACACAACACAGGAGCAGAAGAAAACCGGCGCTTAAGTTCCTGAAAGGCCCCCACAGCCGCAGGAGACCAATTAGCAACATCAGCACCCTTTTTAGTTAAATCAGTCAAAGGTTTAACAATACTGGAAAAATTTGCAATGAACCGACGATAAAAATTAGCAAACCCCAAGAACTTCTGTAGGCTCTTAACAGATGTAGGTTGTGTCCAGTCACAAATTGCCTGAACCTTAACGGGATCCATCTCAATAGTAGAAGGAGAAAAAATGTACCCCAAAAAAGAAATCTTCTGGACTCCGAAGAGACACTTTGAGCCCTTCACAAACAGAGAATTGGCCCGCAGAACCTGAAACACCTTCCTGACCTGTAGAACATGAGACTCCCAGTCATCAGAAAACACCAAAATATCATCCAAATACACAATCATAAACTTATCCAGATATTCACGGAAAATATTGTGCATAAAGGACTGAAAGACTGACGGAGCATTGGAGAGTCCAAAAGGCATTACCAGATACTCAAAATGGCCTACAGGCGTATTAAATGCGGTTTTCCACTCATCACCTTGTTTTATCCGCACCAGATTATACGCACCGCGAAGATCTATCTTAGTGAACCACCTAGCCCCCTTAATGCGAGCAAACAAGTCAGTCAATAATGGCAATGGATACTGATATTTGACTGTAATCTTATTCAGAAGGCGATAATCTATACAAGGCCTCAGGGAACCATCTTTTTTTGCCACGAAAAAAAAACCTGCTCCCAGAGGGGACGAAGATGGACGAATATGTCCCTTTTCCAAGGACTCCTTAATATAATTCCGCATAGCAGTATGCTCTGGCAGTGACAGATTAAATAAACGACCCTTAGGGAACTTACTGCCAGGAATCAATTCTATAGCACAGTCACAATCTCTATGAGGAGGGAGTGAATTGAGCTTAGGCTCCTCAAAAACATCCCTATAGTCAGACAAAAACTCAGGGATCTCAGAAGGAGTAGATGAAGCGATAGAAATCGGAGGTGCATCATCATGAACCCCCTGACATCCCCAGCTTAACACAGACATTGTTTTCCAGTCCAGGACAGGATTATGAGTTTGTAACCATGGCAGACCCAGCACTAGTACATCATGTAAATTATACAGTACAAGGAAGCGAATCACCTCCTGATGAACGGGAGTCATGCGCATGGTCACTTGTGTCCAATACTGCAGTTTATTCATAGCCAATGGTGTAGAATCAATTCCCTTCAGAGGAATAGGGACTTCCAGAGGCTCCAGACTAAAACCGCAGCGTTTAGCAAATGACCAATCCATAAGACTCAGGGCAGCGCCCGAATCCACATAGGCATCAACGGAAATGGAAGACAGTGAAAAAATCAGAGTCACAGACAAAATGAACTTAAGCTGCAGAGTACTAATGGCAAAAGATTTATCAAGCTTTTTTGTGCGTTTAGAGCATGCTGATATAACATGAGCTGAATCACCACAATAAAAACACAATCCATTTTTCCGCCTATAATTTTGCCGTTCACTTCTGGACTGAATTCTATCACATTGCATAGTCTCAGGTGCCTGTTCAGAAGACACCGCCAACTGGTGCACGGGTTTGCGCTCCCGCAAACGCCGATCAATCTAAATTGCCATAGCCATAGACTCATTCAGACCTGTAGGCATAGGGAACCCCACCATAATATCCTTAATGGCCTCAGAAAGACCATTTCTGAAGTTTGCAGCCAGGGCGCACTCATTCCACTGAGTAAGCACCGACCATTTCCGAAATTTTTGACAATATATTTCCGCTTCATCATGCCCCTGAGAGAGGGCTAAAAAAGCCTTTTCAGCCTGAATCTCCAGGTTGGGTTCCTCATAGAGCTATCCCAATGCCAGAAAAAACGCATCCACACTGAGCAATGCAGGATCCCCTGGTGCCAATGCAAATGCCCAATTCTGAGGGTCGCCCCGCAGGAAAGATATTACAATCCTGACCTGTTGAGCAGGGTCTCCAGAGGAGCGAGGTTTTAAAGAAAGAAACAATTTACAATTGTTCCTGAAATTCAGGAAGGTAGATCTATCTCCAGAGAAGAACTCTGGAATAGGAATTCTAGGTTCAGACATGGGAGTGTGAACAACAAAATCCTGTATGTTTTGAACTTTTGCCGCAAGATTACTCAGGCTGGAAGCCAAACTCTGGACATCCATGTTAAACAGCTAAGATCAGAGCCATTCAAGGGTTAAGAGGAGATAAGAAGCAGCTAGACAGCAATTAAGGGCTAGGCAGCAAAACTCTGAAGGGAAAAAAAAAATTCCCTTAAACACTTCTTTTTCTCCTGCTTCAGCCCAAACAATTAACACTTTGTGGGCCGGCTATACTGTCATGAATCCCCAATGGCTAGGGATAGCACAGGACAAGCAAAGTACAAATAAATAACGGACGAGCTCTAGGGTGATGGATCCTGGTCTGACCGCTGCCCTACGCCTGACAAACGCAACTAAAGATAGCCAGGGAGCGTGCCTACGTTGGTTCTAGACGCCACGCACCAGCCTAAGAGCTAACTAGTACTGCAGAGAAAATAAAGACCTCACTTGCCTCCAGAGGAATGAACCCCAAAAGATATAGTTGCCCCCTCACATGTATTGACGGTGAAATGAGAGGAAGGCACACACATAGAGATGATATATATAGATTTAGCAAATTGAGGCCCGCTGTAAACTAGAAAGCAGAACGATACAAAAGGGGACTGAGCGGTCAGCAAAAAACCCTAATCAAAAAACCATCCTGAGATTACAAGAACCCATGTGCCAACTCATGGCACATGGGGAGAACCTCAGTCCACTAGAGCTACCAGCTAGCATAGAGACATAATAAGCAAGCTGGACAAAAAACCAAACAACTGAAAATCAGCACTTAGCTTATCCTGAAAGATCTGGGAGCAGGTAGGCAGGAACCAAACAGAGCACATCTGAATACATTGATAGCCGGCAAGGAAATGACAGAAAGGCCAGGTAAAATAGGAAACACCCAGCCTCTGATGGACAGGTGGAAACCAAAGGCCGCAACCCACCAAAGTCACCCAGTACCAGCAGTAACCACCAGAGGGAGCCCACAAACAGAATCCACAACAGACCAGGCCCCAAAACTGCATCATTTCAACTGTGTCTACAGGAGACCAGTTAGAAAATTATGAACCGGGGTTTTGCTCCAAAAATTGCCGAGCATACAAATTAGTTTGCTCCACCATGAGGTTAACAAAATCCTCAGAGAAAAAGACTTTAAAAAAGTCTATTTCTGTGAGGCCGGTGGTGTCAAACTTGATTCCTGATTCTGCCACAAAATCAGGAATCAGTGGCTCGTAATTTTCGGGGGGCAAGGTCCATATGGGGTCCGAAGAAGGGCACACTGGTTCATCTTCAGGAGTGGGCACTGCGTCATCTTCTCTCCTGGGGCGTCTGCGTGGCGGTTCCGCAGGACCCGAGGAGGAAGATGAGGAGGAGGAGGAGGAAGAGGATGAAGAATCTGAAGAGTAAAGGAATGTGGGATCCTCTCCCTCGCTATCAGTGTCGGAGGCAAGGAAAGAATATGCCTCCTCCGCTGAATAGCGCTGCTGGGACGAACGGGACGAACGGGACATTTTTTTTGTGAGTATGGTGCTTGGGTGTAATTTATTGGTAACTACGTGTACGTGTGGGGGGCATAGTGTTTGGTGCAAACTATTCTGAAAAGAAAAAGCTAAAGGAAAAAAAGCAAATAGGGAAAAAAAATACCTGTGAAAGGAAAAGTCTAAAACAGCAGGCCCTAGCTCTGATAAGTGAACCGCGTCACTTATTAAAGTTCGGCGGCGGCGGCTGGGTGCGCGGACGGGGATGTGGAAAAAAAAAAGAAATGAAAGGCACGGGTTTAGACGCAGCGGCTGGTCGTGTGGACGGGGATGTGGGAGAAAAAAAAAAGAAACGAAAGGCACGGGTTTAGACGCAGCGGCTGGGTGCGCGGACGGGGATGTGGAAAAAAAAAGAAAGAAAAGAAAGGCACGGATTCAGACGCAGCGGCGGGGTGTGTGCAAGGGGCTGTAAAAAAAAAAAGAAAGAAAATAAAGGCACGGGTTCAGGCGCAGCGGCGGGGTGCGCGCAAGGGGATGTGAAAAAAAAAAAGAAAGAAAAGGAAGGCACGGGTTCAGATGCAGCAGCGGGGTGCATGCAAGGGGATGTAGAAGAAAAAAGAAACGAAAGGCACGGGTTTAGACGCAGCGGCTGGGTGCGTGGACGGGTATCTGGAGAAGAAAAGTGAGCACGAGTGTTGATCGGTGAGCTGCGTCACCAGTGAACGCTCGGCGGCACTAAGGGGGGTGAAAAAGAAAAGCGAGCACGAGTGTTGATCGGTGAACTACGTCACCAATCAACGCTCAGCGGCTGCTAAATTTGGGCACGGATGGGCGCGGTGCAAAGTGGGGGTGGAGGGGGAAGGGGGGATGGAGGGGGGGTAAGAAAGATCGGGCCGGGATCGGGGATCAACACTTACGTTTGCAGTCTCTCTTCTTTCTTCTTTCTTCTTTCTTCTGTCTTCTTTCTTTTATTTTTTTAGCAAGAATTATGGTGTCACAGGCTCCTGTTGCACCACAAGTCTCAGCACAGAAGGGGGATCTGTCAGCGTGATCGCTCTGCAGGAACCCTCACCAAGTGTGAGGATTCCTGCAGAGCAGTCAGACAGGTCAGGGACAGGTGAGACAGGTCACAGAGCGGTCACACCGCTGCTGTGACCTGTGATTGGTGGGATCGATGATCACATCGATCCCACCAATCAGGGGAGGCCCTGGTGATGCCGCTGTTGCTAGGCACCAGCCTATGATCGGAGCTCACAACTCTGGTCAAAGGCTGGTCACTGGCAGGTCACCAGCAAGTGACCGGCAGGTGACCGGCAGGTCACCATCAGGGCACAGCGCGGTCATACCGCTGCTGTGCCCTGTGATTGGCGCGATCGATGATCACATCGATCGCGCCAAACAGCTGCAGGATCTGGAGCCATGGCACAGGAGGCAGGGCAGGGCAGAGGGGGCTGCGGAGCGCGTAGTTACAGGCAGGGCACAGAGCGGTAACACGCCGCTGTGCCCTGCGATTGGTGCGATCGATGTGATCGTCGATCGTGCCAATCGGTACTCGATCCTAGCCTGGGACCTCACTGTTTCAGCCAATCTGATTGGCTGAAATAATGAGAAAGGCTTTGATTGGCTGTTCAGAATTGAACAGCCAATCACAGCAATCGGGAGGCCGGGGGGGCGGCGCCATACCCCAAGATGCCGAGGCCATCTTCCGTAAGGTAAAATGGGGTCGGAATTTTAATGCGATCACCGCGACTTAAGTCGCGGTGTCGCATTAAAGGGCATGACGTACTATCCCGTCGGTGGTCATACGGGCCCACCCCCCCTCGATAGTACGTCAGATGTCAGAAAGGGGTTAATGACCTGGCCAATTTTTACAATTCTGACCACTATCCATTTGTGAGGTTATAACTCTGGAATGCTTGCATGGATCTTGGTGATTCTGACACTGTTTTCTCATGACATACTGTATTTCATGTCAGTGGTAAAATTTCCTCGATATTACTTGCGTTTATTTGTGAAAAAACAGAAAATTTATGAAAATTTTGAAAATTTTGCGATTTTCCAACTTTTAATTTTATTCCCTTAAATGACAGAGATATGTCACACAAAATACTTAATAAGTAACATGTCCCACATGTCTACTTTACATTATCACAATTTTGGAATCAAAATTTTTTTTGTTCGGAAGTTACAAGTGTTAAAAGTTGACCAGCGATTTCTCTTTTTTACAACACCATTTTTTTTAGGGACCACATCACATTTGAAGACACTTTGAGGGGTCTATATGATAGAAAATACCCAAAAGTGACCCCATTCTTAAAACTGCACCTCTCAACGTGCTCAAAACCACATTCAAGAAGTTTATTAACCTTCACATGCTTCACAGGAATTTTTGGAATGTTTAAAAAAAAATGAACATTTAACTTTTTTTTTACAAAAAATTTACTACAGATCCAATTTGTTTTATTTTACCAAGGGTAACAGGAGAAATTGGACCCCAAAAGTTGTTGTACAATTTGTCCTTAGTATGCAGATACCCCATATATGGGGGGAACCAGTGTTTGGGTGCATGGCAGAGCTCGGAAGGGAAGGAGCGCCGTTTGACTTTTCAATGCAAAATTGGCTGGAATTGAGATAGGACGCCATGTCGCATTTGGAGAGCCCCTGATGTGCCTAAACTGTGGAAACCCCCCACAAGTGACACCATTTTGGAAAGACGGCGCCCTAAGGAACTAATCTAGATGTGTGGTGAGCACTTTGACCCCCCAAGTGCTCCACAGAAGTTTATAATGTAGAGCCATAAAAATTAAAAATCCTATTTTTTTACAAAAATTATATTTTGCCCCAATTTTTTATTTTCCCAAGGGTAACTAAAGAAATTTTACCAGAAAAGTTGTTGTGCAACTTGTCCTGAGTCCGCTGATACTCCATATGTGGGGGAAAACACTGTTTGGGTGCATGGCAGAGCTCGGAAGGGAACGAGTGCAGTTTTGCAATGCAGACTTAGATGTTATGGTCGGCGGGCGTCATGTTGCGTTTGCAGAGCTCCTGATGTACCTAAACAGTAGAAACTCCCCACAAGTGACCCCATATTGGAAAGTAGACTCCCCAAGGAACTTAGCTAGATGTGTTGTGAGAAGTTTGAACCCTTAAGTGTTTCACTAAAGTTTAGAACGCTGAGCCGTGAAATTAAAAAAATCATTTTTCCCCACAAAAATGATTTTTAGCACCTACATTTTTATTTTCCCAAGGGTAGCCGAAGAAATTGGATGACAAAGTTGTTGTACAATTGGTCCTGAGTATGCTGATACCCCATATGTGGGGGTAAACCACTGTTTGGGCACACTGCAGAGCTCGGAAGTGAAGGAGCACTGTTTTACTTTTTCAATGCAGAATTGGCTGGAATTGAGATTAGATGCCATGTCACGTTTGGAGAGCCCCTGATGTGACAAAACAGTGGAAACCCACCAATTCTAACTCGAACCCTAACCCGAACACACCCCTAACCCTAGCCCTAATTCTAACCCTAACCATAACCCTAACCACACCCCTAACCTGGACATGCCCCTGTAATAGTTATAGGGGATAACTCAGGAGACTCTTTGTGTGGAACAAGACAACTACAGGACACAGTTTTATAAGTGGTAAAGTTTATATTTTCACATAGCAATTCAAACAGGTGCAGAGAGAAACTCAAGTCCACAACACTTGGTGCAAATATCAAATGCAGCTCAGCAGTCTATAGGAATCTTCAGAGGAAAATGCAATCACGCAGAAAGTCTATGAAGCACAATTATTCTTGAGGATACTTGACACGAATAAGTCCTTGCTTAGTCCACAACACAGATAGATATGCGTATAAGGCAGTTCAAATAATATCTTAGCTCAACCAGGGAGGTCTGGGTAATAGTCTCAGGTAGGGTTGAGCGAAACGGATGGGTCATTTTCATAAGTCTCCGACTTTTGGCAAAGTCGGGTTTCATGAAACCCAACCCGATCCCAGTGTGGGATCGGCCATGCGGTACACGATCTCCGCACCAAAGTCGCGTTTCCTATGATGCTTAAAGCGCCATTTCTCAGCCAATGAAGGTGCACGCAGAGTGTGGGCAGCGTGATGACATAGGTCCTGGTCCCCACCATCTTAGAGAAGGGCATGGCAGTGATTGCGGCATCACAGGGGCTATAAAGGGGCGTTCCCGCCGACCGCCATCTTACTGCTGCTGATCTGAGCATAGGGAGAGGTTGCTGCCGCTTCGTCAGAAGCAGGGATAGCGTTAGGCAGGGTAAATTAACCCTCAAACCGCTTGTGCTGTAGCAATTTCCACTGTCCAACACCACCTTTTCTTTTTGGGACAGTGGAGGCTCGATTTCTGTGCAACAGCTCTGTAGGTTATAAGGCTCCCTGATAGCTGCGTTGCTGTGTGTACGCCGCTGTGCAAACCAACTGCTTTTTTCAAAGCACAAATCCTGTTGCTCCTTCCTTTCTGCACAGCTATCTTGTTTGTTTGTCCACACTTTTGACTTTTGTGTGCAGCAGTCCTTTTTATTGCTGCCTGACATACTTTTCTGAGATAACTGTAGGGAGATAGTTATTGTAGTACAGTCCCTTTTTTTCTTTTTTTTTTTTTGTTCTATCTCTTCAAGCCACATTTTGCCACAGAAAATATACTCTAATACAGTGGCCCAGATTTCTTCACAATTCTCCCAGAAAAAAAAATAAAAGCGGGAGATTAAGATTGGCAAATCTGCATTAGTGCCAGTCCTGTGTGTGGCATCTGTCTTTGTTTTTCTGCCACAGAAAACCTACTGTATAACAGTGGGCCTGATTTCTTCACAATTCTCCCAGAAAAAAAAATAAAAGTGGGAGATTAAGATTGTCAAATCTGCATTAGTGCCAGTCCTGTGTGTGGCTTTTTTTTTTTCTGCCACAGAAAACCTACTATATAACAGTGGGCCTGATTTCTTCACAATTCTCCCAGAAAAAAAATAAAAGTGGGAGATTAAGATTGGCAAATCCACATTAGTGCCAGTCCTGTGTGTGGCATCTTTTTTTTTTCTGCCACAGAAAACCTACTGTATAACAGCGGGCCTGATTTCTTCACAATTCTCCCAGAAAAAAAAATAAAAGTGGGAGATTAAGATTGGCAAATCTGCATTAGTGCCAGTCCTGTGTGTGGCTTTTTTTTTTTCTGCCACAGAAAACCTACTGTATAACAGTGGGCCTGATTTCTTCACAATTCTCCCAGAAAAAAAATAAAAGTGGGAGATTAAGATTGGCAAATCCGCATTAGTGCCAGTCCTGTGTGTGGCATCTTTTTTTTTTTTCTGCCACAGAAAACCTACTGTATAACAGCGGGCCTGATTTCTTCACAATTCTCCCAGAAAAAAAAATAAAAGTGGGAGATTAAGATTGGCAAATCTGCATTAGTGCCAGTCCTGTGTGTGGCATCTGTCTTTGTTTTTCTGCCACAGAAAACCTACTGTATAACAGTGGGCCAGATTAAATCACTTGTCTCACATATCCCCCCCAAAAATTAAAATAAAGGGAGAATAATCTTGCCAAACCGGTGCATCTGTGCGAGTGCTGTCTGTGGTACCTGTCAGTCATTTTGTGCCACAGGAACTATACCGTGATATAGTGGGCCTGATTCAATCCCTTGTCTCACATATCAAAAAAAAGAGGGACATTTCTATTGCCAGTGTGTGCATCTGCATCAGTCCTGTTAGTGCCATATCTGCCAGCCTCTTTCTGCCAATCAAACTGTGTAGTGTAATACAGTGGGCCTGATTTTTCACTGCATTCTCCCACACATAAAGAGGGATATTTCTATTGCCAGTGTTTTTATCTGCGTCACTCCTGTTAGTGCCATATCTCTCAGCCTCTTTCTGCCAATCAAACAGTGTAGTGTAATACAGTGGGCCTGATTTTTCCCTGCATTCTCCCACACAAAAAAAGTTACATTTCTATTGCCAGTGTGTGCATCTGCGTCAGTCCTGTCAGTGTCATATCTGCCAGCCTCTTTCTGCCAATCAAACTGTGTTGTGTAATACAGTGGGCCTGATTTTTCACTACATTCTCCCACAGATAAAGCGGGACATTTCTATCGCCAGTGTTTTTATTTGCGTCACTCCTGTTAGTGCCATATCTGCCAGCCTCTTTCTGCCAATCAAACTGTGTAGTGTAATACAGTGGGCCTGATTTTTCCCTGCATTCTCCCACACATAAAGAGGGACATTTCTTTTGCCAGTGTTTTTATCTGCGTCACTCCTGTTAGTGCCATATCTGCCAGCCTCATTCTGCCAATCAAACTGTGTAGTGTAGTACAGTGGGCCTGATTTTTCACTGCATTCTCCCACACAAAAAAAGTTACATTTCTATTGCCAGTGTGTGCATCTGCGTCAGTCCTGTCAGTGTCATATCTGCCAGCCTCTATCTGCCAATCAAACTGTGTAGTGTAATACAGTGGGCCTGATTTTTCCCTGCATTCTCCCACACAAAAAAAGTTACATTTCTATTGCCAGTGTGTGCATCTGCATCAGTCCTGTCAGTGTCATATCTGCCAGCCTCTTTCTGCCAATCAAACTGTGTAGTGTAATACAGTGGGCCTGATTTTTCCCTGCATTCTCCCACACAAAAAAGTTACATTTCTATTGCCAGTGTGTGCATCTGCGTCAGTCCTGTCAGTGTCATATCTGCCAGCCTCTTTCTGCCAATCAAACTGTGTAGTGTAATACAGTGGGCCTGATTTTTCCCTGCATTCTCCCACACATAAAGAGGGACATTTCTTTTGCCAGTGTTTTTATCTGCGTCACTCCTGTTAGTGCCATATCTGCCAGCCTCTTTCTGCCAATCAAACTGTGTAGTGTAGTACAGTGGGCCTGATTTTTCACTGCATTCTCCCACACAAAAAAAGTTACATTTCTATTGCCAGTGTGTGCATCTGCATCAGTCCTGTTAGTGGCATATCTGCCAGCCTCTTTCTGCCAATCAAACTGTGTAGTGTAATACAGTAGGCCTGATTTTTTCCTGCATTCTCCCACACATAAAGAGGGACATTTCTATTGCCAGTGTTTTTATCTGCGTCACTCCTGTTCGTGCCATATCTGCCAGCCTCTTTCTGCCAATCAAACAGTGTAGTGTAATACAGTGGGCCTGACTTTTCACTGCATTCTCCCACACAAAAAAGTTACATTTCTATTGCCAGTGTGTGCATCTGCGTCAGTCCTGTCAGTGTCATATCTGCCAGCCTCTTTCTGCCAATCAAACTATGTAGTGTAATACAGTGGGCCTGATTTTTCCCTGCATTCTCCCACACATAAAGAGGGACATTTCTATTGCCAGTGTTTTTATCTGCGTCACTCCTGTTAGTGCCATATCTGCCAGCCTCTTTCTGCCAATCAAACCGTGTAGTGTAATACAGTGGGCCTGATTTTTCCCTGCATTCTCCCACACAAAAAAAGTTACATTTCTATTGCCAGTGTGTGCATCTGCGTCAGTCCTGTCAGTGTCATATCTGCCAGCCTCTTTCTGCCAATCAAACAGTGCAGTGTAATACAGTGGGCCTGATTTTTTCCTGCATTCTCCCACACATAAAAAAGAGAGATTTACATTCACAACAAATTCACATACACCTTCTACCTGGTTTTACAGGACCATATAACGGTTGTTAGTTTGGTAAAATTTTTCCAAGAATGAGGAAGTCTGGTGGAATAGGTCGTGGCCATGGGCGTTCATTGCCAGCTGGTAATGATGGTAGTGGTGGTGGTCATGGAGCATCAGGTGGTCGTGGGAAAAGCAATATAGCCCCTAAGTCTCGAGTTGTTGAGCCAGCGTCATCGTCTGGCTACACAAGGCCTCAAAGACTCCCTTTTCTGGGAGTAGGAAAACCGTTTTTGAAGCCGAATCAGGAGGAACAAGTATTGGCTTTCATTGCTGACTCTGCCTCTTGCTCTTTTGCCTCCTCCTCGGAAAGTGCCAAATGTCAGAGCAGTGCATCGTCAGTGGATGCTCCCGGTCAGGAACAAGTCACTTCCTTGTGTCCTTCACCCAGAACAACAGTAAAGGATGCGTCAGGCGACACAACAGGTTACTCCATGGAGCTCTTTACACATACCGTGCCTGGGTTAGAAAGGGAAATTGTTAACAGGCCATGCCCATTACAAGATGAAGCGGACATGGAGTGCACAGATGCACAGCCACAGCCAGATTATTATGCTGTTCCTTTGACTCAGATCAGAACATTGCCCTCGCAGTGTAATGATCCAGAATCTGACCCCGATGAGACTATGGAGCCCCGTCACGAATGCTATAGCACCGGCTTACACAGTGACCCAGAGGAAGGTGCACAGGACATAGAAGAGGAGGTCATAGATGACCCAGTTGTTGACCCCGATTGGCATCCATTGGGGGAACAGGGTGCAGGCGGCAGTAGTTCTGAAGCGGAGGAGGAGGAGCCGCAGCAGTCATCAACATCGCAAAAGGTTCCATCTGGCAGGCCCGTATCTGGCCAAAAACGTGTGGCAAAACCAAAGCCAGTTGTAGGACAACGTGGCCGTCCAGTTAAAGTAGCTCAGTGTGCAATGCCTGAAAAGGTATCCGATAGTAGGAAGAGTGCAGTCTGGCATTTTTTTAGCCAAGATCCCAATGATCAGTGCAAAGTCATCTGTAAGAAATGCTCAAGGACCTTCAGCAGAGATCAGAATGTTAAAAATCTAAATACAAGTTGCATGCGTAGACATTTAACCACCATGCACTTGCAAGCCTGGACAAACTACCAAACGTCCCTTAACGTTGTAGCACCCTCTCACAATGAAGCTAGTCAGCAACGCGACATCCCTTCCCTCACTGTAAGCCCACCGTTTACCACACCACCTGCAGGTAATGTGGCGGTTTCGTCGCAAGGCCAAAGCAGTCATGGAATCACCAGGTTCGTGGTAGGAAAAACTGTATGTAGGGCAACAGCAAGAATACCATCACCAACCCTCTCTCAGTCACCCATGTCCACCGGCACACCCGCTAGTTCAACCCTATGCAGCTCTCCAGTCCAGCTCACCCTACATGAGACTCTCGTTAGGAAAAGGAAGTACTCATCCTCGCATCCGCGTACACAGGGTTTGAACGCCCACATTGCTAGACTAATCTCGTTAGAGATGATGCCCTACCAGTTAGTTGAAAGCGAAGCTTTCAAAGCCCTGATGGACTATGCTGTACCAAGCTACGAGCTACCCAGTCGACACTTTTTTTCCAGAAAAGCCATCCCAGCCCTCCACCAGCATGTAAAAGACCGCATTGTCCATGCGCTCAGGCAATCTGTCAGTAGAAAGGTGCACCTGACAACAGATGCATGGACCAGTAGGCATGGCCAGGGGCGTTACGTCTGCATCATGGCACACTGGGTTAATGTGGTGGATGCAGGGTCCACAGGGGACAGTAATATTGGGACAGTTCTGCCTAGCCCACGGTCTAGGAAACAGTTGGCTGTAGGCATTCGTTACCCTTCCTCCTCCTCGTCCTCCAGCAGAAGCGAGAGCTCGGCCACAGACCGCAGTCGCCCGACCACTCCATCCGCAGCTGCCACTGTAGCACATGAGGTGTCCAATTATGGAACAGCTAGTGGCAAGCGTCAGCAGGCTGTATTGGCAATGAAGTGTTTGGGCGACAACAGACACACCGCGGAAGTTCTGTCTGAGTTCTTGCAGCAAGAAACTCAGTCATGGCTGGGCACTGTACATCTTGAGGCAGGCAAGGTAGTGAGTGATAACGGAAGGAATTTTATGGCTCCCATAGCCCTTTCACAACTGAAACACATTCCTTGCCTGGCTCACACCTTAAACCTGGTGGTGCAGTGCTTCCTGAAAAGTTATCCGGGGTTACCCGACCTGCTGCTGAAAGTTTGCAGACTTTGCTCTCACATCCGCCGTTCGCCCGTACACTCCAGCCATATGCAGAACCATCAGCGGTCTTTGAACCTTCCCCAGCATCGCCTAATCATCGACATTGCAACAAGGTGGAACTCCACACTGCACATGCTTCATAGACTGTGCGAACAGAGGCGTGCTGTTATGTATTTGTGGGGGGATACACATACATGGGCAGGCAGTTGGATGGCAGACATGGAGTTGTCAGCTGTGCAGTGGTCGAAGCTCCAAGACCTGTGTCAAGTCCTTCAGTGTTTTGAGGAATGCACACGGCTGGTTAGTGCAGACAATGCCGTAATAAGCATGAGCATCCCCCTAATGCGTCTGCTGATGCAAAGTTTGACGCACATAAAGGAACAGGCGTCTGCAGCCGAGGACGAGGGAAGCCTTGATGACAGTCAGCCATTGTCTGGTCAGGGAAGTCTACAGGACGAGGTGGTGGGCGAAGAGGAGGAGGACGAGGAGGATGATGGGGATGAGTATTTTTTGGATGAGGAAGCTTCTCAGGGGGCAATAGAAACTGCTGGCGTTGCAAGGCCGGGTTCAGGGTTTTTGAGGGAGACAAGTGACGTTGATTTGCCAGAAAGTGCTCCTCAACCCAGCATATGCACTGACTTGACAACTGGAACATTGGCCCACATGGCGGATTATGCCTTGCGTATCCTCAAAAGGGACCCACGCATTATAAAAATGATGACAGATGACGATTACTGGTTGGCCTGCCTCCTTGATCCTCGCTATAAAGGCAAATTGCAAAATATCATGCCACATGAGAACCTCGAACAGATATTGGCAACCAAACAAGCTACTCTTGTAGACCGTTTGATTCAGGCATTCCCAGCACACAGCGCCGGTGATGGTTCTCACACGAGCTGCAGGGGGCAACAGGGCAGAGGTGTTAGAGGTGCACAAATCAGAAGTGGCGTAGAACAGAGGGGTTTTCTGACCAGTTTGTGGAGTGATTTCGCAATTACCGCAGACACGACAGGTACAGCAGCATCCATTCAAAGTGACAGGAGACAACATTTGTCCAGTATGGTTACTAACTATTTTTCCTCCATTACCGATGTTCTCCCTCAACCATCATTCCCCTTTGATTACTGGGCATCCAAAATAGACACCTGGCCTGAATTGGCTGAACATGCATTGCAGGAGCTTGCTTGCCCAGCAGTTAGTGTGCTATCAGAAAGAGTATCCAGTGCTGCTGGTTCAATACTGACCGAAAAAAGGACTCGCCTGTCTACCCAAAATGTTGATGATCTAACCTTCATTAAAATGAACCACTCATGGATTTCAAATTATTTTGCCCCACCTTTCCCGGCTGACACCTAGCTTTCCTGTAAAAAGGTCTTGCTTTGGGACTGGTGTTACTGACTGTTTCAATCTCTTAATTTGCAGCTGCTGTTTGTCCAGCATACGACATGTTTACACCTCCCTAAATGGCCTAACTCCCCCCACGGGGCCGTGGTCTCGCCACTTGTCGCAAGCACCCGTCAGAGTGCCGTTTGTCTGAAGAGGTGGGTGTGCCCACTTTTGGTCGACGGCACTGGCACTGGGTCCCTCATAGTACAATGAAGTGTCTCTGGCGGTGGTGGCGCGCACCCAACGTCAGACACACCGTTGTAACATGAGGGGCCCTGGGCTTGTACCGCCGGCCAGGAGAGAGTGTCCCCCCCAAGGTTAAACAGTGCTCTACCACTTGCAAAATTATCTGTCGCTGCTCCACCACTGTTTAGTCTATGCACTGAAATCCTTCCATGCCTGGCACGGACAATAACAATTTGTTGACATGTATGATGCTAGTTAAAATAGTCAGGGGCCCTGTCCTACATTTACACCAGTAAATACTTTGCGCCAAATTACAATGTCTGAAAGTCAGCATAGGAGCACACCCCTGTACCTAAGTATGCCACCCTTTTTTTTTTGTGGTTTTGTTTTTGTTTGGGATACATTAACATCAATTTAGGTTTTGGGACTCGGAGTACTTACTGTGTCAGACACTCCTTCCAATTGTCCTCCGCTGACCACACCAATGCTGCCTGTGTACCCCTGCCACCTAATGGAAGCTTCATAGAGCCTATTTTATTCTTTTAGGCCTAGGAAGTCTGTCTGCGGTCCCTCCTTCCAATTGTCCTACGTTGACCACACCAATGCTGCCTGTGTACCCCTGTAGCCAAATTTAAGCTGCATAAAGCCTATTTTACTATGTTGGGCCTAGGAAGTCTGTCTGCGGTCCCTCCTTCCAATTGTCCTACGTTGACCACACCAATGCTGCCTGTGTACCCCTGTAGCCAAATTTAAGCTGCATAGAGCCTATTTTACTATTTTGGGCCTAGGAAGAGGCTATTTTATTATTTTAGGCCTAGGAAGTCTGTCTGCGGTCCCTCCTTCCAATTGTCCTCCGCTTACCACACCAATGCTGCCTGAGTACCCCTGCCACCTAATGGAAGCTGCATAGAGGCTATTTTATTCTTTTAGGCCTAGGAAGTCTGTCTGCGGTCCCTCCTTCCAATTGTCCTATGTTGACCACACCAATGCTGCCTGTGTACCCCTGTAGCCAAATTTAAGCTGCATAGAGCCTATTTTACTATTTTGGGCCTTGGAAGTCTGTCTGCGGTCCCTCCTTCCAATTGTCCTCCGCTGACCACACCAATGCTGCCTGTGTACCCCTGCCACCTAATGGAAGCTGCATAGAGCCTATTTTATTCTTTTAGGCCTAGGAAGTCTGTCTGCGGTCCCTCCTTCCAATTGTCCTACGTTGACCACACCAATGCTGCCTGTGTACCCCTGTAGCCAAATTTAAGCTGCATAGAGCCTATTTAACTATTTTGGGCCTAGGAAGTCTGTCTGCGGTCCCTCCTTCCAAATGTCCTCCGCTGACCACACCAATGCAGCCTGTGTACCCCTGCCACCTAATGGAAGCTGCATAGAGCCTATTTTATTATTTTAGGCCTAGGAAGTCTGTCTGCGGTCTCTCCTTCCAATTGTCCTCCGCTGACCACACCAATGCTGCCTGAGTACCCCTGCCACCTAATGGAAGCTGCATAGAGCCTATTTTATTCTTTTAGGCCTAGGAAGTCTGTATGCGGTCCCTCCTTCCAATTGACCTACGTTGACCACACCAATGCTGCCTGTGTACCCCTGTAGCCAAATTTAAGCTGCATAGAGCTTATTTTACTATTTTGGGCCTAGGAAGTCTGTCTGCGGTCCCTACTTCCAATTGTCCTCCGCTGACCACACCAATGCTGCCTGTGTACCCCTGCCACCTAATGGAAGCTGCATAGAGCCTATTTTATTATTTTAGGCCTAGGAAGTCTGTCTGCGGTCCCTCCTTCCAATTGTCCTCCGCTGACCACACCAATGCTGCCTGAGTACCCCTGCCACCTAATGGAAGCTGCATAGAGCCTAGTTTATTCTTTTAGGCCTAGGAAGTCTGTCTGCGGTCCCTCCTTCCAATTGTCCTACGTTGACCACACCAATGCTGCCTGTGTACCCCTGTAGCCAAATTTAAGCTGCATGGAGCCTATTTTACTATTTTGGGCCTAGGAAGTCTGTCTGCGGTCCCTCCTTCCAATTGTCCTCCACTGACCACACCAATGCTGCCTGTGTACCCCTGTAGCCAAATTTAAGCTGCATAGAGCCTATTTTACTATTTTGGGCCTAGGAACTCTGTCTGCGGTCCCTCCTTCCAATTGTCCTCCACTGACCACACCAATGCTGCCTGTGTACCCCTGCCACCTAATGGAAGCTGCATAGAGCCTATTTTATTCTTTTATGCCTAGGAAGTCTGTCTGCGGTCCCTCCTTCCAAGTGTCATACGTTGACCACACCAATGCTGCCTGTGTACCCCTGTAGCCAAATTTAAGCTGCATAGAGCCTATTTTACTATTTTGGGCCTAGGAAGTCTGTCTGCAGTCCCTCCTTCCAATTGTCCTCCACTGACCACACCAATGCTGCCTGTGTACCCCTGCCACATAATGGAAGCTGCATAGAGCCTATTTTATTCTTTTACACCTAGGAAGTCTGTCTGCGGTCCCTCCTTCCAAGTGTCCTACGTTGACCACACCAATGCTGCCTGTGTACCCCTGTAGCCAAATTTAATCTGCATAGAGCCTATTTTACTATTTTGGGCCTAGGAAGTCTGTCTGCGGTCCCTCCTTCCAATTGTCCTCCACTGACCACACCAATGCTGCCTGTGTACCCCTGCCACCTAATGGAAGCTGCATAGAGCCTATTTTATTATTTTTGGCCTAGGAAGTCTGTCTGCGGTCCGTTCTTCCAATTGTCCTCCACTGACCACACCAATGCTGCCTGTGTACCCCTGTAACTAATTTAAAAATGCATGGAGCCAACTTTTTAGGTTAACACATACTACCTTTGTCTCTCTGCGGCGCCACTCAATCACGCTGTCCTCCACTGAAAAAGCTGAACTTCAACCTTCAGGCTCTCATTAAGTAGTTGTTTATATAAGACAGCAGTTGCCCTACCACTTTGGTTGGAGCCTAGTAACAGTGTCTGCCGCTCCTTGGTGTTCTCCTCCAGGTTTCCTTGTCTGAGGTTCAACCTTCAGGCTCTCATTAAGTATTTTTTAATGTAACACTGCAGTTGGCCTACTACATTGGTTGGGGCCTAGTAACGGTGTCTGCCGCTCCTTGGTGTTCTCCTCCTCCTTGGTGTTCTCCTCCAGGTTTCCTTGTCTGAGCTTCAACCTTCAGGCTCTCATTAAGTATTTTTTAATGTCACAATGCAGTTAGCCTACTACATTGGTTGGGGCCTAGTAACGGTGTCTGCCGCTCCCTGGTGTTGTCCTCCACTGTATAAAGCTGAGCTTCAGTCTTTAGGCTTTCGGCCTATAGTATGAGATATTAAACTGCATTTGGCCTTCAACTTTGGTTGGGGCCTACTAACGGTGTGTGCCACTCCCTGGTGTTGTCCTCCACTGTATAAAGCTGAGCTTCAGTCTTTAGGCTTTCGGCCTATAGTATCAGATATTAAACTGCATTTGGCCTTCAACTTTGGTTGGGGCCTACTAATGGTGTGTGCCGCTCCCTGGTGTTGTCCTCCACTGTATAAAGCTGAGCTTCAGTCTTTAGGCTTTCGGCCTATAGTATCAGATATTAAACTGCATTTGGCCTTCAACTTTGGTTGGGCCCTACTAACGGTGTGTGCCGCTCCCTGGTGTCCTCCACCTCCCACCTCGTCCTCCACTGTATAAAGCTAAGCTTCAGACTTTAGGCTTTCGGCCTATAGTATCAGATATTAAACTGCATTTGGCCTTCAACTTTGGTTGGGGCCTACTAACGGTGTGTGCCGCTCCCTGGTGTTGTTCTCCACTGTATAAAGCTGAGCTTCAGTCTTTAGGCTTTCGGCCTATAGTAGCAGATATTAAACTGCATTTGGCCTACTAGTGTGGTTGGGCCCTTAAAACGGTGTCTGCTGCTCCTGGGTTTGCTACTCCACTGAACAAAGCAATGCCGCCTGTTTAGTCCTGTTACCAATTTTGAACTGCATTTAGCCTACTTTATTCTTTGGCCCTATATCTGTGTTTCCTCCTCATCCTGCCCATTGCCCAGCCACTGCTATATGAGTCTGCTGGTACATTGACCCAGACCACTACATTCCCCTTGCACTCTACAGAGCCAGAATCTGACCCTGCTGAAAGTAAGGTTCCCCTTCCCGCATGCTATACCACCTTACACAGGGACAAAGAGGAAGGTGCAGATGAAAGTGCAGGTTCCTTCATCAGGTGGGGGGGCATACTCTTGGCGACGTCACTGGCACAGGGCCCCTCAGAGTACGCAAAAGTGTCGCTGCCGGTGGGAGGCGCTCCCGCCGTGCAAACACACCGCTGTACTTTGAGGGGCCCTGTGCCAGTGCCAATGCCAAAGAGTGGGCCCCCCCTGCTTGCTCAGGATCACAGCACTTGCAAACTTTACATATTTACCTTTCACTGCTCCACCGCCGTGATGTAGTCCACGTTTCCTGGGCCCACTAAAAACTTGAACCAGCCCTACCCCCCACAACTTTAGCCAAATGACCCCCAATTTTCAATGCCTATCTATTATTATAAAGTAAATTAAGATTGACAAGCTTCAGTAACAAGAATGGATGTTTTTGCCATTAAAATGGGCACTGTAGGTGTTTTCCTGGCCTCCACTCACTACCGACTATGCTTCCCCATTTACTTGCATTAGGTTTCATGTTTCGGTCGATCCCCGACTTTTCGCGATAATCGTCCAACTTTACTCGACTCTACTTTTGACAAAGTCGGGTTTCGCAAAACCCGACTCGACCCCAAAAAAGTAAAAGTCGCTCAACCCTAGTCTCAGGTTCTCGCAGAGCAGAAACAGCTTACATGTCCAGCAAATGCAGATGGAAGCAAACACGAGCAGCAGATGAAGCCCCAACCCTAACCCTAACTTTAGCACCAACCTTAACTTTAGCCCTAACCTAACCCTAACCCTAATGGGAAAATAGAAATAAATACTTTTTTTTTTTATTATTTTTCCCTAACTAAGGGGTGATGAAGGGGAGTTTGATTTACTATTTATAGCGGGTTTTTATAGCAGGTTTTTTGGCAGCTGTCGCACAGTAAAAGACGCTTTTTATTGCAAAAAATAGTTTTTGCATCACCACATTTTTAGACTTTGACGTTTTTATTGGTACCATTTTTGGGCACATGACATTTTTTGATCGCTTTTTATTACTGTTTTTGGTAGGCAGAATGAACAAAAACCAGCAATCCATGAATTTCTCTTGGATGTGGTGTTTATACCGTTCCGCATATGGTAAATTGATAAAGCAGTTTTATTCTTTGGGTTAGTACAATTACACCTGATTTATATCTTTTTTTATGTTTTGACGCTTTTATACAATAAAAACTATTTTATATAAAAAATAATAATTTTTGCATCGCTTTGTTCTGAGGGCTATAACTTTTTTATTTTTTTGCTGATGACGCTGTATGGTGGCTCGTTTTTTGCAAGATAAGATGACGTTTTCAGCGGTTCCATGTTTATTTATATCCGTCTTTTTGATCGCGTGGTATTCCACTTTTTGTTCAGTGGTATGATGATAAAGCATTGTTTTTTGCCTTGTTTTTTTCTTTTTTTTTGTTCTGGTGTTCACTGAAGGGGTTAAATAGTGGGACAATTTTATAGGTTGGGTCATTGTGGATGCGGCAATACTAAATATGTGTACTTTTATTGGGGTTTTTATTTACGTAAAGAAATGTATTTTTTTGGAAAAATTTATTTTATTTATTTATATAGGATTTTAAAAAAATATATTTTTACACATGTCAATTTTTTTATTTTTACTTTTTTACTTTGTCCCAGGGTGGAACATCACTATGTAGTGTCAGATCGCTGATCTGACATTTTGAAGAGCACTGTGTCAGATCAGCGATCTGACAGGCAGTGCAGGAGGCTTGCTGGTACCTGCTCTGAGCAGGCACTGACAAGCCACCTCCCTGCAGGACCCGGAAGGACCCCACGGCCATCTTGGATTCTGGGGCCTGAAGGGAGGAAACCCTCAGGACAACGCAATCACATCGCATTGTTCTGAGGGTCTCAGGGAAGCATGCAGGGAGCCCACTCCCTGCGCAATGCTTCTCTATGCCACCGGAACGCTACGATCTTGTTTGATCTCAATATTTTGAGGGTTAAAGTGCCAGGAGCGGTCCATGATCGCTCCTGGCATATAGTGCCAAGTGTCAGCTGTGATAATCAGCTGACACCCAGCCACGTTCGGCCGCGCTTCCTCTGTGAGCACGGCTTATCACGTATGACGTACTATCCCGTCGATGGTCATACGGGCTCGAGTCACCTCGACGGGATAGTACGTCTGATGTCAGAAAGTGGTTAAAATGGAAAAATAGTGTCAGTTAAGGGGATTACAATTGGAAATGGCTGATTGATTGCTCTTGTCACATGCTTCTCCACCAGCAGCCATTTTATAGACTGTAGTAGAAATTAGAGATGAGTGAACCTTTCAAGGTATGGTTTGGTTTGGTTTGGATTGGTAAACATTCCGATGTTCGCCGAACATATCTCAACCCCATTGAATTTAATGGAAGGCAAAGCCAAACGCATAGACAGCATCTTCAGGGGAGGCAAAAAGCTGAAAAAATAGCTCAAATTAGGGGAAGACAGCAGGAAAATAAATAGAATACAATAATAGTATAATTGAGAGTGTGTGGACCAGCATTTCTAGCTTAAATATAGATCAGTAACAGGTGGATGAGTGACAGGTGTAGGCCTAGTGCTCTGAGAGCCCTGCCAAATTCAGGGAACAAACATGAAGGAGACCCAACTTGGAGTCAAAACATTTCCAAAAATTAGGGGCAGACACCAGGAAAAGTGGCATCAATTGACTCACAGTAGTAACTTCCTAATGGTACAGTAGCAGTCAGCCATGAGCCATGCAAGTGGTATCAGGGTCTGAGCCAGCATTTACTGCTTTGAATTTAAGTTTAAATTAAGATGAAGTGGGTGAGACACTGGTATAGGCCTGCAGTGCTGGGAGCCCTGATAGCTCATGCAACAGCTCAAACTGCTTTTCTCCACCTCCGTACAGTGCAGCCATGGATTACCACATTCAGACACTTTAAATTAATATGCTTTGGAGATCACAGTAACACAGCTCAAGAGTTGTGGACAGCTATCCAGGCAGAGTTTGAGCAATGGCTGTCTGCAATGAACCTGGAGCCATGGAAGGCCATGTGCGATAACGATGCGAACCTGGTGACGGCCCTACACCAGGGCAACCTCACACATGTGACTTGCATGGCTCACATCCTCAACCTGGTGGTACAGCAATTTCTCTGCCACTATTGCAGCCTGGATGTGCTGCTGCAGAAAGCAAGGATGCTGTGAGCTCACGTCTGCTGTTCGCACCCCGCAGGTCATCGACTTGCATCGAGGTCTTTCAGCCTACCAGTTAACAGGTTGATATGCCAATGCGGAATGCCGCTCAGCACATGTTGCAGTGACAGTGGCAGCAGGGTTGATCCCTGTTGCAGTATGTCCTTTTACATAGCCAGGGCCAACACAGAACAGATGTGGTGCAAATCATGCTTGCGGGTTGGCACATACGGAGGACCTCTGAACCTTTCCTCACAGTTTCAAAATGGCTAATAAAATGGTTGGTGTTGATGATGCCATCATCAGCATCACTATTCAGATCATCTACATGCAGTAGCACACTTTGAATAATCTGCGTGAGCAGGTGGTGGCCCCAAGGAAGAGGTGGAAGCAGAGGAGTTCCGCACTATCGTCACACAGGAGGGTGCAATGGGAGGGTGGATTACAGCAATTGAGGGGGGCTCATGGTACCAGACAAACTGTTAGTGAAGGTGCAGTAGCTGAGAAATAAATTGAGGAGGACGAGTAGGAAGAGGTGATGGCAACAGTCAGGCTCAGGAGATAAAGAGGATAATGATGCCGCTTCTATTGTCTGTGTTTGGCAAGAGGGGATGGAGGAAGCAACCTTGAGTGTTACCTCACCACCAACACACCATGGACTTGGACCTCATGGAAGCTCCAGAAAGGTGAGGACCTTCTTGCTGCACTATCTTAAACATGATGCCCGTATTCTTGGGGCTAGAAATAGTGCTGACGTCTATAACTGTGATGCAAACTGTGTGCCTCACTGCAATCTTGGGGATAACCACTCATAAGATTGTCTACAAGCATGTTTTGATAACCCAGAATGTGTGTGTCCCTTTCCAGAGGGAAGACATCTGGCTAAATCTACTTTTGTACCGTGTATTAGCACTAATTCTAACCCTAAGAATATAGGCATCATGATGAAGATAGTGCAGCAAGAAGGTGCTCATATGTCGGGCTCTTCCATGAGGTCCAATTCCATGGTGTGTTGGTGTCGAGGTAACACTCAAGCTTGCTTCCTCCTTTCCTCCCACAAACCACAAACAACAGAGAATTGATCATTATCCTCTTTGTCTTATGACTGTTGCGTGCCTATCATCTGTTCTTCTTCATCCTTCTCAATTTCATCAACAGTTCGTCTGGTACCATGAACCCCTCTCTATCCCTGTAACCCATTCTTCCATGGCACCTGCCTGTGCAACGACAGTCCAGAACTTAAAGATATTGTTATCCCTTCCACATACTCCTCTGCTTCCATTTCTTCTTCTGGGACCATTACCTCCTCCTGCAGACAAATCAAAGTGTGCTTGTAATTATTATAGGGGATAACTCAGGAGACTCTTTGCATGGAACAAGACAACTACAGGACACAGTTTTATAAGTGGTAAAGTCTATATTATCACACGGTGATTCAAACAGGTGCAGAGAGAAACTCAAGTCCACAACACTTGGTGCAAATAATAAACGCAGCTTAGCAGTCTATAGGAATCTTCAGAGAAACAAGCAATCAAGCAGAAAGTCTATGAAGTACAGTTATACTTGAGGAAACTTGACACGAATAAATCCTTGTCTTAGTCCAGACACAGATAGATATGCTTATATGGCAGTTCAAATCATATCTTAGCTCAACCAGGGAGGCCTGGTTAGTAGTCTCAGGTTATTGCAGCAGCAGCAGCAGCTTACATGTCCAGCAAATGCAGATGAAGTAACATGAGCAGCAGATGAAGGAGGATTACTAGAGACTTGTGTATGCAGCAGGAACTCAGAGCAGAGTAGCAGGATCACCACAAAGGTTCACAGGAGCAGGTGTGTAGCCAGGGAGTAATCAGAGGTCAGGAGCTGGATGCAAGGCAGAATAATCTAGCACAGACTGAAGGCTGGGGTGGAGTTTTATAGCAGGAAGACAAGTGCACATGAGACCAAAGACGCCATGTTGGAAAAGGGCAGTAATGCACAAAAGGTAAAAAATGTTCAGAGTCCTGACATTACTCCCTCCTTAGAAGCGGCCTCAGGACGATCCTGGACCTGGTTTCCCAGGGAATCTCTGATGAAAACGAGAAATCTTCTGTTGGGCATTGATGTTTTCCACAAGTTCCCAAGAGTCTTCCTCAGGGAGATATCCCTGCCATCTTATCAGATATTGGAGCCGATTCCTGCGAATCCTGGAATCAATAATTTCCTCCACCACAAATTGTTCCTGCCCATCAATTACCACAGGCTGAGGAGGTGGCACAACACGTCCCTGGAAGGTATTAGGAGATACAGGCTTTAGTAAAGATACATGAAAAACTGGGTGTACCTTCATTGTCCTAGGTAGCTTCAGCCGGCAGGCCACAGAGCTCACAATACCGTTGATCTCGAAAGGGCCAATGAATTTCTGTCCAAGTTTTTGTGAAGGAACGTTTAACTTCAGATTCTTAGTTGCTAACCACACGGAATCTCCTACCTTGAACATGGGTGCAGGTTTACGGAATCTATCAGCCGATCTCTTATAACGTTCTTGAGCTGTGGTCAGGGATTCCTTCAGAACCTCCAGATTTTGTCTCATCGCAGTCAGCCTTTCCTCCACTGCTGGAACCAGAGAATTAATTGGAGACCTAGGTAAAATACATGGATGATAACCCAGATTGGCAAAGAAAGGTGTAAATTTAGTGGAGGCACTCTGAGAATTATTGTATGAAAATTCAGCTAACGGCAACAACTCCAACCAATTATCCTGGAGATGGCTGACATAGCATCTTAGATATTGTTCCAGTGTCTGGTTGGTACGCTCAGTCTGACCATTTGTCTGGGGATGGTAAGCAGAAGAGAGACAGACATTAATATTGAGTGCAGAGCAAAACCCCTTCTAGAATCTTGAAGTGAACTGTACTCCACGGTCAGAGATGATCTCATCCGGCACCCCATGCAACCAAAAGACATTCTATATAACCAAGTTCACTGTATCTTTACCTGAGGGGAGGCCGGTGCATGGAACAAAATGAGCAGCTTTAGTCAGGCGATCAACTGCCACCATGATTGTATTCATGCCCCCTGATGTAGGCAGCTCCACAATAAAGTCCATTGATATAGACCCCAAGGGCAGGACGGAACAGGTAATGGTTGTAGAAGACCCATAGGTGCCACATGAGGAGTCTTGTAACAGGCACATACCTTGCAAGAGAGAACATAGTCCTTGGTATCCTTCAGACAAGTTGGCCACCAGAAGAATTGGCTCAGGAACTCTTGTGTTTTCTGTACCCCCCTGTGACCAGCCAACTTGGAGTCATGTACCAACTTGAGGATCTGCAGACGGATGACCTCAGGGATGTAGATACGTCGATCTCTGAACCACATGCCACCCTTAAAGACAAGATTAATATCCACAGGTGGGTTGGCCAGAAATACATCACCTTCATAGGCCTCCCTGCACTCCTTCCACAAGTCCTGATCGTGGATAACTCCGATGAAATTGGCATCAGATAGAATGGTCTTGGACGGGGCTCCAGGTACGGAATCCGCAGCATGGATTCGGGATAAAGCATCAGCCTTCCCATTACGAGAACCTGGACAGTACGAGATAACAAAGTTAAATTGATTAAAAATAAGTTCCAACGAGCCTGACGAGGAGAAAGACATCTAGCGGATCTAAGGAACTCTAGATTGCGATGGTCAGTTAGCACTATGATCTGTTGTGCAGCTCCTTGCAGATGATGCCTCCATTCTTTGAAAGCCGCAATAATAGCCACTAGCCAGCAATTCCTTGTCTCCCACGTCATAATTCTTCTCTGCTGAGGTTAGTCTATGGGAAAAGAAAGCACAAGGATGTAGCAGACCCTTCTCTCCAGTTCTTTGGGTCTGAATGAGAACATCAGTTATGCCTCCTTTTTGTAGTCGCCACACTTCCGTACATGGGTTGCTTTCCGACACCATGTATATACTGTTTTTGTTCTTTGTTTTTAGTGTTGTTTTTAATCCACTGTTTTATTATCTAAAATCTATATATTGCCACATTAATTGGATGCCGTGAACTTGTTAGGACCAAGCAACATGGAAGATGAAGCTGATGGACTGTCGTCATCTATGTATAGCTTAGTTCCCATCCTTTTTGGGATTTAGGGATTATATATGTAGATATTGACATTCTATATGTGCTGTTACAGTCTATGCGTATGGGCTGGGTGGGACTATACTGTAGTATATTACCTTGTATATGTGCCTTGATGTATCGACTATTACCACTTGGTTTATTATGTTAAGTGTCTTGGATTGTGCTCCTATTTATATATAAATTCATTTATATGTTTTTGCTGCCCACATAGTATATTGTTAAATCTTGTGCTAATATACTTATATATTTTTTGTGCTGCTGTCTGTGCGCATTAGTTCCCGCTGCTCACACAGTATATTTTTTGTGTTAATATGTTTATATACTTTTTGTGCTGATGTTTTGTTTGCATCAGTAGGCGCATGTATGTCATTTTTCCCCCTTGCCATTCTGGTTGCTCTTAGTTGCTATGGCCTGTACGTACCTATGTATCCTTTGCGCAAGCGCCGCTCTGCAGATTCCGAATTATCCATCTCCAGTGACCACGCACGTACTTCCGGATCACGCGGGGCCCCGCGTGTTTCCGGTCATCGGTGCCCGGCGCGCTGGTTTGGGCGGAAGCGGCGATATGCGGTGGTATCACAAGAGATTCAAAATGTCCATACCGGCATCTAAATGCTGTCTTCCACTCATCCCCTGGACAAATACGCACCAAATTATAAGCCCCACGAAGATCCAGTTTAGAGAACACCTTAGCATGGCGGACTCTTTCCAGTAATTTGGGAATCAGAGGCAAAGGGTAACGGTTTCGCACGGTTAACTTATTGAGTTCTCGATAGTCAACACAGGGTCTCAGGGTCCCATCCTTCTTCTATACAAAAAAGATAGGTGCCCCTGCTGGTGAGGAAGAAGGACGCATGAAGCCTTTGGCCAGATTTTCATCAATATATTCTTTTAAGGCTTGAAGCTCCAATGGCGCCAAAAGGTATACGTTACCAAAAGGAATGGCTGCCCTGGGCAGCAGCTCAATGGGACAGTCAATGCCTGTGTGGCGGAAGCTGATCTGCATTCTTCTCGTCACAGATGTCAGACAACTCTTTATAAGCTGGAGGTAAAGAAAATACCTGTACATGTGGTTTCATAGCCGTGGACTCAGGGACAGCTTCTGTTAACACTGAGTTGCTCCTTGTTGGGAAGATAATCTCCTTGGTCTACCAGTTGATAATTGGGTTTTGAGAGCGCAACCAAGGAATGCCTAAAATCACAGGAAAATGAGGAGAAGAGATTAGCAAGAAAGAAAGGTAATTGGAGAGGCTCTTTGCTGAATTTTAATACCATGTTCCTTGGCAAATGCGATATCCATGAAATTGCCACCTGCACCAGAGTCAATCATAGCTGAACTGGAAATCCACTGTCCTGAACACAGGATCTTAATAGGGAGAGAACAGTGAGAGTTCTTTTCCTTCAGCTCCTTGGAGGGTGAAGTCATAGAAAGTGAATGGAATACAGCGTTTAAAGACAGGCTACATTCAGAGATGTCAGATTCATCATCACAGTTGTCATACTCCCCTATTGCTGCTAGCACCTTGTTAGGCCGTCTAGGACACTTAGGACAATTGATCAAGAAGTGGTCAGACTGGCCGCAGTAGAAACATAGACTTTCACGAAGGCGATGCTCCCGGCGCTCATTGATCTCGCGCCTCTGAATGGAATCAATTTGCATGGGCACCTCCTCCACCTCCCGAGAGGTTTTACCTGCAGGCTCTTTGGAAGGAAGGGAAAAGTTAGAAACACGGTTATATGCAGCAAATTTCTCCTGCCTACGCTCAGTAAGGCGAATGTCTATGTGAACACAATGCTGTATAAATGTCTCTAGCTCTTGTGGTGACTCAGAGCAGGCTAGTTCATCTTTTACAATGCTAGACAGACCCCTTTTAAAAATAGGCAATTGTGCATAACTGTCCCAATTGGTATCTACTGCCAATCTCCTGAATTCAGTGGCATACTCAATAACAGAATGTTTAGCCTGGCGTAAAGACAACAAAGCAGATTCAGCGGTTGCACGGCGATTAGGGTCATCAAACATTAATGCCATAGCGGCTAAGAAATCATCCAAGTCATTTAACCGAGGGTCACGAGACTCAATCATCGGATGCACCCAGGCGAGTGCTCGTGAGGTCAGTAGCATTGTTACACACAATACTTTGGATCTATCAGTAGGAACACGGTCAGCATGCACATCAAAATATAGCATACATTGATTCACAAAGCCACGAAATTTGTCGCGATCACCATTAAATCTGAATGGGGGCAACTTAGGTGGGCTAGCTGGTGGTGGTTGCCCAGAGGATAAAGTCACTTGTGCAGCTATTTGCATGCTTATGTCCTGAAAAGCCCATCCATACTGGGACTCTATGCCAGCAAGTTTGTTTTCCTGGGCTGCCATGCGGGTGCTTAAGTCCTGCAAAGTCTGTCCAAACACTTGTTAATTGTGTTCAAAGCTTCCAAACTTCTTTTGCAGACCTTCCACATCTGTCTGCAGTGATCTAATTATGGAAAACACCTGCTCTAGTCTGCTTTCTGCAGTCATTGTTCCAGCAGGCTCCTATTTTGTTGTTAGGGTATCCTGTAATAATTATAGGGGATAACTCAGGAGACTCTTTGCGTGGAACAAGACAACTACAGGACACAGTTTTATAAGTGGTAAAGTCTATATTATCACACGGTGATTCAAACAGGTGCAGAGAGAAACTCAAGTCCACAACACTTGGTGCAAATAATAAACGCAGCTTAGTAGTCTATAGGAATCGTCAGAGAAAGAAAGCAATCAAGCAGAAAGTCTATGAAGTACAGTTATACTTGAGGAAACTTGACACGAATAAATCCTTGACTTAGTCCAGACACAGATAGATATGCTTATAAGGCAGTTCAAATCATATCTTAGCTCAACCAGGGAGGCCTGGTTAATAGTCTCAGGTTATTGCAGCAGCAGCAGCTTACATGTCCAGCAAATGCAGATGAAGTAACATGAGCAGCAGATGAAGGAGGATTACTGGAGACTTGTGTATGCAGCAGGAACTCAGAGCAGAGTAGCAGGATCACCACACAGGTTCACAGGAGCAGGTGTGTAGCCAGGGAGTAATCAGAGGTCAGGAGCTGGATGCAAGGCAGAATAATCTAGCACACACTGAAGGCTGGGGTGGAGTTTTATAGCAGGAAGACAAGGGCACATGAGACCAAAGACGCCATGTTCGAAAAGGGCAGTGATGCACAAAAGGTAAAAAATGTTCAGAGTCCTGACAGTGCTCCAGCATGTAGATGACCAGAATAGTGATGCTTATGATGGCATCATCAGTTTTAACCATCTTAGTAGTTATTCTGAAACTCTGCAGAAAGGTGCAGAGGACCTTCATCTGTGCCCACTCCACAAGCTTACTTTTCAAAACATCCATACTGTGTTGGCCCAGGCTATGCAAAAGGACATAATGCACAAGTGCTCTTTGCTGCTGCCACAGTTGCTGCACCATGTGTAGAGTGGAATTCCACTCTACACTCTATTGTCAGCACATTGCATATCCAATGGTTAACCGATAGGCCGAAAGACCTCTGCAGCGATGCAATTCGATGACCTGCCTGGTGCGAACAATGGAAGGGAGCACATAACGACCATACTTTCTGCAGCAGTGCATCCAGGCCGCAATAGTGGCAGAAAAATTGCTGTACCACCAGGTGGAGGACATGACTCATGCAAGGCACATGTGTGAAGTTTCCC
This sequence comes from Ranitomeya variabilis, assembly GCF_051348905.1. Classification (NCBI taxonomy): domain Eukaryota; kingdom Metazoa; phylum Chordata; class Amphibia; order Anura; family Dendrobatidae; genus Ranitomeya; species Ranitomeya variabilis. The sequence goes on from NC_135236.1 coordinate 527,070,485, forward strand.
TGGCGTAGGGCTGCCACCAGGTTTGCACCATTAACGCACACAGCCTTCCCTGGATCCAGATTCAGTGGAGACAACCAGTGCTCAAACTCTGCCTAGATAGCTGTCCACAACTCTTAAGCTGTGTTACTGTGATTACCAAGTCATATTAGTTTAAACACTGCCTAATTGCCGTGAGCCCTGACTGTTCAGTATGGGTGGGAGTGGGATTCTCTCTGCACAGATGGAACGTGTGTTTCATTAAGGGAAAGGTTGAGGGCTCAGGTGGAGGGCCCAGATGAGAAGGAGGAGGCAGAAGCAGTGGAGGAAATGTTAGATATAGAGATTTGTCCTGTTAGACTTGGGGATTCCAATGCTTGTGGAGCAGCCCCTTGCATGCCAGCCCCCACAGTCAACCAAGTCACCCAGTGCACAGTCAGCGAGATGTGACGCCCGCCCTTAGCAATTTTTGTTCATCCAGTCAGTAGTAAAATGCACCCTGGCAGTGAAAGATTTTTTCAAAGAATTGTTGACGTTGTCTGAGACATGCTGGTGTAGCACAGTCACAGCTTTCTTGGAGAAATAATGGGCAACTGGTACTGAGGAACTACGATGGCCATCAGCTTTTGGTAACTGTCTGAAAAAAGGGGCAAACAAGTGGAGGAAGAAGCAGCAGATGCGGTTGATTGGACTGCCTGTGGTTTGAGAGGCTCGCTAGTCTGCATTTTGATGCAGTGAGATTCCCAGACTAAGGCATGTTGATCGCGCATGTGCCGTTTCATGCATGTAGTAACAAATTATTTACATTTTTGCCTCTACTGAGTCATTTTTTGCAAAGTTGGCAGATAACATGAGTTGGGTCATTGTTTTTGGTCACAAAATATGCCAAGACTAGGTAACCCCTGCTGCCCCTGAAGACCCGAGACCGCAGTGCTGGTCAAGAGCCAGAGTTATGGCTGAGGATGCAGTGCTTGTCTATTTTGCATCACTCCATGTCTTTGTGGAAAGCGGCATCTTATCCTCCTCATCTTCCTCCTCCTACACCTTATCTGCTGTGCTACTCAGCTGCATGCTTCTTGATTTACACCAAGTGGGATCTACAACTTCAATGTCATCCTCTCTGTTCTCCCATTCCTCACCATGAGAGTCATCCTCCTCCTTTTCCTGTCCTGACAGCACAGTACAGTCCAAATGTGCCTCAGGTATCTGAGTCTCATGACGATCTTCCACCCCAGGTGTTAATGTTGGCAATGAGGGTCTGAATTCTGCGCTGACCAAACTGTGTCCAGCTCGGATCGAACTGAAAAAAATCTTGAGCATCAGTGCAGATGTGAAAAGAATGTATGAAAAGCTATGCAGACTTGCCCATGTGTGGTTCTCCACAATTATTTGGGAGGTTGGAGAGTTGTGATGCAGGGGAAAACAAGGATTGTACTGAGTGTGATGTTAAGGAGGAGGAAGAGGGAAAGAGGCCACATTATACAGAGCTTGACATCCACTGGAGCACATGCTTTTTCTGGCCCTCATCTAGATGGATTACAGCTGTGCTGCCAATGAAAGGGAGTCGAGTAGCCCATCCAGTAACAGATGTAGTCAGTTGTCTTTGGATAGGATGAGATGCTGATCATTCAGTAGAGCTTTCAGCAACATTACTACCGAACCCTCGTACACCTTGAACGCCAAGCCTATTCCCCCTTCCATCACAACCTTGCTTTTTCCCACTCATGTTGGCTGTACCTTTTGCCTCTTATCAAAACACTAGGCCCAGACCTGTCAGTCACCTGTTACTAAATTAACAATTAGTATTTATTTGCTGAGATAGTGTGTCTGGACCAAACTATTAGCAGAAATTATTCAGAGTCAGAAATGTGGGATGATGTCTGGACCACGCTATTAGCAGAAAGGATTTGGATTTGGAAATGTGGACTCCTGGCTGGACCACATTATTAGCACAAGTGAATTAGATTCAGAAATGTGGCCTGCTGTCTAGACCATACTATTAGCAAAAAGATTTTGATTCTGAAATGTGGCCTGGTCTCTGTCCCTCATTGCTAGCACAAATGATTTATTAACACAAACGATTATGATTCTGAAATGTGGCCTGGTGTATAGCCCTCAATGTTAGCACAAACAATTTAGATTCTGATATTTGGCCTGGTGTATGGCCCACACTATTAGCAGAAAGGATTTAGATTTTGAAATGTGGGGTCCTGGCTGGACAAAGCACAAATAATTTAGATTCTGAAATTTGGCCTGGTGTATGGCCCACACTATTAGCAGCAAAAGCACAAAAAGAGGATTCAAAGATCCTCCAAAAATAGAAAATACAGCAAAACAAGGCAGAGATGCTTACCTGCCTAGGCCACCAAACAAATGCACTCTCAGGATGCAGTGGACCCATGTGGTAGAAGAAACACAGGTGCAGCATAACCGATGAAGCAGCCACTCACAACCTACCAAATTAATGGAGGGGGTGGCTGCTTGGCACATTGCCGCACATAAAAGACTTGTATGCGGCGCTGTTCACACAATGGAGATGCACAGCATCCAGGCAGGCCTAGTAGTGACACCCTTCTATTAGATCAGGCGGGCCTGCCCAGCGCTATCCAAATGCACCCCATGTGAACAGACACCACAGTTTACAAGACAAAAATGGGCCCAACTGCACCCTGGAAAAAAAGTGCAAAAAACACATAAAAAAAAAAAATTCTATGTGAGGTATTGGTTAATATTTTGGCCAAAATACGGAAGCTCATGACCCGCGTCAAGGGTCCCCACGCTCATGAGTCCTAACTCTAAACAGCAAAAGCACAAAAAGAGGATCCAGGCCTGCCTGGATGCTGTGCATCTCCATTGTGTGAACAGCGCCGCATACAAGTCTTTTATGTGCGGCAATGTGCCAAGCAGCCACCCCCTCCATTAATTTGGTAGGTTGTGAGTGGCTGCTTCATCGGTTATGCTGCACCTGTGTTTCTTCTACCACATGGGTCCACTGCATCCTGAGAGTGCATTTGTTTGGTGGCCTAGGCAGGTAAGCATCTCTGCCTTGTTTTGCTGTATTTTCTATTTTTGGAGGATCTTTGAATCCTCTTTTTGTGCTTTTGCTGTTTAGAGTTAGGACTCATGAGCGTGGGGACCCTTGACGCGGGTCATGAGCTTCCGTATTTTGGCCAAAATATTAACCAATACCTCACATAGAATTTTTTTTTTTTATGTGTTTTTTGCACTTTTTTTCCAGGGTGCAGTTGGGCCCATTTTTGTCTTGTAAACTGTGGTGTCTGTTCACATGGGGTGCATTTGGATAGCGCTGGGCAGGCCCGCCTGATCTAATAGAAGGGTGTCACTACTAGGCCTGCCTGGATGCTGTGCATCTCCATTGTGTGAACAGCGCCGCATACAAGTCTTTTATGTGCGGCAATGTGCCAAGCAGCCACCCCCTCCATTAATTTGGTAGGTTGTGAGTGGCTGCTTCATCGGTTATGCTGCACCTGTGTTTCTTCTACCACATGGGTCCACTGCATCCTGAGAGTGCATTTGTTTGGTGGCCTAGGCAGGTAAGCATCTCTGCCTTGTTTTGCTGTATTTTCTATTTTTGGAGGATCTTTGAATCCTCTTTTTGTGCTTTTGCGGTTTAGAGTTAGGACTCATGAGCGTGGGGACCCTTGACGCGGGTCATGAGCTTCCGTATTTTGGCCAAAATATTAACCAATACCTCACATAGAATTTTTTTTTTTTTATGTGTTTTTTGCACTTTTTTTCCAGGGTGCAGTTGGGCCCATTTTTGTCTTGTAAACTGTGGTGTCTGTTCACATGGGGTGCATTTGGATAGCGCTGGGCAGGCCCGCCTGATCTAATAGAAGGGTGTCACTACTAGGCCTGCCTGGATGCTGTGCATCTCCATTGTGTGAACAGCGCCGCATACAAGTCTTTTATGTGCGGCAATGTGCCAAGCAGCCACCCCCTCCATTAATTTGGTAGGTTGTGAGTGGCTGCTTCATCGGTTATGCTGCACCTGTGTTTCTTCTACCACATGGGTCCACTGCATCCTGAGAGTGCATTTGTTTGGTGGCCTAGGCAGGTAAGCATCTCTGCCTTGTTTTGCTGTATTTCCCACACTATTAGCAGAAAGGATTTAGATTCAGAAATCTGGACTGGTCTCTGTCCCTCACTGTTAGCACAAATGATTTAGATTCTAAAACGTGGTCTGGTGTATGGCCCACAGTATTTGGAGAAAGGATTTAGATTCTGAAATGTGGACTACTGGATGAACTACACTATTAGCACAAACTATTTAAATTCTGAAATGTGACCTGGTGTATGGCCCACACTATTAGCAAAAAGGATATAGATTCTGAAATGTGGCCTGGTCTCTGTCCCTCATTGTTAGCACAAGCAATTTAGATTTTGAAATGTTGCCTGGTGTATGGCCTACACTATTTGCAGAAAGGATTTAGATTCTGAAATGTAAACTACTGGCTGGAAATGTATGGCCCACACTATCAGCTGAAATTATTTGTGGCCTTTTGTCTGGCCCACGCTATTAGCAGGCATGATTTATGTGGCCTGGTGTCTGGCCACACTATTAGCACAAACGATTTAGATTTTAAATGTGGCCTGGTGTCTGGCCACACTATTAGCACAAACGATTTAGATTTTAAATGTGGCCTGGTCTTGGGCCTACACTATTAGCACAAATGATTTTGATTCTGAAATGTGGCCTGGTCTCTGTCCCTCATTGTTAGCACAAACTATTTAGATTCTAAAATGTGGCCTGGTGTATGGCCTACACTATTTGCAGAAAGGATATAGATTCTGAAATGTAGACTACTGGCTGACCCACACTATTAGCACAAACAATTTAGATTCTGAAATGTGGCATGGTGTATAGCACGCACTATTAGCAGAAATGATTTAGATTAGGAAATGTAGGCTTGTTTCTGTCACTCAATGTTAGCACAAACTATTTAGATTCTGAAATGTGGCCTGGTGTATGACCCAGAATGTTAGCACAAATTATTTAGATTCTGAAATGTGACAAACAAATTTCAGACAAGAATACATTTTCTTAGTCAATAATACCTCAATCCAAGTGGTAGAGGAAGCTATAATAGCAAAGGAAACTCTCATATGTTAGACCTCGAACAAAGAATGAAGAGAGCTCAAGAATCCTGAATAAAAGTTACACATATATTCATTCAATTTACATAAAAAATAGACAAACAGTAAAAATAGCAATAATTTTAAAGACAAAGTTGAGAAGTGACTAAAACAGGTGTATCACACAAGGCCCACCTAAATTTCAAGGAATGGGGGAACAAACTGTGGCAATGGATTTGAGAAAAGGGGGGAGGGGAAGAGAAAGTGCCAGTGCAATTCAGCAGTCCCATATACACTGAGCAAGTTCAATTGCCGGCCAGCTCAAAAGATATTAATCAATAGCATATATTGCCAGAAAAAAGTAATGGCAATCAAAAACAGTCAGGCCAGCAAAGATTGTTCAGTACACATAAAGTAAGAACATAAGGTGTATGTCACTGTAAGAGAATCAACAGGTAATGTCAAAATGCCAAAAGTTGCTCTTACCAATAGTATCCAGTCAGGGACCAAGTGCGCGCAGCCACAACACTCGTTTCGCGTGAGCTTCTTCCGGGAGCTGTACTAGATAGTGTAATGCCCTGTCATTATATAGTGATCTTTATTGATCACACCTGTGTCGGCGCATGAGCTTTGCGCTGCAGCCCCATGTCCACATCATATCCGGCCTCAACTAGAGCTGTCAGAAGGGGAAACCTCTTGATGTCATTAACCAGGCTGCCCCAGGTATCGAGACCTTCAACGAGTCAGTGAGAGAGCTGCACGCACCGCGCATGCGCACTGATGTGAGCGCAATCTTAAGTCTGGGGAAGCACAATTAAGGACATCTTTGGTAAGGGCATCCAACTATGCTTATACTAGAGAATTTCAATATTATTCAACATATTATGATCCTTACATATAAGTCCCATCTTTGATAGTGATTACATATGATAGAAAGGATTAACTAATATTCAATAGGTCCATTACCCCATATATCGTGCCTGTGCAAAGACAAGCTGATCTCAGCCACATATAACCAATACGGGGGATGAAAAAGAAAAACATCAGAAGGAAACTCATCCATTACTAAAATATCAAATAAATAATGAACAGAAATAAAAATGGCAGCAAAATAAGTATACGAAAGGTATTTCTCTGCCTCCTGTTTCATCCAGTTCTACCACATTCCCTCCCTTGTCTTTATGTCCACAGGTGGATATTTTCACAAAACTTATGATAAATGATTTAAAAATGTTGAATAACTATGAAAAGAAGGACAGCATGACTAGTCAACAACGGAAGGCCCTTGAGGAATTAAGGGTGCTGGAATAAATAGTTATTAAACCAGCGGATAAGGGAGGGAATATGGTGATTTAGCTGGTGGAGAAATACGAGAGGGAGGCCTTAAGGCAGATACGAGATAGGGACACTAATTCACCTCTTGAATGTAAACCCCCTTCAGGTATATAAAGAAAAATTGAGTAATATCTTGGAGATGGCCTTTGAAAGGGGGATTATTTAAAAAAAAAACTTTGGATGGCCTACTTGTTAAATTCCCAGCAGTTACAACATTCTATCTCCTCCTCAAGGTCCACAAAGACCCTGTGAATCCACAAGAGCATCTGATTGTCTCTGGCATGGAAGGACTATGTGACCCTGTATGTAAATTTATAGAACACTATCTGAAACCACAGGTTGAAATACTGTCCGCCTATGTTAGAGACACAACGAATGTCCTGAAATGTTTAGACAGTGTACATCTAAATGCCAATATGTATCTCGTCACAGCAGACGTCGAATCATTATATACGAGCATCCGGCATTAGGATGGGCTGGAGGCTGCTCAGTTTTTTCTGGAATCTAGCAATCTTGAGCTGGACATGAGGGGCCTGGTGTTGGTGGAGTTTTTGGGGTTCATCCTGACTCTCAATTTCTTTATGTTCAAGGATCGTTTTTTTCTAGAGTGTAGAGGTACAGCTATGGGGGCGGCATGGGAATACTCAGCACATCCATCCAGTGTAAGTAAAATAACCAAAATTTATTAGAACATTTTAAAAAAACAATTTTAAAAAAAGAGAGAAGAACCCTCTTTGCCTGACGCGTTTCTGGCGCACCACAGCGCCCTTAGTCATAGGAACTAATACAACATGGATAAACAGGTTTATATGTGACAGGGAACCAATCACAGACATAGCAATCAATTACATTGGAAAAGGCTGCAGCTAGACTCACATAACAGAACTTTATCTTATTTTTCTCCAAATATATTGAAAATACATAAACATATGTTTTAAATTGCCACAAAATCTGTTTGTCAATTCAATATATATAAAAAAGATCGTTTTTGTAATTCATACCGTGTGGATATTTGGTGTCTAAAGTTAGAATCCAAAAGGCTTCCCGCAGAGCTAATTGCTTCCTCCAATCTCCACCTCTAGGTGACTGACTAACCCTTTCAATACCAAAAAAAGAAAAATCGGATAGATCGCCTTTGTGCACAGAAATAAAATGTTTAGTAGCCCCAGAATAACCTAAATTATTATTTTTTATATTTGCTATATGTTCCGAAATTCTTTTTTTAATTTTCCTTGTGGTATAACCTATATAGCAAATATTGCAAGCTTTACTTTTTATGCAGTATATGACATGATCAGAGTCACAATTGATAAATGATTTTATATTATAAGTAACATTGTGATTCGAGGAAAAATAAGTTCTTTTGTTGTCTGCAAATTGGCAGACATTGCATCTATTACCAGAACATTTAAAGAAACCCTTCACTGATAGCCATGATGTGGGAGTTTTTTTCGGGCGCACCATACTGGGAGATAAAACATTCCCCAGTGTGCAATCTCTTTTAGCCACTATCCTGCATCCGTTTTGGAGAATTGTGCACAGAGATCTATCTTGATTGACTACAGGAAGATATTTGAGAATGATCTGTCTGATTTTGTTATACTGACTGCTGTAAGCAGTGGAAAAGGTGATCTGCGATTCAGGAGCGGCACTTGCATTCTCATTTTCAGAATACAATAAATTGACACGTGGAATTTTGGAATTTCCTACCATTCTATCCCCTACAAAAAATTGAAGTATTGGCCAAAGGTCTGAACTTTGTTCCAACTGGCAATTTCAATTTATTTGAGACTATTAAAGATGTCAACAAATTTACTCATCTCCTTACGGTCAAAAGACACTTTTTTCAGACAATCAAAATGACTTTAATCTTGGTAGTAAAAGATCATATTGCACCAGGGAAAACAATGCATCCCTTTCCTTTATAGAACAATGCACACTACTTACTTTAACCTCTCTGCAGGAGGAAAATTCTGATGAGGACAAAATAAAGGACAAAGATGTGCAGTTGCTTTCATATAATCCAGCATATTATCCCCTTCAATCAAGAGTTCCTGCTCTAGACCTGTTTCAGACTTTAGTAGAACAGGATTTGAAAAAAACTACATGCTGAAACTCGGAATGCTAACTATCGAAGTAACTTGAGTAAAGATCAATCTCAGGCCGTTAGAGATTTACAACGCAATCATAATTTGAATGTCCGTCAGTCGGACAAAGGGGGCTGTATAGTAGTCATAGATACTGCTTTGTACTATAAATTAATAATATCTATTATACAGGATACCAGCACATACACTTCCTTAAGATCTGACCCTACATTGTCTTTCAAATATGACATGACTGATATACTCAATAATGCACAGAGATTGGGGGTAATTAACAACAAGATTTATAAATGGCTACTTCCTGAACATCCAATTATTCCCATTTTTCATGGGCTCCCAAAAACACACAAAAATGTTTTCCCTATACCTTTGCGACCTATAATTTCTGGGATGGGTTCCCTAAATTAAAATCTTAGTCATTTAATTGTCGAGTATCTTCAACCTTTGATCCCAAGAATTCCAGGGTATCTTAAAGATACCTCAGTTTTGAAGGTTTTTGACACTTTTCAATGGTGCCACAATTATTCTTTCGTAACTTGTGATGTCACAAATTTATATTCATGCATTCCCCACTCTTTGGCTATGACAGCAATTGAATATCACCTAAATAAGTATAGCAGTTACTCAGACTCATTGAAATGGTTTATTCTTGCGTCTTTACATTATTTACTAAAGCATAGTTTTTATGTTCCAAAATGAGTACTATATTCAGACCATGGGTGCTCCTATGGGGTCTAAGTTCTCTCCATCTTTAGCAGTTTTATTTATGGCATGGTGGGAAGAAATTTACATATTTACAGATGACAATCCATTTCTCCCATACCTTAATTGGTATGGGAGATTTGTGGATGATATTTTGCTAATTTGGCAGGGGGAAGTGACTAAATTTTCTGACTTTATGTCCTACCTGAATGACAATCAGTGCAACCTGCGTTTCACCAGCGGCATTCCTTCGGATGAAGTTTCATTCTTGGATGCACTCCTTACAGGCAGTAACACAACACAGAGGGTTAACACCTCACTCTATAGAAAAGACAATTCTGGTAATATGATCCTAATGTCTTCAAGCGCACACCCTCGTCACACTATTCATGCCATTCCTAGGGGTGAGCTCACTGGAGAGAGAAGAATTTGCTCCAGTGAAGAAAATTTCCATAAGGAGAGTTGCATTATTTCTAACAGATTACTTAATAGAGAATAAAAACAATCTAACATAAAGCATGCATTCAGACAAGTTTCCAAAATACCACATGACAATTTATTGTATTCTGAAAATGAGAATGCAAGTGCCGCTTCTGAAACGCAGATCACCTTTTCCACTGCTTACAGCAGTCAGTATAACAAAATCAGACAGATCATTATCAAATATCTTCCTGTAGTCAACCAAGATAGATCTTTGTGCACAATTCTCCAAAAAAATGCAGGATAGTGGCTAAAAGAGGTTGCACACTGGGGAATGTTTTATCTCCCAGTATGGTGCGCCCGAAAAAAAACTCCCACATCATGGCTATCAGTGAAGGGTTTCTTTAAATGTTCTGGTAATAGATGCAATGTCTGCCAATTTGCAGACAACAAAAGAACTTATTTTTCCTCGAATCACAATGTTACTTATAATATAAAATCATTTATCAATTGTGACTCTGATCATGTCATATACTGCATAAAATGTAAAGCTTGCAATATTTGCTATATACAGTAGGTTATACCACAAGGAAAATTAAAAAAAGAATTTCGGAACATATAGCAAATATAAAAAATAATAATTTAGGTTATTCTGGGGCTACTAAACATTTTATTTCTGTGCACAAAGGCGATCTATCCAATTTTTCTTTTTTTGGTATTGAAAGGGTTAGTCAGTCACCTAGAGGTGGAGATTGGAGGAAGCAATTAGCTCTGTGGGAAGCCTTTTGGATTCTAACTTTAGACACCAAATATCCACACGGTATGAATTACAAAAACAATCTTTTTTATATATATTGAATTGACAAACAGATTTTGTGGCAATTTAAAACATATATTTATGTATTTTCAATATATTTGGAGAAAAATAAGATAAAGTTCCGTTATGTGAGTCTAGCTGCAGCCTTTTCCAATGTAATTGATTGCTGTGTCTGTGATTGGTTCCCTGTCACATATAAACCTGTTTATCCATGTTGTATTAGTTCCTATGACTAAGGGCGCTGTGGTGCGCCAGAAACGCGTCAGGCAAAGAGGGTTCTTCTCTCTTTTTTTAAAATTGTTTTTTAAAATGTTCTAATAAATTTTGGTTATTTTACTTACACTGGATGGACGTGCTGAATATTCCCATTTCTCCTCTCTTCTATTTCAGCTGAAAATCACCAGCAGGTACGGCACCCACCAGTTACATTTACTTGCAACGGCTCTCAGATATATGTCTCGGCGTGTCAAGCTTCAACCCTTCCCCCTCCCCCCTCCTCCTTTTTCTGAATTGTATGGGGGCGGCATGTGCGCCTTCTCATGCTAATTTATTTTGGAGCTATTTGGCAAGGATCAGTTGATGATTTAAAAATCTTTATGTCAGGGTTGAACCACAATGACTCTAACATTAGGCTTACCTATGTGCACCAACAGGAAGAGATCTCCTTTTTGGACATCCTTATTAGAAAACAGGATTTTTACAAACTGATGTCTATAGAAAGGAGACCTCAGTCAACTCATTATTACATGCTAGGCCAGCACATACCTGGTCCACCATTAAAGCAGTTCCAACCGGTCAGTTTCTCCATATGAGGAGAATCTGTTCTTCAGATTTATCTTTTGAGAGACAGGCAGTGGATCTTGGGGAGCGTTTCCGAGATAGGGGATACAGCAGGAGATGTATCAAGAGAGGCTATTCCAGAGCAAGAGCGACTTCTAGAAATGAACTACTTCTACCCAATAAAAGACAAAGCAAGGATGCATCAATCCGCTTTATATCCACATTTACTCATCAATGGGATAATATCCATGGTATTCTGCAGAAACATTAGCCCTGAACCACTTATGAAAGGGAAAAAAGTAGGAATTTGAAGGACATTTTAGTCAACAGTCACTATGTTGCAAGAACCCCTGATCCATTTAAGTCAGGTAGACAAAAATATAGCTGCCTCCCATGTGGTGATTGTCTTGGGTGTAAGAATTTAATATGTGCTACTTCCTTTACTGCGGTAGATGGGCAAATGCACTATACAGGATGGGCCATTTATGTGGATAGACCTGGGTGGTCCATGCATATGGATACACCTAAATAAAACGGGAATATTTGGTGATATCAACTTCCTGTTTGTGGCACATTAGTATATATATATATATGGGAGAGGGAAAACTTTTCAAGATGGGTGGTGACCGTGGCGGCCATTTTGAAGTCAGCCATTTTGGATCCAAGTTTATAAATGGCTCACCCAGGTGTATCCTTATGAATGGCGCACCCTGTAGAATTCTGGACTACATCATATGCACCACAACACATGTTGTTTATTGTGCAAAATGCCCATGCGGTTTACTATATATAGGTCTTACCTCATGCAAACTGAGAACTAGGACAAGGAAGCATGTCAGGGATATCCTGGCTGCAAAAAATATTGAGTATGTGAGTACCCTGAAAACAATCCCCCATTTCAGATTTCAGCACAATTGCAATCCGGCTGGGTTCCAGATGTGGGGGATTGATAGAATCCATTTAGGCATAAGGGGTGGTGACATAAAAAGGGTATTGGTGCAATGTGAGTGTCGGTGGATCATGGTATTGGGAACTATGGCACCAGCTTGCCGTAATGAACACCTTAGCTTTGTCCCATTTTTATAGGGTGTAATATCTCTGGATTTATATTTAATTATGTGTTTTGTCTTGTTTTTCTAGTAATTTATTTAATTGACAAATATGGATTATCATCTGTTCTGGGATACCTGGATAATAGTCATAACATTCATTTGATGTGCCACTTCTTCTTTGCTGGGGCAGTGTTTTACACTAATAAGGACTATTATTCATATTCGTCAGAAGAGGAAACTTGAGTCTTTTCTTGTTCATCTAGTAGCAGTATTTTACTTTTTTCTTGGCAACAAAATATGTGTGTGTTCATGTAATTGCTATCTATGTATGACATAGATTATTTTATTTCCCATCACTTTTTTGTTTTTATTATTTTTATTTTTTGTGTTCCATTTATCCTTTCCAGTTTTTGGACTGGTCTCATTTCGATTTTTCATGATAACATTATGTAATGAGATTAGCTGTATAATGTTTTCTTATCCTTGGTGCATTGTGTCACTTATTATGCACTGTCAGTTCAACTCAGATTCCATAATGCACTGTCACTTTAAGTTAGCTTCTGATGATAGTTTTCCTGACTTTAGTATACTTATTGTGCTGCCATTTTTATTTTTGTTTATTATTCATTTGATATTTTAGTAATGGATGAATTTCCCTCTGATATTTTTCTTTTTCATCCCCTGTATTGGTTATATGTGGCTGAATATGGACCTGAGTTTGCACAACATTTTGTTTCATTCTTTATACTAAAATTGGAAGATCAGCTTGTCTTTGTGCAGGCGAGATATATGGGGTAATGGAATTATTAAATATTAGTTAATTCTTTCTATCGTATGTAATCACTATCAAAGATGGGACTTATATGTAAGGATCGTAATATGTTGAGTAATATTGAAATTCTCTAGTATAAGTATAGTTGGATACCCTTACCAAAGATGTCCTTAATCATGCTTTCCCAGACTTAAGATGGCGCTTTCACGTCAGTGCGCATGCGCGGTGCGCGCAGCTCTCTCACCGCCTCTTTGAAGGTCTCTATACCTGAGGCAGTCTGGGTAATGACGTCAAAAGGTTTCCCCTCCAGACTGCTCTAGTTGAAGCTAGACATAGGGCTGCAGCGCGACGCTCATGCGCCGACACAGATGTGATCAATAAGGATCCCTATATAATGACAGGTCATTACACTATCTAGTACAGCTCCCGGAAGAAGCTCACACGAAACGCGTGTTGTGGCTGCGCGCACTTGGTCCCTGACTGGATACTATGGGTAAGAGCAACCTTTGGCATTTTGACGTTGCCTGTTGATTTTCGTAAAGTGACTTACACCTTATGTTCTTACTTTATGTGTACTGAACAATCTTTGCTGGCATGACTGTTTTTTATTACCATTACTTTTTTCTGGCACCTGTCATATTGATGAGGGGGGGTGACAAAATATTTATTATTGATTAATATCTTTTGAGCTGGCCGGCAATTGAACTTGCTCAGTGTATATGGCTGTTGATTTGCATTGGCACTTTCTCTTCCCCTCCCCCCTTTCCTCAAATCCATTGCCACAGTTTGTTCCCCCATCCTTTGAAATTTAGGTGGACCTTGTGTGATACACCTGTTGCAGTCACTTCTCAACTTTGCCTTTAAAATTATTGCTACTTTTACTGCTTGTTAATTTTTTATGTAAACTGAATAAACATACAGTATGTGTAACTTTTATTCAGGATTCTTGTGCTCTCTTCATTCTTTGTTGGAGATTCTGAAATGTGGCCTAATGTATGGCTCAGAATGATAGCACAAAGGATTTAGATTCTGAAATGTGGCCTGATGTATGGCCCACATTATTAGCTGTAAGGATTTAGATTCTGACATGTGGCCTGGTCTCTGACCCACACTATTATCATAAACGATTTAGATGCTGGAAGGTCGATCTCACACATTAACCTATCTATCTGAACTATCTGACTACTTGCATCAGCAGCAGGAACAGCTTCTCTGCGCTGTTACACTGACAAAATAGTGCAAAAACAACATGGGTGCTTTTTATATTATAGAGGGACATGTGACTTTGGCAACCAATGACAGAAGCCCTTGTGTCTTTACTCTGTGGATGGTTTCTGAACAAAAACAAAAAACTGCACTAACAAGAGAAAGTGGCTAAACCTGAAACTCCTTCAACCCCAAGCCTGTTTTCACTATTTTAATGAGGCCAAATTTTACAATTCTGACCAGTGTCAATTTATGAGGTAATAACTCTGGAATGCTTCAACGTATCCTACTGATTCTAAGACTGTTTTTTGTGACACATTGTACTTCATTCTACTGTCAAATTTTGGTCGATATGTGCCTATTTATGAAAATATTGAAATATGGACAAATAATGTGAAAATTTCACAAGCCTGTTTTAACCTTCATGACCAGGCCAAATTTTACAATTATGACTTAAGTGGTAATAAATCTGAAAAGTTTCAACGGATCCCACTTATTCTGAGACTGTTTTGTTTACATATTGTACTTCAAAATGGTGGTAAAATTTCTTCAATATGACTTTTGTTTATTTGTGAAAAAACAAATATGGCAAAAGGTTTGAAAATTTAGCAACTTTCAAAATTTATATTCATGACATTAAATAAAAAAAATTATGTCATACAAAACAGTTAATAAATAACATATCCTAAATGTCTACTTTACATCAGCACAATTTTTCAAATATACATTTTTTTGTTAGGAAGTTTTGTTGAAAAAGTTCACCAGCGATTTTTTATTTTTACAAAAAATGTAAAAAAAACCCTTTTCTTAGGGACCATATTACATTTGAAGTAGGTATATATGACAGGAAATAACTAAAAGTGACACCATTCTTAAAAACTGCCCCCCAAAATTTGAATGCAATTTCTTCTGAGCATGCCAATTCCCCATATGTTGGGGAAAACCACTGTTTTTGCACATGGCAGAGCTCCGATGGGACCATTTGAGTTTTTGAATGTAGAATTTGCTAGAATAATTAGTGGACGCCATGTCTGGTTTATAGAGCCTCTGATGTGACTAAACAGTGGAAAACCCCTACAAGTGACTCCAGTTTGGAAACTGGAGCCCCCCAGAGAACTTATCTAAATGAGTGGAGAGCACCTTGAACCCACAGGTGCTTCAAAAAAGTTTATAACAATGAGCTGTGAAAATAAAAAAATATCAAATTTTTCCCACAAAAATGTTTTTTAGCCCCAAGTTTATTATTTTCATAAGCGTAACAGGAGAATTGCACAGTGCACTTTGCTGTGAAATTTATCATGAGTACGAAGATACCCCATATGTGGGGGAAAACTACTATTTGGGTGTACAACAGGGCTCAGAAGGAAAGGATAGCCATTTGATTTATTGAATGCATAATTTGCTGGAAAATTAGTGGACGCCATGTCACGTTTGGAGAGCCCTTAATGTACCTAAACACTGGAAAACGCCAACAAGTGACACCATTTTGGAAACTAGACCCCCCAGGAAACTTATCTAGATGTATAGTGAGCACCTTGAAACCCCAGGTGCCTTCCCATAAGTTTGTAACTTAGAGCCGTGAAAATAAAGAAATCACATTTTACCCACCAAAATATTGTTTTAGAGCCAATTTTTTTCATTTTGACGAGGATGGCAGGAGAAAATGGACCCCAAAATTAGTTTTGCTATTTCTACTGAGTATGCCGATATGCCATGTGCGGTCAAAAACATCTTTGACCAAAATCAAAAGCTCAGAAGGGAAGAAGCATCTTATTGGAGTTCAGATTTTGCTGGACTGATTTGAAGATGCCATGTCACTAGTGTTGAGCATTCCGATACCGCAAGTATCGGGTATCAGCTGATATTTGCGGTATCGGAATTCCGATACCGAGTTCCGATATTTTTGTGATATCGGAAATCGGAATCGGAAGTTCCCAGTGTATGGTTCCCAGGGTCTTGAGGAGAGGAGACTCTCCTTCAGGCCCTGGGATCCATATTCATGTAAAAAATAAAGAATTAAAATAAAAAATATGGATATACTCACCCGTCCAGCGGCCCCTGGACCTTACCGATGTAACTGGCAGCCTCCGTTCCTAAGAATGAGGAGTTTAGGACCTGCGATGACGTCGCGGCTTGTGATTGGTTGCGTGAGCGGTCACATGAGCGGTCACGCGACCAATCACAAGCCGCGACGTCATCGAAGGTCCTAAACTCCTCATTCTTAGGAACGGAGGCTGCTGGTTACATCGGTAAGGTCCAGGGGCCACCGGACGGGTGAGTATATCCATATTTTTTATTTTAATTCTTTATTTTTTACATGAATATGGATCCCAGGGCCTGAAGGAGAGTTTCCTCTCCTTCAGACCCTGGGAACCATCCAGGATACCTTCCGATACTTGTGTCCCATTGACTTGTATTGGTATCGGGTATCGGTATCGGCGATATCCGATATTTTTCGGATATCGGCCGATACTATCCGATACCGATACTTTCAAGTATCGGAAGGTATCGCTCAACACTACATGTCACATTGGCAGAACCTGTGAGGTGCCAGAAGAGCAAAACTCTCAATAACACACCCAATCTTACAAAATACACCTCTCTTTGAATTAATCCAGGGGTGCAGTGATCATATTGACACCACACGTAGGTCACGGAATTTTATACCATTGGGCAGTGAAGAAAAAATAATTAAATTTTTACTACCAAAACTTTGTTTTAGCCCCCGATTTTACATTTTCACACTGTAAAATGGGTAAAAATGACACCAAAATTTGTTCCACAATTTCTGCCGAATGTAGAAATATCCAATATATGGCTGTACAGTACTGCTTAACTATATGGCGAGACTCGGGAGGAACAGATTTGTCTCATGGAGTGCAAATATTCCTAGAATAGTTTGCAGACTCCATATACAGAGCACCTAAATGCTAGAAAAGCATAATTCACTTATAAGTGAACTTATTTTGAAAATTATATTTCTTTGGGAATTTATTTACAGGTGTTATTATGATTTTGACTCCATGAGTGTTTTACAGAAACAAGCACCAATGGATGTTGCTGAGTAAAAATTGCAAACTGCCGTTATAGTGACCAGTACATTGTAGTCAGCAATATGTTGTAGTGCCCTGCACATTATTCCCTGCTCATGTTTCTGGAGACATGAATCTGTAAATCAGATGGACTGTCATCGTTACAGAAATACCGATCATGTGTACGCTAAATGTGGTGTAGGCACAGTTGGGCTCAAAAGAGAGATGGGCATTTGGATTTGGGAGTGAAAAAATTGCTGAATTTCATTTTGGGGGCAAGGGCCATTTCGCTTTAACAAATCCTTTGTACTAGCAGTAACGTGGAAGCCCTCTATTTTTCTGTTAACAGATGACGGACCTGAGTTGGGCCTTCCTTTTTTTTGATTATTGAGTTTAAGCTTTTATTAGTAACATTTTACATAACAACTGGGATCACATCTATCCTGTGCTCTACACTGAATACTTACATCATGGTTTCCATATAATCTCTGAGTGATATAATTTAGATGAAACCCTTGAAGGATCAATTCACGATAATGAGGCATTGGAATTGCTCTGGACTTAGTTTGGCCTTTGTTCAGTGTTGTCCTTTTTTTCAGAAGTGCACAAAATTGTGGCAGGCGGCACTTTTATGCACACCTAAAGAGACTGACACAGCCATAGTGTATCCATCTGCCTCATTATAGGGAATATTCCACCTGGGGTTCTGTCTGAATCACGTATTTCAGAGATTTACAGGGAAACCCCAGTTTAAGTGTTCGCCGCAGAGTGCAGTAAAAATGTCAACCGAGCCTTACTGCTATCTTTGGGTTACAGAATGAAAAAATCAACAGCAGCTGAAGAAACGGTTTTATTTATTTTTTACATGGTTCCACATGTGGTAATAGTAATTAGACAACTTTACTCTTCGGGTCAGTGAGATTACAGCGATAGCTAAATTACAGTGGGCACTGAAAGTATTAAGACCCCTTTAAATGTGTCACTATTTGTTTCACTGCAGCCATTTAGTTAATTTTTTTCATATTAATGTACACTCTGCACCCCATCTTAACTGCAAAAAAACAGAAATGTAGTAATTTTTGCAAATTTATTAAAAAAGAAAAACTGAAATATCACATGGTCACAAGTATTCAGACCCTTTGCTCAGTACTGAGTAGAAGCACCCTTTTGAGCTAGTACTGCCTTGAGTCTTCTTGGGAATGATGCAACACATTTTTCACACCTAGATTTGGGGGGATCCTCTGCCATTCTTCCTTGCAGATTTTTTCCAGTTCTATCAGGTTAGGTAATGAACGTTAGTGGACAGCCATTTTCGCCTCTCAAGAGATGCTCAATTAGGTTTAGGTCAGGGGTCTGGCTGTGCCAGTCAAGAATGGTCACAGAGTTGTTCTGAAGCCACTACTTTCTTATTTTTAGCTGAGTGCTTAGGGTCATTTTCTTGTTGGAAGGTGAAAATTTGTCCAAGTCTGAGGTCCAGAGCACTCTGGAAGAGGTTTTCATCTAGGATATCTCTGTACTTGGCCGCATTCATGTTTACTTCAATGACAACCAGTCGTCCTATCCCTGCAGATGATAAACACCTCCATAGCATGTTGCTGCCATCATCATGTTTCACTATTGGGATTGTATTGGGCAGGTGATGAGCAGTGTCTGGTTTTCTCCACACAAACCGCTTAGAATTATCACCAAAAAGGTCTAACTTCCTCTCATCAGGCCAGAGAATCTTATTTCTCATAGTCTTGTTTTTGAGTCCATCATGGTTTGTTTTTTTTACCAAACTCTATGAGGGCCTTCATATGTCTTGCACTAAGGAGAGGCTTCCGTCAGGCCAATCTGCCATAAATGCCCGACTGGTGGAGGGCTGCAGTGATAGTTGACTCCCTATTGCATCTCTGGAGCTCGACCACAGTGATTTTGGGGTTCTTATTTACCTCTCTCACCAAGGCTCTTCTCCCATGATTGCTCAGTTTGGTTGGACTTCCAGGTCTAGGAAGACTTCTGATGGCCCCAAACTTCTTCCATTTAAGAATCATGGAGGCCACTGTGCTCTTAGTAACCTTGAGTACTGCAGAAATTATTTTGTAACCTTGGCCAGATATGTGCCTTGCTACAATTCTCTCTCTGAGCTCCTTGGCAAGTTCCCTTGACCTCATGATTCTCATTTGGTCTAACATGCACTGTGAGCTGTGAGGTCTTAGACAGGTGTGTGCCTTTCTAAATCAAGTCCTATCAGTTTAATTAAACACAGCTGGGCTCCAATGAAGGAGTAGAACCATCTCAAGGAGGATCACAAGGAGTAAAATACTTATGAGAATGCAATATTTCGGGTTATCTTTTTTAAATTCGCAAAAATTTCCACATTACTGTTTTTTTTCAGTCAAAATGGGGTGCAGAGTGTAAATTAATGTGAAAAAATGAACTTTTTTGAATTTACCAAATGGCTGCAATGAAACAAAGAATGAAAAATATAAAGGGGTCTGAATACTTTCCGTGCCCACTGTATATTGGGTTTTTGTGTTTGGCTGCTGTCACACACTAAAAAAACACTTTAAAATAAAAAAGAAGTTTTTGCATCATCATATTTTGAGAGCTATAATTTTTCATATTTCAGCCAACAGAATCATGTAATGTGTTTCTATTGGTAACATTTTTTGGGCACATGACTTTTTGAACTTTTTGATTTTTTTGATCACTTTGTATTTCTGTTTTTTGGGAGGCAGAGTGAACAATTCAGGAATTGAATTTTTTTAATGCCATTCTGCGTGTTATAAAAATGATAAGGCAGCCTTATTCTATGGGTCAGTAAGAATACAGTGATGCCACATTTATATCTATTATGTTTTGGTGCTTTTACACAATAAAAACTATTTTTATAGAAAAAGTTATTATGCTAGCATAGTTTTATTCTGAGAGCTATAGATTTTTTATTTTTCTGCTGATAGAGCTGTATCAGGGCTTTCTTTTTGCAGGACAAGATGGTGTTTTTATGTACATTCGTCTTTTTGATCGCGTTTTATTAACATTTTTTTTTGGTGGTACAATGAAAAAACATTGTTTTTTGCCTTGTTTTTTTAAGGTGGTCACTTAAGGGGTTAACTGGTGGGACAGTGTTATAGGATGGGTCATTCCGGACTCGTCGATACAAAGTATGTGTACTTTTTATTTTTTCATAAAAATATTTATTTATGGGTACAATATACCGTATTTTTTTAAATTATAATTATTTTGTGATTTTTAAAAATATATTTTTACCACTTTTAATAACTTTTTTTTAACTTTTTTACTTAGTCCTACTATGGCACCTTCAATATCATTAGTCTAATCACAGCTCTAATGCATGGCAATGCACCTGCATTGCCATGCTTTAGAACTGATAGTCTGCTCTCACGCAAACTTCTTAGATCATGCACTGAGCATGATCTAACAAGTTTGCTAGAGCCTGGTGACCTGAATGTCGTCATGATGACATAGGGAATGTCAACGATTGGAACCTAATAGGAACTTATCTAGAGGTGCGATGAGTACCTTGAACCCACAGGTGCTTCACAGAATGTTATAACGTTGAGTCATGAAAATGAAAGAATACAAATGTTGCTTTAGCCCCAAAATTTTGATATTCACAAGGCTAACAGAAGAAAATTAACCAAACAATTTATTGTGCAATTTCTCCTGAGTATACCAATACACCAGTTGTTGTGGAAAACAAGTGTTTGGGCACATGGCAGGGCTCAGGATGGAAGGAGCGCCAATTGAATTCTGGAGTCCAATTTTGTCTAGAATAGATTGTGGATGCCATGTCACATTTAAATAGCTCCTGACATGCCAGAAAAGCTGAAACCCCCATAAGTGACCATTTATTGGAAAATACGCCTCTTAAAAAATTCATCTCGGAGTGTAGTGTGTATTTTTAACCCTTTGGCATTTCACAAAATTGTATAACTTTGGGGTCAGTCAAGTGAAAATTACCATTTCTTCCATTAAATGTTGCTTCGGCCCCAAGTTATCAATTTTCAAATGTAATAATAGGAGAAAATGAAGAGTACAATTTGTTATACCATTTCTTCTGAGTATGCCTTTAACCCATAGATGGGTGGAAACAACTATTGACCAACAGTGCAAAGTTCAGAAGGGAAAAAGTGCCATATTGGAATTCCGATTTTTCTGGAGTGGTTTGCGGGTGTTATAAACCCCAGCAAAAGTTCTCCATGAATGACCCTGTTTACGAACCTACACCTCTCAATGAATTCATCTAAGGGGCAGTGATCATATTGACACAACGGGTGTTTCACAGAAGTTTATGCTAGTGGGCCATGAAGAAAATGTAATTACGTTTTTACCCCCAAACATTTTTAGCACCAGATTTTACATGTTCACACAAGGAAATAGGTAAAAATGGCACCAAAATTTGTCACATAATTTCTGAAGATCGTGTCAATACCCCATATTTGCCTGTACAGTACTGTTTAGACACATAGCAAGACTCAGGAGGAAAATAGCACTATTTGACTTTTGGAGTACAAATTATCGTAGACTCCTTATATAGAGTCCCTTAGTGCCAGAAGAAGAGAATCCTCTACAAGTGAACCCATTTTGGAAAATAACCCCACTGTGAATTTATCTACAGGTGTAGTGACAATTCTGACTTTATGGGTGTTTTCCAGAAACAAGCAACAGTGGATGTTGCTGAGTGAAAATTGCAAATCTGCCATTACAGTGCATTGTGCCCAGCTCGTGCTTCTGGTGACACGCACCCGTAAATTAGGCGGCCTCTCATCACTACTGTACAGAAAATACAAACATTTAAACACTGAATATGGTTTAGACACATTGTGGGTCTTAGATGGTAGGGGAACATTTGGATGTGGGAGCTCTGAATTTTCTGGATTTCTTTTGGGGAGCGAGGAGCCATAGCGCATTTCCATTGCTTTTGTGCCACCAGTAATGTGGATGCCCCCTATATTTTTATTGACAGATGACAGACCTGAGAACAGACTTGTTTTTTTGGGGGGCATTGAATTGAAGCTTTTATTGGGAATATTTTACACTGTGTTTTGGATCACATTTATCCTGCGCTCTATGCTGAACACTTACATCAGGGTTTTCATCTACGGCTGGCATCACGCTTAACGTAACTCATCATCTCGCAACACCGCAATGCACTCTTGAGACCGGAGCGCACGAGCAGCGTCGGTAACCGTTTCGCTTGGATCCGGGGGCTTCGGAAGGTGAGTATATAACTATTTTTTATTTTATTTCTTTTTTTTTAACAGGGATATGATGCCCACATTGCTATATACTACATGGGCTTGGCAATATACTACGTCACTGGGCAATATACTACATGGGCTGTGCTATATACTACGTGGCTGGGCAATATACTACATGGGCTGTGCTATATACTACATGGCTGGGCAATATACTACATGGGCTGGGCAATATACTACATGGGCTGTGCTATATACTATGTGGGCTGCGCAATATACAATGTGGGCTTCACAATATACTACGTAGGCTGCGCAATATACTATGTGGGCTGCGCAATGTACTGTGTGGGCTGCGCAATGTACTGTGTTGGCTGCGCAATGTACTGCGTGGGCTGCGCAATGTACTGCGTGGGGTGCGCAATGTACTGCTTGGCTGTGCAATATACTACGTAGGCTGTGCTATACACTACACATAAATATTCTAGAATACCCGATGCGTTAGAATCGGGCCACCATCTAATATATATATATATATATATATATATATATATATATATATATATATATATATATATTCAGCTCTGGCAAAAATTAAGAAACCATTGCAAAATGTTC
The DNA here is from genome assembly GCF_051348905.1 of Ranitomeya variabilis. NCBI lineage: Eukaryota > Metazoa > Chordata > Amphibia > Anura > Dendrobatidae > Ranitomeya > Ranitomeya variabilis. The sequence continues at coordinate 527,093,598 of NC_135236.1, forward strand.
AGTTTGTCTGTTTTTTCTCTTTATAGCAGTGTTTCCCAAACTCCAGTCCTCACGGATCCCACAGGTCATGTTTTTAGGATTTCCTTAGTATTGCTCAAGTAGTGGAAGTATCATCAAGGCATCAGGAATTTTCTCACCTGTGCAACACTATGGAAATCCTGAAAACATGACTCGTGGGGTCCGTGAGGACTGGAGTTTGGGAAACACAGCTTTATAGGTATATTTTTTACTAAAATGTAAATTGTTCTTTTACTCTATAAACTTCTGACAACATGTCTCCGAATTTCCAAGCAATAACTTTTGTATTTTTTGTATAATGTTTTAACTCAGAAAGAGTTCAGAAATCAATATTTTGTGGAATAACCATGATTTTTAATCACAGCTTTCATGTACCTTGACCTCCACAAGTCTTTCACACTGCTCCTGGTGCAAAAATGTAGGCAGTTCTTCTTTGTTTGATGGCTTGTGACTATCCATCTTCCTCTTGATTACATTCCAGAGGTTTTCAATGTAGTTCAGGTCTGGAGATTGGGCTGCCAATGACAGGGTTTTGATGTGGTGGTCTCTTAATTTTTGCCACAGCTGTACATGTGCATAGACTGTATATATTAGATAGATAGATAGATAGATAGATAGATAGATAGATAGATAGATAGATAGATAGATAAAAAGCCAGCAATTCATCTGCCATGTACTGTAAAATCACAGCAGGACACACAGAGGGAGGAGTTTTCATGAAATCATATCCACTTTGCATGGACATTTAGGCCTTTGTTCACATATAGCATAAATGCTGTGTTTTTTCTGATGATTTTTCGACACAGAAATTCTACTGTGCTTCACTGTCCAAGCAAAGTTGATGTGATTTCTGTGCGTCTAAAGATTTTGCTGAGCTGTGCAGTTTTTTTTTGTTTTAAATTCTTTTTATTAACTTTAAGATAACAGAGTATATATGCAATACATTTAGATTAAGCACATAGCAATATCAAAACCCAAGAACCCTAACCCTCCCCAATCCCTCCCAAACCCTTCTCTGCGTGCACTGAATGTTTGAGTTATGTTATGGAATTTGTGTGTGCCCACCTATTCGCTGCCTTAGGTGTCCCTTGGGTGTCCCTTGGGTGTTTTCAAAATGATCACGTAGTTTGTCTTTAACCCCCAAGGGCAGAGACGGAATGAAGAAAGACCATGTATTTAGAAATTTACCAGACATCCTTTCTTTACTGGTCAACACATACAACCATTCCATTTTGAAAAGGAACATAATCTTGGCATGAATAAGGGATTGTGGTGGGACAATCGGACTCAGCCAGTGCTGTAATATGCTTTTCCTGGTTGCCGAGGCCCAAATCGTGAGAGTAGCTTTAATATGTTTAGGTAGTTTGTGTTGGGTTTCTTCTGAAATGTTAAAAATAGCCCACTGTGGTGTGAGTGGGAAACTAACCCCGCACAGCCTCTATAGCCCATCATGTACAATGCCCCACAGCTCCTAAATCTTTGGACAGCTCCATAGATGATGATATATATCGGTATTTCGTGTTTTACATTTGGAGCAAAAATAAGAAATTGAAGGAGACATCCTAGACTGCAAATATGGGGTAATATAGGCCTTGCGTAATATCAATAGAGCCATATCCGTATAGCTACTATATGTCAGGATCTTTCTTTGTGCTGTAGTGGCATCAAGGAAGTCTCCTACCCCAAAGCCTGGAATGTCTTTTGACCATTTTGCTAATCCGTATCCCTCCCTTCCCATGACCATCTTTTGCGTAATAGAGAGTAAATGCTACTTGTAGACGCCGGCTGTGATCTTGTATTTCTGATAAAGCCGTCCATATTATTCCTCCCTTCCCCTACATCTCCACCTGGCAGGCATTTTTGTACCAGACTACGTGCCTGAAGGAATAGGAATGGATTGTTGTTAAACAGCGGAAAACGTTGTGATGCTATATCAAAGGAGAGTACAGAAAATCTAAAGTCCCTTAAATCTATTGCTTGCATGCATCCCTGGTCTGCCAGAAGTCTATAGAACGGTGGTGGAATACCTCTTAGAAAACCAGGATTACCTAGAAATGGTTGAAATGGGGACATCCCAGTGCGTAATTTGCAGAGCCTTCTACATCGCCTCCAAGTCTGTATTGTTTGCCACATTATTGGGTGTTCCTGGAGCTCGGTCGTAAGCCCCTCCCCGCCCAAATGCAGCACAGCTGACAACGAGATATGTGGACATATTTGTTGTTCTAGACTAATGTTAGCGAAATGAGAGACTCCCCATATCCAGTCCATGGCGTATCTAAAGTTGGCTGCTAAGTTATACCTTCCTATGTCGGGGGAGTTAATTCCCTCTGCCCTTTTTGCCTGCAGTTTTAATAGTCCTATGCGTGTCCTGCCCCCATCACCCCAGATATACCTCTGAAAAGCTGTATTTAACAACCTAACATCTGCCCGGGATAGTAATAGAGGAAGAGTCTGAAAAGCGTATAATAATTTAGGAAACACTATGATTTTAATCAAATGACATCAGCCTGAAAAGGATAATGTGAAATGTTTCCACGAGTTTAGGAGACCAGTAATTGAAGCTATTAGTGGTCTATAATTGATTCTATATAAAATGGACGGGTCTGCTGGGAGCTGTATGCCCAAGTATTTAATAGACTCTTGGCTCCAATGAAATGGAAATAAGGGAGCACGCAATCTTCTGGAACTGAAGAGTACCATGGCCTCAGATTTGTTGTAATTGACTTTGAAGCCTTAGCACCTGCCAAAATCTTTTAGAATTTTCATTATGGCCGGAAATGCGTGAGCTGGATTGGCAATAAATAAAAGAATATCGTCAGCAAAAGCTGAGGTTTTTATTGAGGTAGCTCTGACCTTCACGCCTTCGAACGCCGTCTCAATCTGCAGTGTTCTCAGGAATGGGTCTAGCGCCAAATCAAACAGCAGAGGGGACAACGGGCAGCCCTGACGCGTTCCTCGCTGAATTTCAAACGGCCTGGACAGGGTATTATTTATGGACAGCCTGGACACCGGGTGCTTATAGATTGCTTTAACAGCACTGCAGAACCATGGGCCAAAATTTCTGAATGTTAGCAGATCATGCAGATATTCCCAGGCTACCCTGTCGAATGCCTTATTGGCATCCAGGCTGACCACAATGGTTTTCATATCTCTATGCGATCTACCGTAAGATATGGCTCCCAGTGCTGTTCTAATGTTATATGTAATAGATTTTCCGTGTACAAAACCAGTTTGTTGGGGCGTGATCAGATTTGGAATTATTTTTTGGATTCTATCGGCCAGAATTTTTGTGAAAATCTTGAAGTCGGAATTAAGTAATGATATTGGTCTATATCCCTCAACTTGCATGTGGTCCTTACCTGGTTTTGGAAGAACAATAATAACAGCTTCGTTAAACCGATCTGGGAGACGACCACTATTGACTATATTATTATACAATTCACAAAGATGAGATGCTATAGGAGTTCCCAGAATTTTATAATGTTCATTGCTGAACCCGTCCGGGCCAGGGGCCTTGGATGTTTTAAGTGTGTTGATAACCTGCAGGATTTCCGTGGGAGTAATAGGGGAGTTAATGGCCCTCCTCTCGTCCTCTGTGAGTGTCGGCGCTAAATTGCTTTTTAAGAATTTCCCATTTTCTCCTCCTTCTTTTGGCTCTGATTTGTATAACTCACCAAAGAATGATCTAAATTAATTCACTATTTCCCCATCTCTTGTTAATATGGGACCGTTTTGTTGCTGTGTTTTATGTATTCTCGTAGCCGTCCTATATGGTCGTGTAAGAGAAGCTAATATCCTTCCCGGTTTGTTACCCCATTTAAAGTATTTATGTTTTTGGTAATCTAAATTGTGCATAGCCAGCTCGTGTGCCAATATGTCTGCTTCCTCTTTGGCCTCTAAAAATTTCTCTTTTGTTAGTGGTGTATTGTTTGATTTGAATTCTTTATATGCTTGGGTTAATGATTTTTGTGTTTCTAATGTTCGTTTCATTAATTTTTTCCTTTTAAGACTAACATAGGAAATAATCTGACCCCTTAACACGGCCTTAGAGGCCATCCAAAACAAATGTGCATCATGACAATGACCGCAATTGTAATTTTTATAGACTTCCCATGAAAGTTGGAGATATTTTTTAAAATCGTCCGACTGATAGAGGTATGAGGGGAAACGCCATCTTCTCTCTCGATGTATTGGGATTGTTAAATTTGATTTAAATGTTACTGGAGCGTGGTCTGATATATGAATATTGTGTATATCCGTCTGCAGTACTAATGGTAGTAGTGATGATTGATGAATGTAGTAGCCAGCAGTCAATCCTGGTGTGCGAGTCATGCACATGAGAGTAATGGGAGTAATCCCTCTATCGGGTGCTGTATTCTCCAGATATCTACCAAATCCAGTTGCTCCGACAATGATTGTATACAATTTCCCTGTGCTGTTTTTTGTGTTGTCCGCATCTTAGATCTGTCCATAGAGGCATCACACACCTCATTGAAATCGCCTCCCATGACTGTCCGAGAAGTGTCCCACCCAGCAATGTTCTCTAATATTTTAGCATGAAATTGTAGATCGGGAGTGTTAGGGGCATAAATGTTAACCAAACTAAATCTCATCCCTTCTATCACAATTCTAACCAGAAGAAACCTCCCTTGTGGGTCCTCCAGCACAACAAGGATTACATAATTAAGGCATTTGTGAATTAGTATGGCTACTCCCCGCTGCTTTTTAAAATATGAAGCCTCGGCGAACAGGGTATACTTCCTACTAAACAGAGACGGGTGATTGTCCTTTTTCCAGTGTGTTTCCTGTAAAAAAAATAATATGGAAATTTTTCTTTTGTAAAAAATTCAGTACCTTTTTCCTCTTGATCGGTGTATTTAACCCGTCAACATTCCACGAGCACCATTGTAGAGAGCGAATCGTGGAGTCCTCAAAATTGACCTGATCTGTCATCAACCCACTCCCATAAGATTAAACATTTGACCAGTATTAAAAAGCTGTCAGTGAGCCCCCCACCCATCCCAGCGAGTGGGCACTGAAGCTCCTAAATCAAAAGTATTTTGTTTGTGCATGCAGAGACCCTCCCCCCTCCACAACCCTTAACAGTTTAAACGTTAAACCTGAAACTACTATGCTCAAAAGCAGAATGAGCAAAGCATAGAGAATAATCATACCCCAAAAGGGTAAATAAACAAAGTCATAAACAGTGACATCACCAAAGACAATTAATCTGAATCAGCATCTTTAGAACAAGTATTGCCAGGATAAGATTGTGGCTGGAGATCCCCTTGAAGAAATGTCAAGGCCTTTAATGGGTCGTCGAAGATCCATTTTTTTCCTGAAATACTGAACCACAGAATCCTAGGGTACTGCAACCCAAAACGGAAGTTTTTATCTACCAGAATTTTGCAGGCAGGATTGAAGGCCCTGCGCCTAGCTGCCAAGGCGGCCGAGTAGTCCTGAAAGAGGAGAATTTTGCTTCTATCATAGAACAGAGATTGTTTCTTTCTGTAAGCTGACAGTATGCGCATTTTGTCCTTAAAGTCAAGGACTCTAAAGATGACCGGACGTGGTCTGTCTCCTTCTCCTCCCCTTGGGGGTCCCAGTCTGTGGGCTCTTTCAATGGCCATTGCTCCTGACGTAGGTAAAATGCCCGTTGACTTTGGTAGCCATTCTGATGCTATCTTAACCAGCTCTGAAGGGGGGATTGATTCTGAAAGGCCTATGATTCTTAAGTTGTTGCGGCGAGACCTGTTTTCGAGGTCATCCACCTTGTCCAGGAGACCTGAGATATCTTTCTCTTTATTGTCAAATTTTTCCTTAAGGGCCTTAGTAGAGTCCTCCAAGTCTGAGATTCTCTGTTCAGCTTCTTCTATACGTGAACCCTCGGCATTAACTTGTGAAACAATCATGTCCAAGGAAGTTTGGAAAGCTGCCAGTCGATTGTCTATTTCAGGCATTACACGGTCTATGATGGCATTTGCAATAGACTGTGGGTTATCGCCATTGGCTTCAGGGTTTTTTGATGTTGGAGAGGTGCTTGTCTGGTTACGTGTAGCACTCCTGCCAGCCTTGGCATTTTTGCCCACATATTTATCCATGATAGTTCAGATGCTTGTAATATTGAGCATAGAAGTCAGTGATGTTGTTTATATTATTAATTACATCAGTATCAGATTATGTTGTTAAGCTGTTAATGAATTCTAATTTGGTGTCTGCTGCCACCCGCAGTGTAGAACCGGTATTACCACCACTTTTCTGTAAAAGTCCCTCAGAGAAGATAACACCGGAGATATATAGTTCCTCTCCTCTGAACTCCCCTGTACCTCCTGTCCCTCAGCTGTTGACCTGAGTAATTGCAAGCCTGGGGATGGAATACAGGAGATCTGCCAAGCCTGGACTCACTGCAGCTGAGCACGTGAGCACGTGGCACCGGCCCGCTCTAGCTTCACTCTCCGCACCCACTGCCAGCAGCTGGAGGTCACCGCGATCCTTTCCTGTCTCCGCTCACCTTCCTCCTTTAACCACCAGGTATGTACCCTTCAGGCTGTGGAGCGATGTGCCTCCTTGATCCTCCGGAGAACTCGTGGAACGCCCTTCCCCCTCCGACTCCTACTGCAGGGGCCTTACTATGTGCGGTGCTGCTTGTGGCGCTGCCTGCGCCTCGTGACTCCGGGGTAACCGGAGAGCTGGATCCTCTGATGCAGATCCTTATCCGGACTTTATCCTGGCCATCTAGTGCCTCAGCACGGGTGATGGGGTCAGATGAATCCCCTGTGGCCTAGGAGCTCTTCTTACAATGCAGCCATCGTCAGGCTCCGCCTCCCAGAAGTCCCCCGAGCTGTGCAGTTTTGCTGCGTTTTTTCTCTATGGGCTTTTATGTGGAACCTAAAAAATGCATGTAAAAATCCAGTTACTTTTTTAAGTACAGAATCAAAGCTTGTATGTACTATAAAAATCACATTAAAAATGCTGCTTCACATCTGCACCAAAATTGCATCAATTAAGGGGGAAAGGCATAAAATGTGTAGCAAAAGAGCAATAACCAAAGAAGATTGCTTTTGAGTAGTTTGGTCTAAAGTAGTTAGTTTCAGCCATCTGCAGAAAAATAAAAACACAGTATTGTGTGACCACAGCCTTACAGACACCAAAAAGCCAGATGTCATAGTGATGCATTAGTAAAAAGGGATATATGGATAATTCTCCTGCACATCTGGTCAAAAAGATATCCAATGTAGATGATGGTGTTGAATAAAGAGCAGTTTTATTAATCTTCGCGTTTCACAGTTGAGCTAACTACTTCATCTGGAAAAACGCAATTTGCCCTGTTTACTATTACATTTGCTGCTGGTTTATTCCAGCATTTGGAGCAGCAGCATCTGATATCTATATCTGCATAGAAGTTGTGCCTAACACAACTAGCCAGGTGATCTATATAGGGATGGGTGAACCAGAACGGTAAAGTTTGGGGTCAGTACCAAACATCTAGTGTCCATCAATATGGTTAGTAATGTCTTATAGATGCATCTCTATTACAAAACCCTGAGTTTCATGTCAGCTGACATTACAAAGCTGACATCAACCCCACAAATATTACCGCACTTGCTACCGCACTAGGGCAAGTTGGAAGAGCCGAGGCTAAGCACCAGAGTTGACCCATTTCATGGATGCACCATTTTCTAGGGTGACTGAGGGCTGATGGAGTTAGTCTGGGAGGAAGGCAATATCCATGGCCCCTTCCTAGTCTATTAATATAAGCCCACATCTGTCTGTTTAGCCGTTTGCAGGTTATTGAATATAGGGGTGACCCCACTTCATTTTTTGTTGGGAGTCTCCCTTCTAATAACCAATAGAGGCTAAGCAAACAGTTGTAAGATGACCGTTATTGTTAGGGTTGAGCGAAACGGGTCGGCAATTTTCAGAAGTCGCCGACTTTTGGCAAAGTCGGGTTTCATGAAACCCGACCCGACCCCTGTGTGGGGTCGGCCATGAAGTCGGCGATCTTCTGAATCTGGAATCGGAATTCCGATACCGATTCCCGATATGTTTAAGATATCGGGAATTGGTATCGGAATTCAGATTTAAGTGTAAAATAAAGAATTAAAATAAAAAATATCGCTATACTTACCCTCTGACGGGCCCTGGTACTAACCGGGAACCTTCCTTCCTTAGAATCAGCCTTCCAGGACCTTGCGGTGACGTCGCGGTGACGTCGCGGCTTGTGATTGGTCGCGCGGCCACCCATGTGACTGCTGCGCGACCAATCACAAGCCGCGACGTCACCGTGACGTCACCGTAGGTCCTGGAAGGGCTGATTCTTAGGAAGGAAGGCTGCTGGAACGAAGCCGAGGGTGAGTATATTCCCATTAGGTATATACTCACCCTCGGACACGCCCTGCTTCTTTCCGGCAGCCTTCCTTCCTAAGAATCAGCCCTTCCAGGACCTTCGGTGACGTCGCGGTGACGTCGCGGCTTGTGATTGGTCGCGCGGCCGCCCATGTGACCGCTCGCGCGACCAATCACAAGCCGCGACATCACCGTGATGTCACCGTAGGTCCTGGAAGGGCTGATTCTTAGGAAGGAAGGCTGCCGGAACGAAGCCGAGGGTGAGTATATTCCCATTAGGTATATACTCACCCTCGGACACGCCCTGCTTCTTTCCGGCAGCCTTCCTTCCAAAGAATCAGCCCTTCCAGGACCTTCGGTGACGTCACGGTGACGTCGCGGCTTGTGATTGGTCGCGCAGCGGTCACATGGGCGGCCGCGCAACCAATCACAAGCCGCGACGTCACCGTGACGTCACCGCAAGGTCCTGGAAGGCTGATTCTAAGGAAGGAAGGTTCCCGGTTAGTACCAGGCCCGTCAGAGGGTAAGTATAGCGATATTTTTTATTTTAATTCTTTATTTTACACTTAAATATGGATCCCAGGGCCTGAAGGAGAGTTTCCGCTCCTTCAGACCCTGGGAACCATTGGAAACCTAATGCACTGCATTGGGTTTCGAGTTTCGGCCGACCCCGACCCCGACTTTTTTATAGGATCGGCCGATTTCACTCGACCCGACTTTTGAAAAAGTCGGGTTTCGTGAAACCCGACCCGATCTTATAAAAGTAAAGGTCGCTCAACCCTAGTTATTGTTATTGGTCCGTTACCAGAATATTAACATAAGCTCCTGTCATGATCCAGGTTGGGGTTTGCTTCCTGCTTCTCTTTCCCCAGCCTGGTCATGGAGGGGTTAACCTTTCCTGCCTCTCTTTGGTTCTTGGGTGGCTATTTATTGGTGCTATTTCTGGTAGCCTGTGTCAGTGATAGCTCTGTTCCTTGGCTAGAGCAGCTGATCCATATACCTTAGTGATTCTTCTGCCTCTGACTTCCCATTTGTGTGTCTGACCTGTTCTCTATCCCTGACTCAGTGTACATTTGGTGATTTTCCTGCAGTGCATGACTCAGCTTGAACCCTGAACTCCGCCTTTGGGTTTTCTGTCTCTGGTACTGCGTTCCCTGACTGGCTTTTGACCCTCTGGCTTGTACCTTGACTCCTCTTTCTGTCTCACGTTTTGGATATGCGCTCCCATCTGACTCTGACTTTTGGCTTGTCTCTGACCTCGTGCTTTGCTTTCACCTCTGATACTTCCTCTCCCTGTTTGTTGCTGACTTCGGCCTGTCTGACTACTCTGCTGCCTCCTGGTGGTGGCCTGTACTTCTGCACCGAAGTGCTACCCAGTAGGTGCTACCCTTTTTCCATTACAGCACCCCCTGTTGGTGGCTGAGCGCAACTGCTCCACAGTTGCATTACAGCCCCCAGCCATCAGCTTTCCCTCAGCTGGTTATGAAAATTACAGGGGAACTTACTTATTCATTTTTTTTATTTTTTTATTTATTCAATTAATACATTGTACAGTAAAATGCAAACGCAATGACTGAACTATATCACACTGACATCTTTATTATAATGCACAGGCACTGGCTGATGAAAGTACTGCTCTCGTCAGTGTCGCCTGCTCTCGCTCCTATCACTGAAAGCAGGTGTAGCTGATGAGAGCAGTAGTACTTTTATCACACCGACACCTGACTTTTTTTGTTTACTCCGGTCACAGCTACTCAGCTGGCTTACACATGTCATCTGTTTTACAGAGTGGCAACCGCAGCGCCTTGACCAGCGGCAAAATGTAATGTTAAAACAGGTCAGAGATTCTGTTTACCACTCTGTCATGGGTTCTGATACTGTTCTGTTAATCAAACCAACCAGCCGAAACGAAGCATCTATGAATTCACCCATCACTAGAGCGGTACCATACTATTTACAAAGTTTTTTGCTCAGGGCATGCACTATGCTGTGCTTTGTGTCACTTTTTAGCTATACTACAAGATGTCATAGTGAAGGTTACATAATAAAAAAAAATGTTCTGGCTGCTATGACTATGAATGAGTGAACAAAAAATGAATCCATAATTCCCAACTAGAGATGAGAAGAATGCACAGATGCTGTTGCGCCGCGAATCCTTAAGTCCCAACTAGAGATGAGAAGGATGCACAGATGCTGTTGCGCCACCGTGGCTAATCAAAAGCCCATGTAATCCATGTAATCTAAGGAATTCTTGATATAATATGAGTTTTTCACATCACTGTCTGCTCTATATGATATGATAGTTATTATATCTATTATCTATAGAAGTTAGAAAAAAAAAAATCTTCATTAAACAGCACAACATCTCATTTTTTTTGTTAAATAGCCACAAGAGTAATGAGAAAATTAAGGTCAATGTCTAATCTAGAAAGTAGGAATTAATCAAGCAAGGTCTATGAACAGATGTTTAATCACCTCTGGGCACAGCTTCTTACACTGTGTCTTACCAAAATACAAGTTACAAGGTCACATTGCATAATGATCACCCTTACTTCCAGGTCAAGTAAAACAGAAACACAAATTCAAAGCTCCATGCGTTCATTCAGAACTTGGTTTGTAAAAAAGATGATGATAGCATTTATATGACTTCATTTTAATGGTTGACAGAAGAAGTGTAGGACATTTAAATGCACATTTTAAACATAATACATGACTTTCTTACAAACAACCCAGCAATGTCATTCTCATTTTTTCAAATATTTCATTCTGGACATTTAAGTCATGCTCCCAGCATTTCACAGACTCGCAGAATGGCTACTCCTGGAGGGTTATTTAATAGCCTATTTGATGTTCGATTCTAGGTACCGTAATTATCAAGGCACCATCAGGACTATTGGCATATGTACATATATACTCATCCTGGTGGACCGTACCAGTTCATGCATGACATGCTATTTATTTGAATATTCAGCTGCTGCAGGGAAAATGTGTAGCATCAGAGGATTTGCCATGTCAAGAGCTACTTGCCTAGCATTAGAGAAACTAGGTTTAATCAAATCAGCTAATTTTTGGATCCGTTTATATTTAAAAGTTGTGTTTATTAATCTTTTTAATAATTTTAAAAGTTACACAATTTTTATATATTATCAATTTTCTATAATAATAATAATATAAATATTTTTTTATTATCTACACAATATAAATGTTATGTAATAGTAATAATAATAATAGCTATTATTGATTTTTATTAATTTACTAGTTTCCCTCAGATCTACTTATGTTGCAATGATAATAAAAATAATAATGGTTACTATTATTATTATTACTATTATTATTATTATTAATAATATTATTACCAGCATCAATACTATTGTTGTTGTTTTTTTTTTATTAATTTGCTTGTTTTTCCTATATCCATTTATCTTGCTGGTGTAATAATAATAATAATAATAATAATAATAATAATAATGTTTTATTATTATTATTATTATTATTATTATTATTACACCAGTAACATAAATTGACCTGGGAGAAACAAATAAATTGATTAACCCCTTAGTGACAGAGCCAATTTGGTACTTAATGACCGAGCCAATTTTTACAATTCTGACCACTGTCAATTTAAGAGGTTATAACTCTGGAACGCTTTATCGGATCCCGCTGATTCTGAGACTGTTTTTTCATGACATATTGTACTTCAAGTTAGTGGTAACATTTCTTCAATATTACTTGCAATTATTTATGAAAAAAATGGAAATATGGCGAAAATTTTTAACATTTTGCAATTTTCAAACTTTGTATTTTTATGCCCTTAAATCAGAGAGATATGTCACGAAAAATTGTTAATAAATAACATTTCCCACATGTCTACTTTACATCAGCACAATTTTGGAAAAAAAAATTTTTTTGTTAGGGAGTTATAAGGGTTAAAAGTTGACCAGCAATTTCTCATTTTTACAACACCATCTTTTTTTTAGGGACCACATCACCTTTGAAGTCATTTTGAGGGGTCTATATGATAGAAAATAACTAGGTGTGACACCATTCTAAAAACTGCACCCCTCAAGCTGCTCAAAACCACATTCAAGAAGTTTATTAACCCTTTACGTGCTTCACAGGAACTGAAACAATGTGGAAGAAAAAAATTAACATTTAACTTTTTTTTGCAAACATTTTATTTCAGAACCATTTTTTTTAATTTTCACAAGTGTAAAATCAGAAATTTAACCACAAATTTTGTTGTGCAATTTCTCCTGAGTACGCCGATACCCCATATGTGGAGGTAAACCTCTGTTTGGGCGCACTGCAGAGCTTGGAAGTGAAGGAGCACCGTTTTACTTTTTCAATGCAGAATTGGCTGGAATTGAGATCGGACGCCATGTCGCGTTTGGAGAGCCCCTGATGTGCCTAAACAGTGGAAACCCCCCACAAGTGACACCATTTTGGAAACTAGACCCCTTAAGGAACTTATCTAGATGTGTGGTGAGCACTTTGAACCCCCAAGTGCTTCACATAAGTTTATAACGTAGAGCCGTGAAAATACAAAATCGCATTTGTTTACACAAAAATGATCTTTTCGCCCACAAATTCTTATTTTCACAAGGGTAACAGGAGAAATTAGACCACAAAAGTTGTGCAATTTCTCCTGAGTACGTTGATACCCCATATGTGGGGGTAAACCACTGTTTGGGCGCACCGCAGAGGTTGGAAGAGAAGGAGTGCCGTTTTACTTTTTCAATGTAGAATTGGCTGGAATTGAGATCAGACATCATGTCGCGTTTGGAGAGCCCCTGATGTGCCTAAACAGTGGAAACCCCCCACAAGTGATACCATTTTGGAAACTAGACCCCTTAAGGAACTTATCAACCAATACTGGTAGGCAATACACAGAATACAGCACACATAAATCTGTGTCCACATACGGGGATATTATATGAGAAAAGTAAAAAAATCCATGCAAAAAACCATATATAGAGCCTACAAAGAAGATAATACACAATTGGACAACTATTATATCAAATGATCATCTTTATTGAAATATAAAATACCAACAACAAACAAAAGAAAATCTATAGGAAAGGATGCTATGAAGGTGACGCTGCACCATAGCCGCAGGACAGAGGATATGCTAGGTAAACTACAATGATAACAATCATACCAAAAAAGGAACGTGTGTACTGATGTAACACGAGATATAAAGAGCCCGGCTGGTAAAGAATATCCAGTTCAGCACAAACACATAAATATAAGGAAATAACTTACGAAAATACAGCATGGAAACCTCCGACCTGCGGCGCCACCCCTACGCGCGTTTCGGCGTGCGTGCCTTCTTCCGGGGGAGTGGCGTCGTCAGGTCAGGATGTAGCAGATATACATGTGCCCAGCCAATGGGGATTAACTCCTATAATGACACCGAAGTGCCGGCCATAAGCGGCGCATGCTCAGTCGAGAGCGGTGGGGCACTGATCCCAGAGTGCGTCATCGCTGAAGTGAATGAGCTGGGACCGCCCACAGAAACGTGAGCAGGTACCGCCCACACACGAGGGAGCGATGGAGACGCCGTCTGTGATTGTGAGCCGCCCACCCCCAGCGGGCATGCGCACTGGCCGAAAACTAAGTAATCAGGCAGAAGGCAAATGACAGAGCCACGGAAACGAAAGTGCAGCAGTGCTAGTGAACAAGTGTATGTTGAAATACAGATATATATAAAGCAAGTGACGATAAAAGCATATCAGATACTGGCTCATAAAATATTACAAGAGCTAAAACATGATATTAAAATATGCTATGATATGAAAAAAAGTGAAAAACGTGCTAGACACCAAACAAAATACTTAGTAAAAAGTAATGAACCACAAAAACAATAAATAATACAAATGAATATATGTAAAGTGACAATACCACATAAAACACGACAATGATACAGCATTAAATACAAAATGTATAGACAATAAGAGACACCAAACGTCATATAAAACACTGTAAATAACCATACAGCGATAAAAATAGTAACAATGCATATATTGGTGCCACCAAAAACGTGGATCCGTGATGAAGCCGCGGCACAAGCAGATGATCTTCTCCTGATATGAAGCAGAGTATTCACCACAGGGAACAACCAAATGGTGTAAACCAAATTCAAAATAAGTCGAATAAAACTGAAAGAAACGAATAAAGAGAGTTAAAAAAACACAAAAATATTAAAAACAATTAAAAAGAACCCCTGACGAGGCCAATTAAAAATCTGATGACGGAAAACCCAGAGAAGATGTACAGTGACACCACTCACAAAAAAGGGGCATAGCTTATCATTTCATTGAGGCCCTGAGGGGATGTAGTACGTAACTCCCAAATCCATCGGGCCTCCTTTTGGGCTAACATTCGTCCCACACCACCACCCCAAAGATTCAAGCGTACACAGTCAATGCCTTTAACTTGAAGTAAAGAAGGATCACAGGCATGAAATTGTTTAAAATGCCTCGGCACACTCTTCAGAGCGTCCATGTCTTTCTCATTTTTTGCAGCCAGAATGTCTCTAACATGTTCCCTCACTCTGATTTTAAGGGCCCTTGTGGTCAATCCAATATAGATTTTAACACACGGACAGGATGCATAATACACGACGGCCGTTGTATCACACGTGATGGTATGTGTGATTTTGAACACACGCCCATCGGTTGAGGAAAAATCCTTTGCTGTTATGATGTTGGGACAGGCCACACACTTCCCACATGGTTTGCAACCCCACACTGAGAGTGGTCTCCGCCGATCTGATTGAAATGGTGGGGAAGGGGTTTTCGGTGTATAGTAGCTCCTGACCAACATATCACCTAGATTTGGAGACCTTCTGGCTGTAAGTGAGGGTTTAGATGGTAAATACAACTTCAAAACAGGATCAGCCAGAAGAATGGGCCAATGTTTCTCCATAATCTGGTATAACTTTCTCCAATGAGAGTTAAATGTCGTCACCAATCTCACCTGATTATTGGACTCGTTTTGTCTAGACGCATATAATAGTTGCTGACGATCTGTATTCCTTGCTCTGTTGTAAGCCCTTTTTATAGATCTTCGGCTATAGCCTCTCTCCAAAAAACGGACCTTCATCTCTTCCGCCCTGGTTTCAAAATCCGCAAAATCAGAGCAGATTCGTCTAATACGAAGAAATTGTCCAGTGGGAACCGCATTGACCACATGGGGAGGATGTGCAGAGCTGGCATGAAGCACTGAATTAACGGCCGTGGTCTTACGGAAGGCATCGGAGGACAATAGACCGTCTGGGCCCCTTCTGACCAAGACATCCAAAAACTCGACTTGATGGTAGCTGGAATTGAAGGTCAAATGAATGTTTAAATCATTATTGTTAAGCTCTTGAAAAAACAATTTTAACTCATTGGAAGTGCCTCGCCAGATCAAAAAAATGACGCACTCTGGGATCAGTGCCCCACCGCTCTCGACTGAGCATGCGCCGCTTATGGCCGGCACTTCGGTGTCATTATAGGAGTTAATCCCCATTGGCTGGGCACATGTATATCTGCTACATCCTGACCTGACGACGCCACTCCCCCGGAAGAAGGCACGCACGCCGAAACGCGCGTAGGGGTGGCGCCGCAGGTCGGAGGTTTCCATGCTGTATTTTCGTAAGTTATTTCCTTATATTTATGTGTTTGTGCTGAACTGGATATTCTTTACCAGCCGGGCTCTTTATATCTCGTGTTACATCAGTACACACGTTCCTTTTTTGGTATGATTGTTATCATTGTAGTTTACCTAGCACATCCTCTGTCCTGCGGCTATGGTGCAGCGTCACCTTCATAGCATCCTTTCCTATAGATTTTCTTTTGTTTGTTGTTGGTATTTTATATTTCAATAAAGATGATCATTTGATATAATAGTTGTCCAATTGTGCATTATCTTCTTTGTAGGCCCCTTAAGGAACTTATCTAGATGTGTGGTGAGCACTTTGAACCCCCAAGTGCTTCACAGAAGTTTATAACGTAGAGCCGTGAAATAAAAAATCGCATTTTTTCTACAAACATGATCTTTTTGCCCCAAAATTTTTATTTTCACAAGGGTAACAGGAGAAATTAGACCACAAAAGTTGTTGTGCAATTTCTCATGAGTATGTCAATACCCCATATGTGGGGGTAAACCACTGTTTGGGCGCACTGCAGAGCTTGGAAGAGAAGGAGTGTCGTTTTACTTTTTCAATGTAGAATTGGCTGGAATTGAGATCGGACACCATGTCACGTTTGGAGAGCCCCTGATGTGCCTAAACAGTGGAAACCCCCCACAAGTGACACGATTTTGGAAACTAGACCCCTTAAGGAACTTATCTAGATGTGTGTTGAGTACTTTAAACCCCCAGGTGCTTCACAAAAGTTTATAACGTAGAGCCGTGAAAATAATAAAATCGCATTTTTTCTACAAAAATTATATTTTTGCCTCCAAATTTTTATTTTACCAAGGGTAACAGGAGAAAATGGACCTCAGAAGTTGTTGTACAATTTGTCCTGAGTACGCCGACACCCCATATGTGGGGGTAAACCACTGTTTGGGCGCATGGCTGAGCTCGGAAGCAAAGGAGCGCCATTTGACTTTTCAATGCAAAATTGACTGGAATTGAGATCGGACGCCATGTTGCGTTTGGAGAGCCCCTGATGTGCCTAAACAGTAGAAACCCCCCATAAGTGACCCCATTTTGGAAACTAGACCCCCCATGGAACTTATCTAGATGTGTGGTGAGAACTTTGAATGCCCAAGTGCTTCACAGAAGTTTATAATGCAGAGTAGTGAAAATAAAAAATATTTTTTTCCCACAAAAAAGATTTTTTAGCCCCCAAATTTTTATTTTCACAAGAGTAACAAGAGAAATTGGACCCCAAATGTTGTTGTACAATTTGTCCTGAGTATGCTGGTACCCAATATGTGGGGGTAAACCACTGTTTGGGCGCACGGCAGAGCTCGGAAGGGAAGGAGCGCCATTTTGGAATGCAGGCTTTGATAGAATGGTCTGCGGGCGTTATGTTGCGTTTGCAGAGCCACTGATGTACCTAAACAGAAGAAACCCCCCACAAGTGACCTCATTTTGGAAACTAGACCCCCCCAAGGAACTTATCTAGATATGTGGTGAGAACTTTGAATGCCCAAGTGCTTCACAGAAGTTTATAATGCAGAGTAGTGAAAATAGAAAATATTTTTTTTTCCACAAAAAAGATTTTTTAGCCCCCAAGTTTTTATTTTCACAAGGGTAACAAGAGAAATTGGATGCCAATATTTGTTCTGCAATTTGTCCTGAGTATGCTGGTACCCCATATGTGGGGGTAAACCACTGTTTGGGTGCACAGCAGAGCTCAGAAGGGAGGGAGCACCATTTGACTTTTTTAGCGCAAAATTGGCTGTCGTGTTTGGAGACCCCCTGATGTACCTAAACAGTGGAAACCCCCCAATTCTAACTCCAACCCTAACCTCAACACACCCCTAATCCTAATCTCAACCCGATCCATAATCCTAATCACAACCCTAACGATAATCACAACCCTAACCCCAAAACAGCCCTAATCTCAAACATAACCATAACCCTAATCAAAACCCTAAATCCAACACACCCCTAATCCTAATCTCAACCCTAACCTCAAACCTAACCCTAATCCCAATACACCCCTAACCCTAATCCCAACCCTAACCTTAACCCTAATCCCAACCCTAACCTTAACCCTAATCCCAACCCTAACCCTAATCCCAACCCTAATCCCAAACGTAACCCTAATCCCAACCCTAATCCCAAACATAACCCTAATACCAACCCTAATCCAAACCCTAACCCTAATCCCAACTCTAACCCTAACTTTAGCCCCAACCCTAACCCTAACTTTAGCCCCAACCCTAACCCTAACTTTAGCCCCAACCCTAACCCTAATTTTAGCCCCAACCCTAGCCCTAACCCTAACTTTAGCCCTAACCCTAACCCTAAATTTAGCCCCAACCCTAACCCTAAATTTAACCCTAACCCTAGCCCTAACTTTAGCCCCAACCCTAACCCTAGCCCTAAGGCTACTTTCACACTTGAGTCGTGTGGCATCTGTCGCAATCCGTTGTTTTGGACAAAAAACGGATCCAGCAAAAGTGCCCACAGGATGCCTTTTTTGCCCATAGACTTGTATTGCCGACGGATGGCCACACGTCGCGTCCATCGTGCACTGGATCCGTTGTGTTTTGGCGGACTGTCGTCACAAAAAAAGTTCAATGTAACCTTTTTTGTGTACGTCGCGTCCGCCATTTCCGCGCATGCGTGGCCGTAACTCTGCCCCCTCCTCCCCAGGACATAGACTGGGCAGCGGAAGCATTGAAAAACTGCATCCGCTGCCCACGTTGTGCACATTTTTCACAACGTGCGTCAGTACGTCGGGCCGACGCATTGCGACCGCCCCGTACCAACGCAAGTGTGAAAGAAGCCTAAGGCTACTTTCACACTAGCGTCGTTCTCAGCCCGTCGCAGTGTGTCGGGCCGACGTACCGATGCTAGCGTTGTAAGCGCCGCACAACGGGTGCAGCGGATGCTGTTTTTCAACGCATCCGCTGCCCCATTGTGAGGTGCGGGGAGGCGGGGGCGGCGCAAAAACGTTACATGTAGAGTTTTTTTGTGCCGACGGTCTGCCAAAGCACGACGCATCCGTCGCACGACGGATGCAACGTGTGGCAATCCATCGCAATGTGTCACTAATGCAAGTCAATGGAGAGAAAACGTATCCTGCAAGCACTTTTGCAGGATGCGTTTTTTCTCCAAAACGGCGCATTGCGACGGAAGCCAAAAAACGCTAGTGTGAAAGTAGCCTAACTCTAGCCCTAACCCTAACCCTAGCCGTAACCCTAAATTTAGCCCCAACACTAACCCTAAATTTAGCCCCAACCCTAACCCTAACCCTAACCCTAGCCCTAGACCTAACCCTAACCCTAATTTTAGCCCCAACTCGTCTCTCCTGCCGGCCGGTAGATGTTAGCAGATGGCGGGCGCACTGCGCATGCGCCCACCATTTTCTTTCCCGAGGAAGAAGCCGGCTGGCAGGAGGAGACGCAGGAGGACCCATGGACACCGGTAAGTATGATAGGGTCCCCGAATCCCCCTATTTCTCTGTCCTCTGATGTGCGATCACATCAGAGGACAGAGAATTACAGATCGCTTTTTTTTTTTTTGCGGTCGCCGGTAAACAGTTAATTACCGGCGATCGCAAAACAGGGGTCGGTAAAAACCGACCCCGATCATGTTCTTTGGGGTCTCGGCTACCCCCGGCAGCCGAGACCCCAAAGATCTTCCGGGGGTCAGGCGGCGGGCGCACTGCGCATGCGCCCGCCATTTTTTCCCTGGAAAAAGATGGCGGCGCCCATCGGGAGCCACGAGGAGCACCGGGGGAGATAGGTGAGTATTGAGGGGCTATCGGGGGCCATCGGGGACCCTATTTCTCTGTCCTCCGATGTGCGATCACATCGGAGGACAGAGAAATTAAATGGCAAATCGCGTTTTGTTTTTTTTGTTGCGACCGCCGGTAAACGGTTAATTACCGGCGATCGCAACTCGGAGGTCAGTAAAAACCCCCCGAATCATGGTCTCTGGGGTCTTGGCTACCCTCGGCAACCGAGACCCCAGAGAAAATCCGACTCTGGGGGGGCGCTATTCACTTTTTCCACAGCACCATTAATTAACGGCGCTGTGGTTTAAGTACCCTTAGCGGCCGCCGTTAAAAGGCGTATCGGCGGTCGTTAAGGGGTTAAAATTAGCCAAACAGCATCAGTATCGATGCTAACCATAACACCAACTGAAATAAACCTAATGCAGCTGATGACCAGAGCAACTAACTCCTCCTCTTGACCAGAGAGCAGCTCCCCTGAAGTTGGGTGCAGAGCTCCCCCTTCTGGCCTGGAGTCAGAATGGTGTTGTATGTGCTAATTACCTGCTAAGAGGAATCTTCCATTGCTTCCAAGCGTGACATCACTCTCCCCGTGAGGAAAGCAATGCTACTGTGACAACCAGGACCCTGGTGTTAGGGGCGTCACATATCCCCACATAAGCAGCATACAATTTTCACTAACAGACCATGGGGCACAGTACCCCCACAGAAGCTGATAACAAATTTCAACCACAGACCATGGGGTACAGTACCCCCACAGTGAGCTCTAGTAGCGTACATTGCAAATACCACCAATGAAAAGCTGTTAGTATTATCTTGGATCGAGCTGAAAAAACCGAAAGGCTTGCTACCTGCAGTCTAATTCAAAATTTTGAAAGTTTAATTCTTCTAAGTAATCACTTGTGTAGTATATCTACTGTGAGATCGCAGACGGAAGAGCTGGGTTCAGGTCTGCACTGCAGTATTCTCCCCGTGTGTAACTACTTGTCAGCTCGGCATGATATGCTACTGCAGTAGCACATAGTGAGAAGATCACAGCACCGACATGAACCCTACTCTTCTGTCTGCGGTCTCACAGCAGATGTACTGTGCTGCTGTATATCACGCTGAGCCAGCACACAATAGCTGATACCAGAACTTGACTGTACAAGTCACTACCTTCCAGCTCACCACTATAGTCACAGAGGGAAGCGCTCAACCAGTCAGACTTTGGGTGTGGGTGTGGAGTGTGACGCCAGGGTAATAGCTAATAGGAGATCACTGTTAATACCTGAAGTCCCACCGGCCTTCAGGGATTTGTGTGACATAGTATGCTGGAAGGAAACAGAGGGGTACTACAGAGACTATAACTGTGCCTCTGCAGGCATGATATGAGCTGGTGAACTGGAGTGCTCACAACCATTTACAAGCCACTATGACTAGTCAGGGTATTTATCATATGCAGGAACAAATGATTAAAATTATGATCTTACAATTATGCTAGCAACTTAACGTTGGCTACGTGAAATGAGCCGTGCGCTATGATCTCCTATCACTAGGCAGTAAGAGCATAAAATGGCGCTCCTTGGTCAGCCCCAGTCTTCTATACTGGCTGTGATAGTACTCCCGGATTGTCTGGTCTGTGTCAGAGTATGTGACGTGATAGTTGCTGAGCAGTATGGGGAAGACTGCCTGGCCGCACATGATTCACTTAGCCCCCTCTCTGTGACCCTTCAGCAGTGAGTGAAATCGTGCTGGGCATTTTTTCTTTGCCTGATCTGCACAAATCAAATCACAATCTGTTCAGATTTGCAAGGATCTGCAAAATCTGTGGAAAATCAAGAAGAAGTAGAGTCTCAGCTGGTCGATTTGATCATTTAAACATGTTTAGCTTTTCTTCAAGATTCACAATTATAGCATAATCAGTATGTATTAATGTACAATTTTCCTCTTTTGAATATATAACAATGGATGCTAGTATTTTATTTCCTTTTACTGCTTTCTTTTAAAAGCGATTAGCCCATATTATGCCATAAAAAATAATCTAACAAACTGTGACATTTAATACCTTGTAAAAAGTGAATAGATCAATGCACACAAAATCAATTCTATAGATTAAAACACCGTGTTGAATTATTAAATTTTATGAAACTGATGGTGCTTAAAATAATTTAAATAGCCATATTAAAGCAATACTGTAATAAAGTATCATCATGTTTCAGTAAGAGGAATATCAATGGCATGTAAATGGCAAAACGAGGTTCGCAATTGAGTTATTCATTTTTTTTTTATTACAACATAACTGAATAAGAGATACTTATCTTTTTAGGGCTCTTTGCATGCGCAGAGTTCTTGCTGCATTTTTTTCTGCAGCCTAAATCTGCTCTTTTGGCAGTAAAAATGCTGCTTTGAAAATGACCATTTTTTTTAGCATTTTCAGTTTTTCACAGTTTTTTCGTTGCCCTTACAGCAGCATGTTGTGAGTGTGGATAACATACGCGCTTTATCTTCAGAAAATGTACAATAAAATTAGTTTTATTAACCAAAATGCTTAAAAAAAACAAAAAATGCAACAAAAAGACCAAAAAACATTGGTGCGTGTTTTGCAGTGTTTTTTACTTGCTCATTGGTTTTTATCGGTGAAAAACACCGAATAAATGCTGCAAAAACTCTGGTAGAATTGACATGCTGCATGAATTTAAAACGCTGTAGTTTTCAAATACAGTCAGGAAACACAAAAAAGTATGTGCATGATAGTTCTAAAATCTGATAACCTTTACTGCTGCTATTAAAAAAATGGCCATAAAAAATGCAGCAAATGAATGCTAAAAAAATGCTACATGTGAACATTGCCTAAGATGTATTCCCTTAGCTTAAAGGGAACCTGTCACAAGAAAAAATGCTATAAGTCTGCAGATATGGTGTTAATCTGCAGGTTAATAGTATTATTTACATGCCTGGCATCTGCACATAGCTGAACGCTTGGGGGAGAAAATGTACTTTATTCCCTCTCATCAGCACTTAGTTTTCAGTCACATAATTGTGCCCCTGGTCCTGACTGACAGCAGGCCCTAACGAAGAGTCAGTGTCAGTCAGTGCTACGGGTGCAGTTATAGCTTCCCCTCTTTTTACTCAAGGAGGTAACTGAATCCACGCCGGCGTTGCCCCTGGAACAGGGTGACAAGTTCCATTTGATGGTGAACATTTTTTAAAGAAATATACCTGTCAGAAGAAGTTTGTGGTTATGGCTCGTAGAGTATTTAGGCATTTTGACCATTCTTACATGGCTAGGCAACCTCCACATGTACTTATGCTGGCTATCAGATGTAAATCATTCAGCTGCGGCAAGAAAAACTAAATCTCCGAGCACTAAAAAATACTCGGAGGACCCCCGAGTATGCTCGAGAAATCTCGAGTAACGAGTATATTCGCTCATCACTAGTAAGTAGATATGCTGCTCATGGTGCACGTATAGGCTGAGGCTGTTGGCCAGGTGAAATTGTGCCTGCTATGGGAGCAGCATCAGCAACCATGTCCAACTTCTTGTTTCAGCGTGCGTTCAGCTGTCCCAACCCTAGGCCTTGGAACTCAAGAAAATATACCCAGGCACCTACCCACAGGCCCAAATACTAAACAGCTTAGACTTGTGGACACTGACACTTTTGTCAACCTAAATGTCACTGACTGTCCCTCAGTACTCAGTCCCTACCCGCCACTATTTTTTACGGTGTAACGTCCCCGCCTCACACCAGCACATGACCCACAACATCTCAAGTACCCTAGCCAACGCAGATACTCAGAAATTTCACTTAACGACCGACATGTGGACAAGTGCTTGTAGCCTGGGAAACTAAATTTGACTGCCGGCACACTGAGTGGACCTTGTGGAGGCAGAGACCGAGTCACAACCTGGGATGGCTACCCCCCGAGAAGAAGCAAACGCGAAACGCGTGTCGGGGACTGTAACTACATCTCAGCTTATGTATTCTTTAAACCATTGCCATCTATCTGTCACCTACCCATTATGTATAGCCTTTGCACTGGCAATATGTTACCTTAACTACATTCATGTAAGTCTTTGGCTTAATCTGCTTAAACCCTCTACAAACTATATTTTTTTCTTGCTGCTATAAATTCCTTATATGCACTTTACTATGAATATATATCTTTGCTGCTACTAACACACTACTTGCACTTTTCTATATATATCAGAGGGTCATATACTTTATGATGCACCAGGTTACTTAACACTGACCTACTGATATACAACACTAAGCACTTTACAATATCAAAAATATTTGAAAAGTGTACCCATTTTTTTATATTTACTTTTGTGCATTTATTTAACTTTGAGCAGGAGTAGAGCTTTTCAATATACTCAACTTGTTTGGTTAAGGAATATTATACCATGAGGTGACCGAGCTACTTGTTAATATATAGTATTTTACCTGATGTCTGTAGTCTTGTTTTGTACCTGAATCTCCATTGAAATAGATTTTACTTGAATATGTAAAATAAAGGTTATCTTTTTTATACTTGGCAATGACCTCCCAGCTTCTATAGGAGTATATTTGGTAAAAAATGGAAGTGCCATTTAACTAGGCCTATGATTATATTTTTTTGGTTTACATTAACTAAATGCCTCTCAGCAGACAGCTGGGGGCATTTCACTA
Source organism: Ranitomeya variabilis (assembly GCF_051348905.1). Classification (NCBI taxonomy): domain Eukaryota; kingdom Metazoa; phylum Chordata; class Amphibia; order Anura; family Dendrobatidae; genus Ranitomeya; species Ranitomeya variabilis. Next base: position 527,118,016 of record NC_135236.1, read on the forward strand.
TGTGCCCATGCTGCCCTTTTAAAAGCAGGGAAGCTCATGCACCCCAGTGCGACACGCACAGAGGAGGAGGAGACAGCTTCCAGGGACTCTGCTGCAGATGGGGCAGTGAGTAAGCCAACATTCCCCCATGGTGGGAGGAGGGGAACCATATGGAGTAGTGATGAGCGAATATACTCGGTACTTGAGATTTCCTGAGCACGCTCGGGTGTCCTCCAGGTATTTGTAAGTAGTCGGAGATTTAGTTTTCAGCGCCGCAGCTGAATGATTTACATCTGTTAGCCAGCATAAGTACATGTGGGGATTCCCTAGCAACCAGGCAACCCCCACATGTTCTTATGCTGGCTAAGAGATGTAAATCTTTCAGCTAAGGTGAGGAAAACTAAATCTCCGAGCACTAAAAAATACTCGGAGGACACCCGAGTGTTATCGGGAAATCTCGAGTAACTAATATATTCGCTCATCACTAATATGGAGGCATCGGTAGATGCTACAAGGATCATCTGGTGGCCTGCACTCAAAATCTTTATAGGGTCAACAGGCGGCCCTCACTCAAAATTTTTATAGGGTCATCAGGTGGCCCTTACTCAAAATGAACAAGGCCTGGATTGGTGCAGATTTTTTAACCTCACCAAATGACAGCAGCGGAACAAAAGCCAATTCAAATATAGGGTCATCAGGCTCCCTCATAATAAATTTTATAGCATCATCAGATGGCCCTCCAAATCTTTCTATGCTCATCCATATGAACAAGGCTTGTTGGCCCATACTTGTCAACCCCACCGCATGACAGAAGTAGAACAGAAAGCCAATTCAAATGTATGTTCATTATGCAGCCCTCACTTCAAATTTTTAGAGAGTCATCATGCATCTCTCTCTTCAAATTTTCAGAGGGTCATCATTTGTCACTAATGGGGTGCAGGCACCAGATCCCATTTCCTAATCAAAATAGTTTGGGCTAATATTAAGGTGCAGGCAGGAGTCCACATTTCCTACTCAAAATCGTTTGGGCTAGTATTGTTGTGCAGGCACCAGGCCCCATTTCTTGATCAAAGTTGTTGGGCTAATATTGTTGGGGCATTACATCTCATGACTGGGAATTGTGTGACTCTGGTGGCTGTGAGGTCAAGCATGCAAGAAAATGCTCCAAATGTCTTGGACTTATCAAGGCTTGTGGGACAAACCTCTGTATCTAACAATTCCTCCATTGCTTCTGCCTCCTCCATCTTCTCTGGGGTCTCCATCTGCACCCTCAACCTGCGCCCTCAACCTTTTTCTTAAGGATACATGCACTCGAACAGTGCAGAGAGAATCCTCCCCCACTCTGTACTGCACAGTAAGGGCTCACTGCAATCAGGCAGTGTTCAAATTATTAAGCTTTGAAGATTGCAGTCACATAGCTCAAGAGTTGTGGACAGCTCTCCAGGCTGAGTTTGAGCAATTTCTGTCTCTACTGAACCTGGAGCAAGGGAAGGCTGTGTGAGATAACAGTGAGAACTTGGTGGCGGCCTTACGCAGGGGCAAGCTTACACACATGCCTTGCATGGCTCCCATCCTCAATCTGGTGGTACAGCAATTTCTTCACCACTATCCCAGCCTGGATGCACTGCTGCAGAAAGCATGATCTCTGTGTCCTCACTTCCATCATTTGCAACCCGAAGGTCATCGAATTACATCGTTACAGAGTTCTTTCGGCCTACCAGTTAACAGTTTGACATATGATGTGCCAACATGGTAGGATTCCACTCTGCACATGTTGCAGCGACTGTGACAGCAGCGACATCCCTGATCCAGTATGTCCTTCTGAATAGCCTGGGCCAATGTAACACGGACCTGGTGCAAATCACGCTTGCAGAGTGGGCACAGATGAAGGACCTCTGCACTCTTCTGCATAGTTACAAAATAGCTACTAAGATGGTTAGTGCTGACAATGATCTTATAACTGTTCCGGTCATCTACATGCTCGTGTATACTTTGAATAATCTGCAGGAGGAGGTGATGGTTCCACAGCAAAAGATAGAAGCAGAAGAAGATGTGGAAAGGATAATAATATCTCTAAATTCCGGACTGTCATCGCACAGGCAGATGCATGGGAGGGTGGATTACAGCTGACAATCAGACAAACTGTTAGTGAAAATACAGGAATGGAGGACCAAATGGAGGAGGACAAGGAGGAAGAGGTGATAGGCACTCAAAAGTCAGGAGATGAAGCAATTTCTTCACCACTATCCCAGCCTGGATGCACTGCTGCAGAAAGCATGATCTCTGTGTCCTCACGTCCATCATTTGCACCCCGAAGGTCATCGAATTACGCTCAAAAGTCTGGAGATGAAGAGAATAATGATCCCCTCTCACTTGTCTGTAGTTTGCAGTAAGGGATGTAGGAAACAACCTGGAATGTTACCTGCCACCAACACACCATGGACTTGAACCTCATAAAAGTGTCAGACACAGTTCCTCCATAGTTTCTGCCTCCTCCATCTCCTCTAGGGCCTCCACCTGTGCTCTCACGCTATCCCATAATCAGACATGTGTTCCAACAGTGCATATATAATCTCCCCCACCACCATACTGCGAAGCCACGGCTCACTGCAATCAGGCAGTGTCTAAATTAATATGTTTGGAGATCGGAGTCACAGAGCTCAAACGTAGTGCACATGTAAGCAGGTTGCAGGATGCAGTGATGGACAGGAGGCAGAGCAAGGGTTAACAAGTTTAATAACAGTGGAATACTCCACACAGGGAGGTAAAGGGTTAAACAGTATAAAGGCAAAAGGATGTTGGGAGGTAAAGGGTTAAACAGGGGATTCAACAGTTTAGATGGCAATGGATATTGTAAGTAAAAGAAGGATGGTTCAGATTACAGCAATTCTTGTGAAGCACTTGTGTCAGGAGTTCTGCCAACTGTAACTCCTGCTGAGAACTCAATGAAAAGTACTGTGGGCATCAATGCCCCATCTTCTGGTGGCAGTGGTCAGTCTCCAGTACCTCCAGGGCCTAGTCCATAAACTGCAGTGTCTGACAGAGGTACGGGCCAAAGTCCTGTAAGAGCCCAATATGGCTCTGCAACTATATTCACTGGTGAAGTCAGGTCATAAGTGTCTGGGCAAATAGTCACTGACAACGTCAGGGCGCAAGTGTCAGTGTTATGTGGCACGTGTACTGTACTCATGGACATGGAGGATATGGAACCTTGTCCTCTGGTCACTACTGGGCATGCTGTACTTTCCTCTTTATGCTGCATGCTGCCTGTTCATGCCAAGACTCAAGCGCCGACAACCACTGACATGCAGCTTCTCCCTGGTGGTCACCGGCACCCTGCACTTTCTCTCTGTAGTTACCGGCATCTTGCACCTTCTCTCAGTAATCACCGGGCACACACTGCCTGTTCCTCACCCTTTCTGGCCCCTGCTGCTTTCAGCGGGCGACGACGGTGGATGCTGGCCTGCACGAAGCTGGTGCTCCAAGGATGGGGCACTACTCTCCCTGTTTGCTGCTGCGCACACCTTGCTCTGCAGTCTCTACAATGGTCCCTATTCCTGGACTGCTGTGGCACTTCCAGTCCCTCTGCAGACATTTGGGTACTCTGTCAGTGCAACCTGTCGTGGCTCCGAGGCTCTGCAGTGAGGACAGGGGAAGCCGAGAGCACCGCTCACTGCTCTGCGTGCTGCTTTGCGTTTGCGCCAAACTGACATCCTGCGCGCTTTTCTCTTTTATCCCCTCGCTGCTGCATTCACTTTCTCCTCTTCTTTCTCCCCCCTTGGTCAGCAGGAAGGTCCGCCTCCCCAGGGCTTCCCCCAGGCAAAAGGGGAAGGTTCGGCTCACTCAGGCTTCCCCCCAGGAACAGGGGATGCAGCCTCTCAAGTTCCGGACCCGGCACGCAGGTACCTGCAGTGCTGTTGACCCCCTTACACACAGGTACCAGGCCGAGTTAGAGCAGTGGCTGTCTCCACTAAACATGGAGCCAGAGAGGGCCGTGTGCGATAACGGTGCAAACCTGGTGGCAGACCTATGCTGTGTCAACCCACACACGTGCCTTGCATGGCAAATGTCCTCAAGCTGTGGTACAGCAATTTCTCTGCCACTATCCTGGCCAGGATGCAATGCTGCAGAAAGCACGGTTGCTGTGTGCTCACTTCCACCTATTGCACCCTGCAGGTCATCAACTTGCATCGCTATAGAGTTCTTTCGGCCTACCAGTTAACTGTTTGATTAACGATGTTCTGACATGATGGAATTCCATTCTGCACATGCTGTAGCAGCTGTTGCAGCAGCAATGAGCCCTGGTGAATAATGTCCTTTTGCAGACCTGAGCTAAGCAGTCCAGATGTGGTGCAAATCACACTTGCACAGGTGATGGCCCTCTGCATCCTTCTGCGCATTTTTGAAATCACTACTAAGATGGTTAGCGCTGATGAAGCCATCATCAACTTCACTTTTCCAGTCATCTACAGGCTTCACACTTTGAATAGTTTGCGTGAGCCGGTTATGGTCCCAGAGGAAGAGTTGGAAGCAGAGAAGGATGCGGAAGTGATAACAATATCTCAAATTTCTGGACTGTCGTCGCACAGGTGGGTGCCATGGGAGGGTGAATTACAGTGATCACAGGGGGCTCATGGTACCAGACAAACTGTTAGCGTAGATGCAGGAGCTGAGGAACATATTGATGAGGACGAGATGATGGATGTGCAACATTCAGGAGATGTAGAGGATAATGATACACTCTCTGTTTTCTGTGGATGGCGAGAAGAGACAAAAGAAACGGCTTTGGGTGCTAACTAGTGATGAGCGAATATACTCGCTACTCGAGATTTCTCAAGCACGCTCGGGGGTCCTCCGATTATTTTTTAGTTCTCGGAGATTTAGTTTTTCTTGCTGCAGCTGAATGACTTACATCTGTTAGCCAGCATAAGTACATGTGGGGATTCCCTAGCAACCAGGCAACCCCCACGTGTACTTATGCTGGCTAACAGATGTAAACCATACAGCTGCGGCAAGAAAAACGAAATCTCTGAGCACTAAAAAATACTCGGAGGATCCCCGAGCGTGCTCGAGAAATCTCGAGTAATGAGTATATTTGCTCATCACTAGTGCTAACCCGTCACCAACACAGTACAGACTTGGACCTCATGAAAGCGCCTGAAACTTGAGCGCCTTTTTGCTGCACTTCCTTCTACACCAATGCCTGTATTCTCGGGGTTAGAAATAGCGCTGACTACTGGGTTGCCACTCTGTTAGATCCACGGTACAAGAGTAAATTTAGCCAGATGCTTCCCCCTGGAAAGGGATGTGCGCAGCGTGGAGTATCGAATTACACTTGTAGACAATCTTAATATCTTAGTGACCAGTCACTAACATCCCTTCAATCCAGATAGTAATACTATAGCAAAACATTGAAAAATAACATTTCTCTCATATCTGCTTTACATCAGCACCATTTGTAAAATGTTATTTTATTTTGTTAGTATTTTAGGAGGTTTAGGATTTTAGTATTTTAGGAGGTTTAGAATTGTAGCAGTAATTTTTCCTTTCTCAAGGAAATTTGCTAAATTATTTTTTTTAAGAACCTATTGCGGTTTGAAGTGACTTTGGGGGTCCTATATATTGGAACCTCCCCAAAAGTGATACCATTTTCAAAACAGCACCCCTTGACATATTGAAAACTGCTGTCAGGTAGTTTATTTACCCTTCAGGTGATTTTCAGGAATCAATGTAAAGTGACATGACAGGAAAGAAAAAAATATTTTCACCACCTAAATGTCACTAACAAACCACTATATCCGGCAGACTCTAAGGTTGTTATTTGGTTGTAAATTGCCATGGCAGACATCAGGACCACACAATCATGACCTCAGGGTGCAGATGGGGATAAAGAGGAACCCCCACACCTTTTATATGATGTAGTTACTATTGACAGCAGGATCTAAGGGTTTAAACAGACATGGACAGGGCCAACACTGAACGTGCCTAATGCAGCAAGTTGTCAGCTATAGCGTACAGCCAACAGCTGGTGAATTGTCACCTGTATGGGGACTCTATTCTCTTACATCTCAGGTCAGTAAAAAGGCGTATTGGCAGTCATTAAGGGGTTACAAGTTGTTTTTCCAAAGACAGGAGTGAGGCACACAGTGTACATCTCAGTTCTAGATGTCCAACCCCAGGAATGTCAGGGCGTCATAGCCAAAACTTTAGCAGCAGTAGAAGTGCAAGTTGCATAAGCAATTTCTGTGAGTCGTTTAACACATTTTTCAGACCAGCCTGTCCACCAGCAGAATACAAGTCTTTCAGGTTGTTAATGACAGGAGAGGATGCTGCAGGAGTATCTGGAGCTCCGTATCAATGCCATCAGAGTGAGTTTGGACCCTTTTACATTTTGGTCTTCAAAAATGGAACAGTGGCCTGATTTCGCCTGTCATGTCTCATAGAACGTATCTTCAGTGCTGCTGGTGGTGTTTTGATGGATATGCGCATTCGGCTGTCCCCACAAAGTGTAGACCTCCTAACTTTCATTAAAATGAAAAAGTCATGAATCTCCAATGACTTTTGCACCCCAGTCACAGATTGGCAGACTAGGCTACATTTTTAGTGTCATGTATTGATCTCACGTTATTGCAGTCTGTGCCATATTTTTGCTGTCTTCTGTTCCTGCTGTTGGTACTGCTGCTGATGTAACAAATATTTTTTTGAAATGTAGAGATTCTAAGTTGAGTCTCCATCTGGTTAGTTGACTGTGGTGGAAGATGCTTCAGAGGCCTATTATAATATTTGAATTCTGTGAAAATTGCTGGCACTTTAGTGGCGTGTGACAATTATTTTTTGAAATGTGGAGACTCCAAGTTTGGTCTCCATCAAGTGGGTTGCCTGTAGAGGAAGGTGTATCAGAGGCCTATTAAACTGTTTCTGATCTGTGGAAATTGATGCTACTTTAGTGCTGTGTGACAATTATTTTTTAAAATGTGGAGACTCCATGCTGGGTCTCCATCTGGTGGGTTGCTTGTGGTAGAAGGTGTGTCAGAGGCCTTTTATACTGTTTCTACTCTGTGGAAATTAATGCCACTTTAGTGCTGTGTGACAATTTTTTGAAATGTGGAGACTCCAAGTTGGGTCTCCATCTGGTGGGTTGCCGTGTTAGCAGGTTTCCCAGACAGGCAGGCCTCCACTTACCTTCAGTCAACTACCTGTGTTACTTTCCTTACATTTTTCTATCAATAGTAGTCTACGAATCTAATGTTTATGGCACCTGAGTGTGGCTGAGCAAAAATCCAGTTTGAGCTTTCTCATGAGTTATCAGGGCTAACAAGCAAATCAAGCTTGCACCAATCCTTCAAACACCTCATCTTAATTTACGCTTCAATTTTAAGTTATAAATGTTGACCCAGACCCTGATACCTCATGCATAACCAATGGCTAACATGCTGCTGTGCCATTATAAATTTTCTACTGTGGGTCAATTGATGCCACTTTTTCTCAGGTCTACCCAAATTTTTGGAAATGTGTGGACTACAATTTGTGTCTCCTTTATGTGTGTTGCCTGAATTAAGCATGCCTCTCAGTGCACCAGGCCTAAACCTGTCACTCATCCATCTGTTACTGATCGATGTTTCAGCTAGCAATGCTGGTTCAGGCCCTGTCCTGAGCCCTGTCACATGCATCCATGCTGTGTAATTATACTATTTGTACCCTGGATCAATTGATTACTCTTTTCCTGGTGTTTGCACCTAATTTGAGCTGTTTGGGATGCTTTTTGGCCCCCCTTAAGGTGATGTCTGTGCATTTGGTTTTGCCTCCCATTGAATTCAATGAGGTTTGAGTGTGTTTGATGAACCATTTTGGCAAATATGTTCAGTAAACATCGGGACATTTGGTGAAACGAACCTTGAAAGGTTCAATAATCTCTATTTGTGACCTCAAACTTAAGCGCACTTGGGTTATGCAGCAGGACAGTGATCAAAACACACCAGCAAGTCCACCTCTAAATGGCTTTAGAAAAATAAAATTAGGACTTTGGAGTGGCATAGTTTGGTTGCTAGGGAATCCCCACATGTACTTCTCCTGGCTAACAGATGTAAATCACTCAGCTGCGGCAAGAAAAACTAAATCTCCAAGGACTAAAAAATACTCGGAGGACCCCCGAGCATGCTCGAGAAATCTCGAGTAACGAGCATACACGCTCATCACTAATCCTTACCATTCAGCTCTGCCTACATCTGCATGCGTCCTGCGTACCTATCTTTATTATTGGGTAAACAGGCCATGCGGATATATGCGGATGCGTCCACATGCGACTTTTGACGCTGCGCCGACCGCAACAAAATGCAACATGTTGCGTTCGACACAGTTCGGTGCAGTGTCAAAACGATGCATGCGGACGCATCCTCATACATCCACATGGTCTCCAAACCCAATGTTAAAGATAGGTACGCAGGACACATGCAGACGTAGGCGGAGCTGAATGGAAGAGGTGCGGCAGTGGGCAGGGCTTAACGAAGGAAGTATGCAGCTCTCCGCAAGTCTGCCCTATGCAAGTGTGAAACTAGCCTAAAATAATTTTGCAACATAATTGCTCAACTCAAAGACACTGCCAACTCCACCAACATTTGGAAAAAAGAGCTCAGAAAGGACAAGACATGGCCATGTGCACCTGACAAATTCATCTTAATTTACACCACAAACTGGAATATTTCACAATAGAAATATGTGCCAGCTTACAGCTAGATTACATTTCTGGCGCAGAGCTGTTTAACCCCTTAACGTCCAATGATGGACACAGTCCGTCATTGGATGACTCCCCTGTTTAGTGCGGGCTCCGGTGATGAGCCCATACCTTTTCCAACATGTGACAGTTGATCTGATCAGCTGACGTGTGCGCGGAACAGACGTGGGTGGAATCGTGATTCACCCGTGGCTGTTAACATTTTAAATGGCACTTTCAAATGCTGACAGCGGCAATTAATATACAGGAATTGAATCATTACCTCCTTCCATCGGTGCCCGTGTCACAAGACCGTGGGTCGCCGATGGGAAGGCATGACATCCTGGGGTCAATGGGAGACCTCTGTGATTGTCATTGTTGGATCACTATGAGCGCTGCCTGGTGATCAGTGCTCATAGCAAGTGAGCATTTTTGCTACATAGAGCAGGACTGCAGCCCTAATCTAGGTAGCAGAGGCGATCAGACAAGCGCAGCTTCTAGTCTCCCATACAGACTATTGAAGCAAGCTAAAAGTAAAAAAAAATGTTTTTAAAAATAAAAAAATATAAAAGTTCAAATCACCCCCCTTTTGCCCCATTCAAAATAAAACAGAAAAAAAAATCAAATATACACATATTTGGTATCTCAGAATTGCCCGATCTATCAGTATAAAAAAGAATTAATCCAATTAGTAAACAACGTAGTGAGAAAAAAAATCAAAACCCCAGAATTAAATTTTTTTTTGGTCGCTGCAGCATTGAAATAAAATTCAATAACAGGTGATGAAAAGATCGTATACACACCAAAATTGTATAAATAAAAACATCAGATTAGCCCACAAAAAATAAGCCTTCATCTGGCCCCAGATCCCGAAAAATGGAGATGATATGGGTCTGGGAAAATGGCAACTTTTTTTTTTTTTACAAATTTTGGAATTTTTTTTCACCACTTAGATAAAAAAGAACCTAGACATGTTTGGTGTCTATGAACTAGTAATGACCTGGAGAATCACATTGGCAGGTCAGTTTTAGCAGTTATTGAACTTAGTAAAAAAAGCCAAACAAAAAAACAAAAATGGGATTGCACTTTTAGGCCGGCCTCACACTAGCGAGTTTTACGGACGTATGAGCGCATAAACTACGTCCATAAAATATGCATTACACACGGCCCAATGATTCTCTATGGCCCAGCTCCTATCTGCCGTATATTACGCATCCGTAATATACGGTCTTGTACGACCGTAGAAAATCGCAGCATGCTGCGTTTGTCACCGTATTGTGCAAAAAAATCGCCAATGAAAGTCTATGGGGGCGAGAAAAATATGGATTCCACACGGACCAGCAGTGTGACTTGCGAGAAATACGCAGCGGTGTTAGTGAAAAGCCGGTAATTCAATTGCCGGCTTTTCATTTCTCCTTCACAAACCCGACATGATATGAGACATGGTTTTCATACAGTAAACCATCTCATATCCCCTTTTTTTTGCATATTCCACACTACTAATGTTAGTAGTGTGTATGTGCAAAATTTGGGCGCTGTAGCTGCTAAAATAAAGAGTTAAATGGCAGAAAAAATTGGCGTGGGCTCCCACGCAATTTTCTCCGCCAGAGTGGTAAAGCCAGTGACTGAGGGCAGATATTAATAGCCTAGAGAGGGTCCATGGTTATTGGCCCCCCCTGGCTACAAACATCTGCCCCCAGCCACCCCAGAAAAGGCACATCTGGAAGATGCGCCTATTCTGGCACTTGGCCACTCTCTTCCCACTCCCGTGTAGCAGGAGCTGTGCTAAAGCACTCGCTCGTGCCTGTAAACCCCGGGTGCTGAAAGGAAAGCAGGATAATCTGTACTTACCTTGAGTTGCGGTGATGCGCCCTCTGCTGGATGTCCTCATGAACTGGAGCCTTGAAAAAGTTCCCACGCTCGAGTTTAACTCAAGGTAAGTACAGATCACCCAGCTTTCCTTTCAGCACCCGGGGTTTACAGGCACGAGCGAGTGCTTTAGCACAGCTCCTGTCTGTAAAATCATTTAACCCCTTCAGATGGATTTACTTTGTGGGACGTGACAGATCATCTGAAGGTATGTATATTGTCAGTTTATTATTTTTCATAGCGAGGGTCTTCAGGTGGATTGAGAGAGCAATAAAATATTAAAACAACCTGTGTGTTTATTTCATTAAAATACTTTTTAATAATGTGTGTGTGTTTTTTTAACCCTTTCATACAATTGGATTAATAATGGATAGGTGTCATAATTGACGCCTCTCCATTATTAATCTGCTTTAATGTCACCTTACAATAGCAAGGTGACATTAACCCTTCATTACCCCATATCCCACCGCTACACGGGAGTGGGAAGAGAGTGGCCAAGTGCCAGAATAGGCGCATCTTCCAGATGTGCCTTTTCTGGTGTGGCTGGGGGCAGATGTTTGTAGCCAGGGGGGCCAATAACCATGGACCCTCTCTAGGCTATTAATATCTGCCCTAAGTCACTGGCTTTACCACTCTGGTGGAGAAAATTGCGCGGGAGCCCACGCCAATTTTTTCCGCCATTTAACCCTTTATTTTAGCAGCTACAGGGCCCAAATTTTGCACATACACCCTACTAACATTAGTAGTGTGGAATATGCAAAAAAAAGGGGATATGAGATGGTTTACTGTATGTAAACCATGTCTCATATCCTGTCGGGTTTGGGAAGGAGAAATAAAAAGCCGGTAATTGAATTACCGGCTTTTCACATATATCGCGCTGAATTAAATATAAATACAGAATATATATATATGTGTCTCAATGACATATATATATATATATACTGTATATATGTTTTAACGAACATTTGAGCACATAAATCCATTAGATGTCGGTTTTGCAAGCCTGCGAGAAAATATCGCAGTACGGATGCCATACGGATTACATACGGAGGATGCCATGCGCAAAATACGCTGACACACCCTGCCTACGGATGACATACGGATCACTATTTTGGGGACTTTTCTGCATATTACGGCAGTAAAAAACGGACCGTATTTACATACGCTGAGTGTGAGGCCGGCCTTAATTGGAATTTCACCGCACTTGGAATTTTTTTCCTGTTTTCTATTACATCACATGTTAAAACCAACGGTGTCCTTTGAAAGTAGAACTTGTCTTGCAAAAAACAAGCCCTCTAGTGATGAGCGAGCACTAAAATGCTCGTGTGCTCGTTGCTCAGGTTGAGCAGATTGGAATACTTGGGTACTCGGCCAGAACAACGATCCCAATGTAAGACTATGGGAGACCTGAGTATTTTTACCGCAATCCCCCTGGGGGTCCTTTTAAGGGCTCCTTATGACTTGCGAGAAATACGTCCGAGTCTCACAGGTTAAAACCCTGCTCTGGCGCTGGCACTCCAGAGCGGAGCGAGCGGCCACACAGCAATACATGGAGCTGCATGCTCGGCTTTAACCTGCGAGACTCGGACGTATTTCTCGCAAGTGAGAAGGAGCCCTAAGGTCGAAAAACGTCTGAAAATGATGGAAACACTGCTCAAATGACACAGGGACATCATGGGGATCTTCACTGGAAGCATTCCTGACTCCTAGTTCACAGCTTTAATCATTTTTTTCCGAGATTCATGCCATTTTTCCCGCTGCCACAAAACACATTCAAACGAAACCAAAACCGGTTTTGCTGGGATATATGTCAAGGTACATCTTTTGCAGGTTAATGACTTGCCTGTAAGGCCAAATATTTAACCCCAGACTGAAAATTTCCTCCCCCACTTAGGCTTAGCTCAGACACAGCGTTTTTGAAGCATTTTTCAACTTTAACTTTGCTTTCAACCACTATGATGCAACACAATACCCCTTTCATAAGATGTCCAGGGGGGACTCCTGAAAAAATGTTGCATTGAATTCAAGGCCTGCCCTGCTAGCAATTCATTTGCACCCCATTACGTCTTTGAACCCACATACTGGATGGGCCCAGGAAAATCCACTTCACAATATGCATCTTGTACTCCCGTACTCCTTTGTTTTACACATTGGCAGCAAGGCCAGCACTGCTGCATAGTCAGTCATATGCACCCCATTACGCCTTTGAACCCACATACTGGATGGGCCCAGGAAAATCAACTTCACAATATGCATTTTATACTCCCGTACTCCTTTGTTTTACACATTGGCAGCAAGGCCAGCCCTGCTGCATAGTCAGTCATATGAACCCCATTACGCATTTGAACCCACATACTGGATGGGCCCATGAAAATCCACTTCACAATATGCATTTTGTGCTCCTGTACTACTTTGTTTTACACATTGGCAGCAAGGCCAGCCCTGCTGCATAGTGATATGCACCCCATTACGACTTGGAACCCACATACTGGATGGGCCAAGGAAAATCCACTTCACAATATGCATTTTGTACTCCCGTACTCCTTTGTTTTACACATTGGCAGCATGGCCAGCCCTGCTGCATAGTCAGTCATATGCACCCCATTATGCCTTGGAACCCACATACTCGATGGGCCCATGAAAATCCACTCGTATTTTTTAATGGTATGATGGTTCCCTCTATGCAGAATGATTTACAGGAGAATTTGGCAATTTTATTTACCATGTTTTTAACACTAAGTTTCAGATACGGCTTTAAAAAAGGATAATACTTGCATTACAATGCCATTTTATTGCAAACTACAAAATTCAAGGAATAGTATGATTGAATAGTGTGAGTGCATACACTTTTGTATATGTTAACATGCAAAGGTTAATAAGTACATATAAGGATTAAATAAATATAGTGATTATACATATATATGAAGATTAACTACATACAGTATACTTAGATCATCACCAAGAGACTTTTAAACATCATCCGTCTGGAATATCAGAGAAGTAATACCAAGACAGAGAATCCCTGGGAGATTACCTACACTGCATGGGCATCCCCAATTATGCAGATATCAGCACACTGTACATGTACAGGTACCCCAGTTTTGGCATCTGTCTTAGTAACGTTTCTCTGGTCTTATATAGTGACTAGACTGTGGCCCGATTCTAATGCATCGGGTATTCTAGAATATGCATGTCCCCGTAGTATATGGACAATGATGATTCCAGAATTCGCGGCAGACTGTGCCCGTCGCTGATTGGTCGAGGCAACCTGTATGACATCATCGTCGCCATGGCAACCATTATGACATCTACGTCGATACTGTGCCCGTCGCTGATTGGTCGAGGTGAATTCGCGGCAGACTGTGCCTGTCGCTGATTGGTCGAGGCAACCTTTATGACATCATTGTCGCCATGGCAACCATTATGACATCTACATCGATACTGTGCCCATCGCTGATTGGTCGAGGCGAATTCGTGGCAGACTGTGCCCGTCACTGATTGGTCGAGGCAACCTTTATGACATCATCGTCGCCATGGCAACCATTATGACATCTACATCGATACTGTGCCCGTCGCTGATTGGTCGAGGCGAATTCGTGGCAGACTGTGCCCGTCGCTGATTGGTCGAGGCAACCTTTATGACATCATTGTCGCCATGCTGTGCCCGTCGCTGATTGGTCGAGGCCTGGCGGCCTCGACCAATCAGAGATGCGGGATTTCCAGGACAGACAGACAGACAGACAGACAGACAGAAAAACCCTTAGACAATTATATATATAGATTTACATTATGTAGCAACTGTAGTTTCACCCAGACCTTCAAGTGGCCACTTTTCAAGGTTGTATGAAACTGAGATATCATGGATTCATCAGAAGAGGGGCCTTAATCGCCAATAAAATAAAAGCCACAAGGATTTAGATCAAATCACCACAGGCATAGTTTCAGTAAACCTTAATATTTTACAATGACAAACAACAAACATATAGAGGCTTAGAGCTGTTTATGAAGTGAATAAACAAACATTTATCAAGATTGTGTCACTATGAGCATTGTCTGTCACATCTATAAATGTTTTACAAGAAATGCAGCTATGTGATTGTGTGAATGCATTCGGTATACAGTATTTTAATCTTGTTTACAAATCGCCATTTGTACATTCGCCATTTGTACATTTGAGGCAGCCAAAGTTATGGCTCTCAAGGAGAGAAACTAATATAGTGGACAAAGCTATATTTTTAATGAACTACTGAGCCAAACTAACAGCATTGCTTTATCAAATTTATATGAAGTGTATTGTGTCCAATGTGAGCAACCAGGCAACACAAAAAGGAGCTTTTTAAGTGAGCTCTGTAAGGTACACAAATGTTATAAAGTCTTTGCCATAAAGGATGTGGGGTACCTTTTTTAAAAATATACTATTGCCATCACAGCCCCCCTTGCCCAAACTTCACTGGCCTATAACAGTACAGAGCACGTTCACCCTGGTAAAGGACACATTGGAGGAGACATACTTAAGAAGTAGGCCCAATGTTATGTAATGCCCAATTCACCAATGTGGGGTCCTGTTTTACTAAATAAAATAATGCCATCACAGCCCCCGTGCCCAAAATTCACCATACATAGCACGTTCACCCTGGTGATCTAGTGGCAGTTAAAGAAGAGAAATTGCAGGAGACAGAGTTAAGAAGTAGGCCCAATGTAGTGGAGTATGTCTATGAGCCTTGTAATGCAGTGCATGAGCTGTCAAACAAATCCCCAATGGGAATACCTTTTTTAAAAATAGACTAGTGCAATTGCAGGCCCCTTGCCCAAACTTCACTGTCCTATAACAGTACAAAGCATGTTCACCCTGGTGATCTAGTGGCAGTTAAACAAGAGACAATGCAAGAGTCAGAGTTAAGAAGTAGGCCCAATGTAGTGGTGTGGGTCACTGAGACTTAAAATGGAGTGCATGAGCTGCCAAACAATTCCCCAATGTGGGTACCTTTTTTTAAAAATAGACTAGTGCCATCACAGGCCCCTTGCCCAAACTTCACCATCCTATAACAGTACAGAGCACGTTCACCCTTGTGATCTAGGGGCAGTTAAAGAAGAGACATTACAGGAGACAGAGTTAAGAAGTAGGCCCAATGTAGTGGTGTGTGTCTCTGAAACTTGCAATGCAGTACATGAGCTGCCAAACAATTCCCCAATGGGGGTACCTTTTTTAAAAATAGACAAGTGCCATCACAGGCCCCTTGCCCAAACTTAACCAGCCTATAACAGTACAAAGCATGTTCACCCTGGTGATCTAGTGGCAGTTAAAGAAGAGACATTGCAAGAGACGGAGTTAAGACGTAGGCCCAATGTAGTGGTGTGTGTCTCTGAGACTTATAATACAGTGCATGAGCTGCCAAACAATTTCCCAATGGGGGTATCTTTTTTTAAAAATAGACTAGTGCCATCACAGGCCCCTTGCCCAAACTTTACCGGCCTATAACACTACAGAGCACGTTCACCCTTGTGATCTAAGGGCAGTTAAAGAAGAGACATTGCAGGAGACAGAGTTAAGAAGTAGCCCAATGTAGTGGTGTGTGTCTCTGAGACTTATAATACAGTGCATCAGCTGCCAAACAATTCCCCAATGGGGGTATCTTTTTAAAAAATAGACTAGTGCCATCACAGGCCCCTTGCCCAAACTTTACTGGCCTATAACAGTACAGAGCACATTCACCCTTGTGATCTAGGGGCAGTTAAAGAAGAGACATTGCAGGAGACAGAGTTAAGAAGTAGGCCCAATGTAGTGGTGTGTGTCTCTGAGACCTGCATTGCAGTGCATGAGCTACCAAACAATTCCCCAATGGGGGTATATTTTTTAAAAATAGACTAGTGCCATCGCAGGCCCCTTGCCCAAACTTCACCGGCCTATAACAGTACAAAGCATGTTCACCCTGGTGATCTAGTGGCAGTTAAAGAAGAGACATTGCAGGAGACAGAGTTAAGAAGTAGGCCCAATCTAGTGGTGTGTGTCTCTGAGACTTGTAATACTGTGCATGAGCTGCTAAACAATTCCCCAATGGGGGTACCTTTTATAAAAATAGACTAGTGCCATCGCAGGCCCCTTGCCCAAACTTCACAAGCCTATAACAGTACAAATCACATTCACCCTGGTGTTCTAGTGGTAGATAAACAAGAGACATTGCAGGAGACAGAGTTAAGAAGTAAGCTCAATGTAGTGGTGTGGGTCACTGAGACTTAAAATGGAGTGCATGAGCTGCCAAACAATTCTCCAATGGGGTACCTTTTTAAAAAATAGACTAGTGCCATCTCAGGCCCCTTGCCCAAAATTCACTGGCCTATAACAGTACTGAGCATGTTCACCCTGATCATCTAGTGGCAGTTAAAGGACACATTGCAGGAGACAGAGTTAAGAAGTAGGCCCAATGTAATGTAAAGACCAGTTCTCCAATGTGGGTTCCTGTTTTTACTAAATAAACTAGCGCCATCATAGCCCCCGTGGCCAAAATTCACCGTGCAGAGCACGTTCACCTTGGTGATCCAGTGACAGGAAAAGGACACATTGCAGGAGAAAGACTTACTGTAAAAAGTAGGCCCAATGTAATGTAAAGCCCAATTCCCCAATGTGGGGTCCTGTTTTTACTAAATAAAATAGTGCCTTCACAGCCCCCGTGCCCAAAATTCACTGTACAGAGCATGTTCACCCTAGTGATCTAGTGTCAGTTACCGTACACATTGCAGAAGACAGAGTTAAGAAGTAGGCCCAATGTAATTGAAAGCCCAATTCCCCAATCTGGGTTCCTGTTTTTACTAAATAAACTAGTGCCATCACAACCCCCGTAGCCAAAATTCACCGTACAAAGTACGTTCACACTGGTGATCTAGTGTCAGTTAACAGACACATTGCAGGAGACAGAGTTAAGAAGTAGGCCCGATGTAATGTAAAGCCCCATTCCCCAAAGTAGGGTCCTGTTTTTACTAAATTAACTAGTGCCATCACAGCCCCCGTGCCAAAAATTCACCGTAGAGAGCACGTTCACCCTCGTGATCTATTGTCAGTTAACAGACACATTGCAGAAGACAGAGTTAAGAAGTAGGCCCAATGTAATTTAATGCCCAATTCCCCAATGGGGGGTCATGTTTTAAATAGTGCCTTCACAGCCCCAGTGCCCAAAATTCACCGGCCTATAACAGTACAGAGCATGTTCAACCTGGTCATCTAGTGGTTCTGGATGATGAGGATGAGGATAAGGAGGAGGATAACAGCAAACCGACCAAATCTGGAAGCATATACCCATGTGTGGTTGTGAAGAGGTGCATGAGAATACACCTCTCCAAAAGAGAGAATGTATTTGAGGTCATGTTTTGCTGTTTTCACTTGGTGGTGTACAGAAGTCTTTCCCAATCCAGCCCTTGTTCATTTTTATAAGAGTCAGCCTGTCAGCATTTTCAGTTGACAGGGGAATGAGCTTATCTGTTATAATTCCACCAGCGGCACTAAAAACCTACTCTGACAGAACACTGGCAGCAGGGCAGGCCAGGACCTCCAAGGCGTAGAGAGCCAGTTCATGCCACGTGTCCAGCTTGTATACCCAATAATTAAAAGGCACAGAGGAATCACCGAGTGTGCTTGTATGATCTGCAAGGTACTCCGTTACCATCTTCCCACACATTGCACTTCTTGTGACAGCACCCCTTGCCACTGTGCCGTCACAATGTGAGGGTCTGAGAAAACTGTCCCAGAACTTTGCCATTGTTCCCCTGCTTGAGCTGGATTGCACTTCTGTCTCTCTCGCTTGGACTCCTTGGCTGTACAACAAACTCTGACGTCTGCTGCCAGCGTTCTCACATGGGAATTTTCTAAGTAATTCTGCTACATGGGCCCTCTGGTACTGCAACATTTTAGTACACCTCTCTGCCTTTGGTAGAAGAGAATGAAAGTTCTCCTTGTAGCGTGGGTCTAGAAGTGAAACCAACCCGTAATGAGTATCACACAAAATATTTATAATGCGAGGGTCACGTGAAACGCAGCGCAACATAAAGTCAGCCATGTGTGCCAGACTGCTAATAGACAAGACTTCCATGTCCTCACCAACAGGATGACTGACCATGCTGTCCTCCTCATCCTCACCCTCCTCTTCCCTGTCCTCCGGCCATCCCGCTGAACAGATGGCATGACAGCTGTGTTTGTAGCACCATCTGTAGCACATGAAATTAGCTCCTGTTCTTCCTCCTCCTCCTCATTGACAACCAATCCACGATGAGAAGACATGAGGTTTGGCTGAGTGTAATCCCCCCTCAAAGTTTTGGAGGATGTTACATATGTCTGACATCCATGTCCACTCCTGAGGTCTTATGTTTGGAGTCTGACCTGAAATTCAACGGCCTTGTTGATGTTGGCAGTCAACAGCGGCCCTCTTCTGCTCACAAATCCTTTCCAACATATGCAGCGCAGAGTTCCAGCATGTGGGGACATCACACAACAGTCAGTGAGCTCTAAGCTGAAAACGCTGCTGAAGCACGGCAAGGGCAGCTGAAGCTGTAGCTGACTTTCTAAAATGGGCAGACAAACGGCGTACTTTCACTAGCAGATCCGGCCACTCCGGGTAGCTTTTCCAAAAGCGTTGAACTACGAGGTTAAGCACATCGGTCAAGCAAGGTACGTGAGTGAGCTCACCTTGCCTCACAGCCGCCAACAGGCCATTGTCACACATGACCATGCCTGGCTGTAGGTTCAGCGGTGTCATCCAAACATCTGACTGCTCTTTCAGCGCTGTCCACAACTCTTCTGCATTGTGCGGTTTTTCACCTACGCAGATTAGCTTCAGCACAGCATGGTGCCACTTGGCTGAGGCAGTGCTGCAGTGCTTCCAGCTTCTGACTGATGTGTTGATTTCAGAGATGGAGGATGAAGAGGAGGAGGAGGAAAAGAAGGTGCAGGAGCTGTAGACTGTGGGGGACAACCCTGATTGATGTAGGGCCAGCAATCCTCGGCGTGGGGAGGATGTGTTCCATCCCAAGGTCCGACTGGGTCCCGGTTTCCACTATGTTAACCCAGTATGCCATCAGTGAGATGTACCATCCCTACCCACATGCACTTGTCCACGTGTCCGTGGTTAGGTGGACTTTCCCTGTAACAGCATTGTTGAGGGCACAGATAATATTGTGGGACACATGCTGATGTAATGCCGGTATGGTACACTGGGTGAAATAATGGTGACTGGGGACCGAGGACCTTGGGATGGCCGCCATCAGGTTGTGGAAAGCTTCCGTCTCAACGAGCCTAAAAGGCAGCATTTCTAGAGCAAGCAGAAGAGAAATATTAGAATTTAGGACTGTGACCTGTGAGGCATTGGAGGGGTATTTCCGCTCGCGTTCCAAAGACTGGGTTATAGATAACTGAAGGCTGTGCTGGGACAAGGACAAAGAGGGGCTTGATGATGGTGCTACTTGACTGTGGGTCACAACAGGTGCAGGGCTAGAGGCATCTTCACATGCACGGTGTACTGGGGATTGGCTTCTCCGCAAAACAGTTGAAGAAGCAGTGGTGTAACCTGCAAGCAGTGGTCCTGGAGCCTGGGATTCGGCCCACAAAGTCAGGAGTTTTGCTGCCATGTTCCTGATCATGCTGGTGTTGGTCAGGCTGGTTGTTTTGCTACCCCTGCTGATGCGGGCATGGCAGGTGCTGCAAATGGCCTGTTTGGGGTTATCGGCAAAGTCTTTAAAAATAACCTCACTTGGGAAAATCTAACAGTGGGAATGGCAACTTCCCTCTTGTTTGTGTTATGGGGAATGGATGCACGCCTTCTGTCTGTGGCCACCACACTGCTTCTTCCTGCCTGCTGTGGTGATATGCCTCCTTCCCCCTGTGTGCTGCTGCCCTCGCTCTGCATGTCCTCCAGCCAGGTTAGGTCAGTCACTATGTCTTCCACCACCTCGTCTTCCACATCCGCACCCTGATCCTCCTCCTGACTTTCTTGCAATTGTGTCTCATCATCGTCCACCTCTTCTGACACTTTCCCACCATCGCCTTCACGTGAAAGGGGCTGGTCAAAGCTTTGTGCATCTGTACATGCGATCTCATCTGCCCCCACTTCAAGTTGACCGTCCGAGAGTTCAGAATATTGAAATGGAAAACTGAACAGCTCTTCAGAGAGTCCAAGTGTGGGATCAGTTGTCTCAGGGCACTCGGCATGGTGCGAGGAAGGTGGATCAGGGTGAGGAATATCCGGGCCACACTCACGGCTACTCAGACTTGACCCTTTGGAAGACATGGTGGTTGTGGTGGTGGCTAAGTGACTGGAAGCATTATCTGCTATCCAACCAACAACCGTTTCACACTGCTATGGTTTCAGTAGTGGTGTGCTGCAGTCCCCTAGAAACTGGGACAGGAAGGTCGAGAGAGAAGATGTGGGTCTTTGTTGTTGCCCCCTTTCACCTTGGCCATGGCCTCATCCTCTGCATGCACCATCATCATCACGTCCACTTCCCCATCCCTTGCCCCTTGCCTTGCCCATTTTAAATGGACTACTGCACTATTTCAAATGCTCAACACAAATATATTTATTAGTAGCGAAATAATATCTGATCAGTATGCATGCAAAACTACGATTTTTAAAACCCAAACACCAGGCAGGCCTCAGCCTGATATAACAGACTGCATTTAATTTTTAGGGGCTTTTTTGTGAAGTAAATTTATGCAAAATAGTGCTGTATAGAATTAGAGTATCAGACAGCAAATAAAGGGGTACTCCGGCCTACAATTACCAAACTTGGAGAACGCAGATATATGCGGGCTGTCACCGAAATACCACACTGGCATATATGTGTCCTTTTTATTTTTTTTTTTAAGCAAAATAGTGCTGTATAGAATTAGAGTATCAGACAGCAAAAAAAGGGGTACACCGGCCTACAATGCCCAAACTTGGACCACGCAGATATATGAGGGCTGTCACGGAAATACCACACTGGCAAATATGTTGTCTTTTTATTTTTTTTGAAGCTAAATAGTGCTGTATAGAATTAGAGTACCAGACAGCAAAAAAGGGGTACACCGACCTAAAATGCCCAAACTTGGACCTCTCAGATATATGAGGGCTGTCACGGAAATACCACACTGGCAAATATGTGGCCAGGAGTTGTGGATTTAAAAGTTGCAGACCTACACTAACTATAAAAACCACAATTCTCACCCTATTTCGTCACCGGCTCTCCCTACTCTCACTGAATCCGGAACAGAATGCGGCGAGCAGGGCGGCGCCAGGTCTCTTATACTCGGGATGATGCTGTGCGGCCAAGCCAATCACTGCACGACCACAATAAAGATGGCTGCGGCATTTCATGGCCTGGCAGACAGTCTCTGCACTGTGATTGGGTCTCTAAAGTCCGACAAAAATGCTGGGTGGAGACACCAGTTACCGCAGAATAATCGTGGAAATGCTTGGTGCTCGCCGAGTTCACCGAGCATAGTGATACTCGGGTGAGTAACGAGTAGTGACAAGCACGTTCGCTCAACACTAAAGCCCTCACATGGCCATTTTGACCAAAAAAAAAAATATGGTTCTGGGAAGAAGGGGAGCAAAAAATGATAATGCAAAACCAAAAATACCCCTGATTGTTAAGGGATTAAAGATGCATCAATATCATTAAAGAGGCCTCTTAATGTATTTGTGTCATCTTACTCCAGCACTCTGTTTATAAAGTCTTCAATGCGAAATGCCAGTCTTAATGAATTAGACTCATCGTTAGCATAACATCTGGAGTGTAACATTTTTTACTTTTTCGTTTTTTAAATTGGTCACTCTATTATGGCTCTTCTCACCTTTTGGAGTTTCCTATCTGTCCACCTATTTGATATTTTAAAGAAGCACTCCCATTAAATTTGTTATCCTGTTAATATATTGCAACCATCATATAGCACAAACGTACTGTATTTTCCATTAGGCCTATGACATCACGTGATTAAAAATGAATACTTCTAAGCTCTATATAGAAACAGTAAGTCTATTTTCCGTTCATGAGTCATGATTCACTGCAAAAGTCCTTGACAAGGAGGGAGCAGAGGGGGCAGGAATTGAAGAGGAGAATGACAAATGCAGGGAAAAGAGACTTCCTGTTTCTAGATAGAACAAAGAATAGAGAATAATTTGCTGGGGAGAAAGGCAAAGTGAGCAATTGTAGGTGCACAGTGTTATATAATATAATGATTGCAATATATTAAAAGGATAAAATCTTTGATGGGACTGCTTCTTTAATGTCTACAATTTACCTTAATCTAATTTCTAATACTAGTGCAGAGTTATGCAAAATAGCAAGTGAATCACAGATGTAAAGCCTATACAATTCCGTAGTATCCATTTAATAAAAACTCTAACAAAGCAAACCTTCCAGTTTTAGTTTTGCTCTAAACTGAATAGGTTGTAAATAGCACATCAACTCAAATTACCTATGGTGATATAGTACCCCAGTGTGCCATGCTATCCAATAGATATTCTTTTATAACTTAATAAACTACAATGAATGATGGATTCAATTTCTGCCAGTGATTTCATTACTGTCTGTGAATAGCTGTCAGCTATGTAGGAAGAAATATTCTAGTAAAAAGTAGTGTGAAATGGAACTGTCACATACATATAGCTTATGGACAACGTACGTACTCCACAAATTACATTTATATTTTGTTTGCACTGGTTTATGGTTAGAATATTGTAGGAATTGCTAATCTACAATGAAGCAGATGGTATATATATTTCCAATGTATTCTCACTTCACCTGTCGAGTCTGACAAGTCACATATTTAATTTAGACACAAACAGATATCTCAGGTAGTAACATAGGAAAGCAAACAAAATCACACACGTACACAATATAAATTGGTAGTTGTCAAATTTTAAATTAATTGAAATGGATTCTCTCAGCAGTTTTGACTAGATTTGATAAGCGAGTGAAGCAATATTTAAAAATACAATTTTGTACTGTGGCTGAAGCAGCATGAATGAGAAGTCATATGATGATTTCATGTTTAGTCTTATTTACGAATTATAAAGATACATTACAAAAGTATTACATTCTAAGGATGCATTTCAACCCTGGCCTTCACCCTTTAAGCTCTTGTTAAATATACTTATTTTGTATATTTATTTATTCAGGACTCTTTACCAGATGCAAACCTCTTAAGAAAATGTCATGATATTTCTTATAAAAAATGTAGTGCTTTATTGGAAAGCATCATTGCAGCAACATAAAATAGGTGAAATAGTTACAAAGAGATTGTCCATGTGTCCATATCAAAGTTTGTTCCCCATCTTTCCTGAGATTCTGAATGGTAAATGGTGTCTGTCTCTGTCAAGAGCATGGTTGAAGTCCATCAAGAAGCAGGTGGCTAAGTCATAAACCATCTGTCCATCTGATGTCTGTGTGGAGTGTGTGTGAAGTGTCCGAAGAGAGCGATGAGACCCAAGAGCCCCCTTCCTGTATTCATGTGATATATATTTTGAGTTAAAAATACATAATACATGTAAGGTCAGCAAAAGGCAATGTGCTCAGTACAGAATTGAGAATAATAAGAATAAATCAATAATCAATAATTATTATTTAACACCTTTATACAGGTTTCTGGACTTGTGCAGAGCCCCTGGTTTACATCCACATTGTGCTAGCCAGTGGAGTGAGCTGGTAGAGAGAATCTAAAGCCAGATCATTACCAGGTCATTGCCAGGAGGTAAAAGTCTGATAAAAAATCGTGAGGCAGTTTGGTGAACAGAAAAGGTCAGGAACTAAACACCGGGAGTTATAGGATACAAGAGGCAAACAAAGCAACAGACCAAGTTAGTAACAAACCATAACTGGCAGCTGGAAGTAGCTGCTGGGAGGTAAAAGTATAAAGTGTGGCACCACCCTAAGCTGATAGCAAAGAGATGATCAAATGAACAATGGTAATGCCTTACTAAGCATCCTGACTGGACGGGAACACAAGAACCACAAATCACCCAACAGAACTGCCTTTATGTCACTCCATATTATAGGCAACTAAAGTGTGGCACTGCTTAGTGACAGATGCAGGGGTAGTGGCGGTAAGTTCAGATACTGATGGTACACAGACATTATTCA
Organism: Ranitomeya variabilis; assembly: GCF_051348905.1. Taxonomy (NCBI): domain Eukaryota; kingdom Metazoa; phylum Chordata; class Amphibia; order Anura; family Dendrobatidae; genus Ranitomeya; species Ranitomeya variabilis. Next base: position 527,142,680 of record NC_135236.1, read on the forward strand.
GTCGATACCTAAGACTTAAAAAGGATAATGTGAGAATTCATGGTGGAATGGCTGTATAATTGACTATGAGCGTGATAAACTTTACAGGCTTCCAATGGACATTAAGGAATGACAAATAGTCACTTTGCTCTGCTCACTCCATCTCTGTGTCTCAGCATAAGGCCGGGGTCACACTTGTGAGTGCATTCAAGAAACTCTCACGAGTCTCTCCCTCAATACACGGCACTGCCGCAAGGACTCGGGACCAGATTGTGCGGCTGTATGCATTTCTATGCAGCTGAATGCTCCGTTCCCGAGAGTCGGTGGTTGGGCCAGGTATTGATGCGAGAGACTCGTGCGAGTTTCTTTCATTGCACTCGCAAGTGTGGCCCCTGCCTAAGAGTAGAGCCATGGGTGCATTCTAAGGGATGGGCACACTTTATTACTAGTTTCCTAGAAATAAAGTATGTAAAAATGGCTTGCCACATTGATTGAAATGCTGAACAGGAAAGTGGACATATAATATTGTTTCTACCACTGTGTTGCCACTCCAGAAATACAACCATAAACAGATATTGTTGGCTTAGATGGGGAATGCTAACAATAATTGGTCTGTCATCTGACAGTTTTAAAGGTAGAATAGACACATGAAAATTGAGCAAATAGTAAACAAGAAAAAAATAAACTATTCATAAACTAGATACCAACAACTGAAAAATGGTGCAATAAAGTCTCATAAAATATATACCTTTATTAATTATTAGATAAAAACTAAATACAAAATAAGATAGAGTATCCCAAATAGAAGAACGATACACACATTATATAAAAATATTCCAATAAATATGATACGGTACTACATCCCCAAGTCTATAAGGTATGTACCAAGACTATCAAAGAGACTAGTGTCTACCTATAACGTAATATTTACGTTAAGTGATGTGCCAAAAAGGGGATGTGTGTAGCCTGGTCCAAGAACCCCTACGCGTGTTTCATGCGCAGCTTCGTCAGGGGACATGTCTAAACAGGAGCTATGTGTGGGTATTTATAGGAAAAGGAAATGAGTGTAGGCCAATTAACCACCATGACATAAAAAGTGGAAAGTTTCAATGACAGACCTCATACCATATGCTTTATGGCTGCAGCCAATCGAAGCACATATATGAAATATACGGGACACTGTGTTGAGCCAATTAATGAGCTCCTTTTATTTAAGCTAATGAAGACAGCAGATTGACTACTGAAGGGAATGGTCATAATCACATAGTGACCAATAACAGGTTGTGATGTCATTCTGACATATACATGTATACACCCCCAATAGACAAATGAACCAATCATAATACAAGAAAACACAAGAAAAAACGAGAAGAGGGCATGTTTATCAAAACAAACACTATGTAGTCCGTATAGTGGGTGATGAGAAATTGATATCTACCGTGGTACCAAAATGAGACATAAGCTGTTGCTACAGAAGGGTGCAGAACATGTTTTTCACCACTGAGATTACAAGATTTATAATCAAACTTCTGTGATCTCAGTGCCTGAATGAGGTGTGTGGGAAACTTCTGCTTGTCTGAACATCAAATCAAGGCGTGAACTATTGCTAGGAGATTTAATGATCTCCCTGGAGAGTGTGTCAATGGTGCATGCAAGGTTTGCCTCCTTACCCTAGAAGAGCCTCCATCCACCAGGATAACAGGTCAGACGCGTGCAGCATCACCAAGAAAACTGTTTCCATGGTGGTGACGCAGGCACCCACCAATCCAAGTGCCTGGCCGAGCCGAGGATCTATGCAGGAACGAATCAGCACAGTCACTCTCAGACTCCATGGAAGCAGTATGCATAGTGTACAAACTAAAAGCTTATTAAATGATGAACTCATTATTAACAAATAATAATGTGAATAACTCAGAAAATAAATTAATCAGATAATAAGATGTACCTTATGACGCAAATGCTAATTTTTATATTCACATATACTAAAGTGCAGTAGTGCTAATGTATTAAAAATGATGACATAGGAATGCCACTAATTATGAGAGTGATGTGTGTAATAACTGACTACATATAATATATACAGCAAAATATCATGTAAATAAATGTGGGTAAGTAATAACATACTTCTAAGTTACTAAAGTGCATGTGCAATATTAGAATACAATTAAAGAAGGTGAGTATTGCATTAGCACAAAAATATGTTTATGATTCCAAAGATTATGCATAAAGAAAAAGATAAACTCCAAGTATATATCAATCTTTATTCAAAAAGTGACTGAATGTGTCTACCAACTCAAGCAAGACTAATGGTGGAATACACTGTTAGGGTTTGCGGAACGCACCGAATATATTTATTGATGGGATTGGTGCGTTCGCAACCCGGGATCCACCGTGCAGGAAAGATCCTGCTGCTAAGTGAATGGCAGCACAATATGGCGGTATGAACCAACTCTGTTAACTTCACAGAGCGGCCGAGAAAGCAAAGCCCTGTGCCCTGTTAGACTCTCACAGAGGCAGAGGCTAACTACCCAGAAGAGAGCAGTCAGTGGTCATGCATGCACACAACACTCCTCACCGGAAGTGCCAGCATTCTAGGGGCTTATTTAAGCCAGGTCCCTGAATACACTCATACACAATCTCCTCGCCGGAGGTGCCAGCATTCTAGGGGCTTATTTCAGCCGGGTCCCTGAACACATTGAAGCAAAAGACCACAGTGGCGCAAAGCACGTAACTTTGGAAGATACTAGCGCATGGCCATGCGGCCATGCGAGCCTTAAATAGCTGCAGCACGTATAGGACCTTCCTAAAAAGGACCAATGAGAGACTGCTACAGAGCCTGCGCACCTACAGGACCTTCCTAGAAGGACCAATAGATTTGGCTGTAGTACCTGAGCATGTGACCCTTGATCTCCACTGAGAGATCTTACCCTGGGCATGCTCAGTGTGTGCAAAGCAGGACTTAGTCCCAGAAAAGCCTGCTCACCGCAGATCAGTGCAGGGTACAATAGCAGAGCCTGGAGAGGCAGCAGTAACCCTTTGCACAGAATCAGACCCAGTGAGACGCTGGGACCGACGTCTCCGCTGAGCAGGCTCCACTGCGGCCAATGAAGAATGGGAGACCGCAGCAGACACGGATCGAGATTCCCCATGTGCAGCAGAGGAAACTCGACTCCTAACATTACCCCTCCTCCTAGGGCCCCCCCTCCTTGAGCCTCGCTATGCTCAAAAGCTGCAATGAGCAGCGGAGCCCGAATGTGCTCCACAGGCTCCCAGGTTCTATCCTCTGGACCGTGACCCTTCCAATCCACCAGATAAAATTTCTTGCCATGTACCACCTTGCACCTCAAGATAGCATTCACCTCAAACTCATCCGTGGATGAACCCAATGTCCCGGCAGATGACTCAGAAAACCGGGACAAATGAACGGGCTTTAAGAGGGAAACGTGAAAAGTATCGGTGATACCAAGGCGTGGAGGAATAGCCAAACAGTAGACCACAGGGTTGCCCTGTTCCAGAACCTTGAACGGGCCAATGTAGCGAGGCGCAAACTTAGTGGACTCAACAAGCAGCCTGATGTTACGGGCGGAGAGCCACACTAAGTCGCCAGGAGCAAAGGTCAGAGCGGGGCGCCGGTGTGCATCAGCCAAAACCCTCATTCTCTCCTTGAAGGCCCGGATGGCATCCTGTGTGCGATCCCAGATGTCACATGCCTCCATCGCCCAGTTTGCCACCCTAGAATCGGTGGATGACACGGGCATGGGCACAGGGACACGCGGATGCTGGCTGTAATTGAGGAGAAAAGGAGTCTGACCAGTGGAATCGGCTACGGCATTGTTCAAGGCAAATTTGGCCCAAGGTAGCAAAGATGCCCAGTCATCCTGCCTAGCAGAGACAAAATGTCGCAAGTATGTCACCAGAGTCTGGTTGATTCTCTCTACCAACCCATTTGTCTCGGGTTGATATGCAGAGGAGAGATTCAGCTCTTTGCTGAGTAAACGGCAGAGCTCTCTCCAAAACCGAGACACAAACTGGGGACCCCAGTCGCTGACAATTTTATCAGGCATTCCATGTAGGCGGAAAATATGTTTAATGAACAACGCCGCCAAGGCCCATGCAGAAGGTAACCGTGGAAGCGGCACCAAATGCACCATCTTGGAAAAATGATCGGTGACTACCCAGATAACGGTGCAGCTACAAGACTTGGGTAAGCCCACCACGAAGTCCATCCCTACCATTTCCCAGGGCCTGTCTGCCACTGGCATGGGGTAAAGTAACCCAGCAGGCTGTTGCCGAGGAGACCGATTCTGGGCGCAGGAGACACACGCCCGAATATCGTCCCCGATTTCACGAGCCATATGCGGCCACCAGTACGTCCTCGTCAAAAGCTCAGATGTCCTCTTGGTCCCAAAATTTCCAACGACTCTGGACGAGTGAGCCCAAGAGAGAACCTCCGGTCACAAATTCGCTGGTACGAAAGTCTTGCCCGGGGGCACGGACTCAAGCGAAACCGGAGCCACAGTTCTCAGGCTCTCAGAAGGGACAATAAGCCGAGGCTCCTCCTCCTCCTCAGATGACACTACAGAGCAGGAGAGAGCATCGGCATGAGTGTTCTTCTCCCCGGAGAGAAAATGGAGAGTAAAGTGGAACCTGGAGAAGAACAGGGACCATCTAGCCTGGCGAGAATTCAGCCGCTGGGCCGTCTGTATATACACCAAGTTCTTGTGGTCAGTGAACACTTGGAAGGGAAAGCAAGCTCCCTCCAAGAGGTGTCTCCACTCTGGAAAAGCCAACTTCATGGCTAGCAACTCCCTGTCCCCGATGGAATAATTCCTCTCCGCTGGTGTGAAGGTCTTGGAGAAAAAGAAGCAAGGATGCTTCTGACCTTGAGCATCCTTTTGGAAAAGGACTGCTCCAGCACCAACAGATGAGGCATCCACCTCCATGATAAATGGCTTATCTACATCGGGACGATGTAGGATGGGAGCGCTAGTGAAGTGTGACTTAATCGAGAGAAAGGCCTTGGAGACCTCCTCTGACCACAACTTGGGATTTGCTCCCTTCTTGGTGAGGGCAACCAAGGGAGCTACCAAAGTTGAGAAGTGTGGAATGAACTGGCGATAGTAATTAATGAACCCCATAAAGTGCTGCGCTGCTTTAAGAGAATGGGGTTCCTGCCAGTCCATCACAGCCTGTAGCTTGGCAGGATCCATAGCCAAACCCTGGGCAGAGATGATATAACCAAGGAAAGGCAAGGACTCCAGCTCAAACACACACTTCTCCAACTTGGCGTAGAGGGAGTGTGCCCATAAGAGGTCGAAGACTTTGCGAACATCTCTCCGATGGGAGTCAATATCAGGAGAGTAGATGAGAATATCATCCAGAGAGACTACGACCGAGGTGGTGAGCATATCCCGGAAAATGTTGTTCACAAAGTCTTGGAAAATGGCTGGCGCATTACAGAGCCCGAAGGGCATCACCAGGTATTCATAATGCCCATCCCTGGTGTTAAAAGCCATCTTCCATTCGTCCCCCTCACGGATGCAAATCAGGTTATAGGCACCCCGCAGATCTAATTTTGTAAATAACCTTGCTCCCCGTAGCCTATCAAAAAGCTCAGAAATCAGGGGTAATGGGTACTTGTTCTTAACGGTGATAGCGTTAAGACCCCTGTAATCTATGCATGGACATAAGTCTCCTGTCTTCTTCTGTACGAAGAAGAACCCTGCCCCTGCAGGTGACACTGACTTCCTAATGAATCCTCTTGCCAGATTCTCTTGGATATACTGAGACAAGGCCTCCATATCCGGGAGAGATAATGGATAAGCTATGTGCAAAAAGAAAAAAAAAAAGAAAAAAAAGAGCATGAACCGCACATCCCAAAATCATACGTTGATCTAAAGCCGCTAGGCAAAAATTTAAATACTGAACATGAGGTTTTCAGTTTAACATTCTGATCAGACTGTATGAAGCCCACTGCCCCTTCACGGCAAACCTCGTAGTGGGTCCTAATGCCCTAACGGAGCGGAGCCGTGCGGTGACCACCGCCGCAGCGGCCATGCACCAGCAGGGCGGACGGCCTGTTGCCCCACAGCACCCATGCTGCGAGACTGAGTCCCCAAGACTCCAGACCACGCCGCCCCACCAGCACAAAGCCACAGCAACAATGGCCGCCACACAGCACCAGCACCAAAATGAAGGGAGCATTTAAACTCACCTTCCTCCAGCTCTTCAGTGAGAGCCAAAATGGGCTAGACCCCTTACTTTGCAGTCTCCTGCTAATTAAAATCACCTGAGCCAAATGGGAGGAGTGCTGGTCCAAAAAAAGAGACAAGTACATGCTATGTGCAAAAAGAAAAAAAAGAGCATGAACCGCACATCCCAAAATCATACGTTGATCTAAAGCCGCTAGGCAAAAATTTAAATACTGAACATGAGGTTTTCAGTTTAACATTCTGATCAGACTGTATGAAGCCCACTGCCCCTTCACGGCAAACCTCGTAGTGGGTCCTAACGCCCTAACGGAGCGGAGCCGTGCGGTGACCACCGCCGCAGCGGCCATGCACCAGCAGGGCGGACGGCCTGTTGCCCCACAGCACCCATGCTGCGAGACTGAGTCCCCAAGACTCCAGACCGCGCCGCCCCACCAGCACAAAGCCACAGCAACAATGGCCGCCACACAGCACCAGCACCAAAATGAAGGGAGCATTTAAACTCACCTTCCTCCAGCTCTTCAGTGAGAGCCAAAATGGGCTAGACCCCTTACTTTGCAGTCTCCTGCTAATTAAAATCACCTGAGCCAAATGGGAGGAGTGCTGGTCCAAAAAAAGAGACAAGTACATGCTATGTGCAAAAAGAAAAAAAAGAGCATGAACCGCACATCCCAAAATCATACGTTGATCTAAAGCCGCTAGGCAAAAATTTAAATACTGAACATGAGGTTTTCAGTTTAACATTCTGATCAGACTGTATGAAGCCCACTGCCCCTTCACGGCAAACCTCGTAGTGGGTCCTAACGCCCTAACGGAGCGGAGCCGTGCGGTGACCACCGCCGCAGCGGCCATGCACCAGCAGGGCGGACGGCCTGTTGCCCCACAGCACCCATGCTGCGAGACTGAGTCCCCAAGACTCCAGACCGCGCCGCCCCACCAGCACAAAGCCACAGCAACAATGGCCGCCACACAGCACCAGCACCAAAATGAAGGGAGCATTTAAACTCACCTTCCTCCAGCTCTTCAGTGAGAGCCAAAATGGGCTAGACCCCTTACTTTGCAGTCTCCTGCTAATTAAAATCACCTGAGCCAAATGGGAGGAGTGCTGGTCCAAAAAAAGAGACAAGTACATGCTATGTGCAAAAAGAAAAAAAAGAGCATGAACCGCACATCCCAAAATCATACGTTGATCTAAAGCCGCTAGGCAAAAATTTAAATACTGAACATGAGGTTTTCAGTTTAACATTCTGATCAGACTGTATGAAGCCCTAGCGGCTTTAGATCAACGTATGATTTTGGGATGTGCGGTTCATGCTCTTTTTTTTCTTTTTGCACATAGCATGTACTTGTCTCTTTTTTTGGACCAGCACTCCTCCCATTTGGCTCAGGTGATTTTAATTAGCAGGAGACTGCAAAGTAAGGGGTCTAGCCCATTTTGGCTCTCACTGAAGAGCTGGAGGAAGGTGAGTTTAAATGCTCCCTTCATTTTGGTGCTGGTGCTGTGTGGCGGCCATTGTTGCTGTGGCTTTGTGCTGGTGGGGCGGCGCGGTCTGGAGTCTTGGGGACTCAGTCTCGCAGCATGGGTGCTGTGGGGCAACAGGCCGTCCGCCCTGCTGGTGCATGGCCGCTGCGGCGGTGGTCACCGCACGGCTCCGCTCCGTTATGGCGTTAGGACCCACTACGAGGTTTGCCGTGAAGGGGCAGTGGGCTTCATACAGTCTGATCAGAATGTTAAACTGAAAACCTCATGTTCAGTATTTAAATTTTTGCCTAGCGGCTTTAGATCAACGTATGATTTTGGGATGTGCGGTTCATGCTCTTTTTTTTCTTTTTGCACATAGCATGGAGATAATGGATAAACTCGACCCCGGGGAGGCTCAGCACTAGGCAAGAGGTCAATAGGACAGTCATAGGGGCGGTGAGGCGGAAGGGTCTCCACAGCCCTTTTGGAGAACACGTCTGCATAGGGCCAATAGTGTTTGGGGAGAGAGGAAAGATCTGCGGGTACCTGAGTTGTAGCAACCTGAACGCACTCCCTCTGACATCTACCCTCGCACGATTTACTCCTCCCCAAATTCTCCCTGAGGACCACTCTATATGAGGAGAATGGTAGCGTAGCCATGGTATCCCCAACAGGACCTCATCAATTCCCTCAGGAATGACTAATAGGGAGATAATCTCCTGAGGTGATGGAGACACAGAAAGCGTGATAGGAATGGTTTGGTGAGTAATCTGAGAGGGTAGTGTCGACCCATTTACCACTCAAACGGTTACTGGTTTGGCGAGCATAACCAGGGGTATTGTGTGACGCTGGGCGAAAGCAGATAACATAAAATTACCCTCCACCCCAGTGTCCACGCATAGCTCTACCATATGAGTGGATGGGCCAAAGGTAATTGTCCCCTTGAAGGACAACTTTGAGGCAAACGTCGCCGTGTCTAGTGTACCTCCTCCTACTGCCACTAGACGCTGACGTTTCCTCGACCGCTGAGGACACTTGGAGGCAAGTTGTCCTGACTGCCGGAAAACATGACAGACCTTATGTGCACGAGCGGACTGGGACTTGGGTCCTGCTCGTGTCACCTCTATGGCCTCATGTGACTTGGACGCCTGGACTGGAGATTCCAGAGGTCTGGCAAAGGTGGGAGCCAGCCGAAACCTCTGCCTACACTGGGCTCGCTCCAACCCTCGCTCGTGAAAACGAAGGTCTATGCGAGTTGATACATCTATGAGCTCCTCCAATGTGGCGGGAATCTCCCTAGTAGCCAAAGCGTCCTTCACATGGTCAGCCAGCCCCCTCCAAAATACGGAAATGAGGGTTTTATCCAGCCATTCCAACTCAGATGCTAACGTCCGGAAGGTAACCGCAAAATGGCTAACCATGTCTGAACCCTGAGTCAAAGCCAGCAGCTGGAGCACTGTATCATGGGTGACTTGAGGTCCTACAAAGACCTGTTTCAGAGTGTCCAGAAACCGTGGAACACTCAGCACCACATGATCGTTGCGCTCCCACAGTGGCGTAGCCCACTCCAATGCCCTGTCCAACAAGAGTGAGATTATGAATCCCACCTTTGCCCGCTCTGTGGGAAAACGTGCAGCCAGGAGCTCGAGGTGTATACCACACTGGCTCACGAAACCCCTACAGGACTTACTGTCCCCAGAGTATCTCTCAGGCAACGGAAGGTGAGATATGGTCGGAACAGACGTGGCAGTGGGTAAAGCTGCTGCAGCCATGCTAGCAGCCTGAACAGCTATTGCGGTAACATCCACCGCCGAGGTTGCACGCTCAAGAGATGTCAACCGACCCTCCAGCAGCTGGATGTACCCCTGCAACCACTGTTCATCCGCTATTACTTAGCCAGATCCTGGCGCTAGTATACTGTTAGGGTTTGCGGAACGCACCGAATATATTTATTGATGGGATTGGTGCTTTCGCAACCCGGGATCCACCATGCAGGAAAGATCCTGCTGCTGAGTGAATGGCGGCACAATATGGCGGTATGAAACAGCTCTGTTAACTTTACAGAGCAGCCGAGAAAGCAAAGCTCTGTGCCCTGTTAGACTCTCACAGAGGCACAGGCTAACTACCCAGAAAAGAGCAGTCAGTGGTCATGCATGCACACAACACTCCTCGCCGGAAGTGCCAGCATTCTAGGGGCTTATTCCAGCCGGGTCCCTGAACACATTCAAGCAAATGACCACAGTGGCGCAAAGCACGTAACTTTGGAAGATACTAGCGCATTGGCCATGCGGCCATGCGAGCCTTAAATAGCTGCAGCACGTATAGGACCTTCCTAAAAAGGACCAATGAGAGACTGCTACAGAGCCTGCGTACCTACAGGACCTTCCTAGAAGGACCAATAGATTTGGCTGCAGTACCTGAGCATGTGACCCTTGATCTCCACTGAGAGATCTTACCCTGGGCATGCTCAGTGTGTGCAAAGCAGGACTTAGTCCCAGAAAAGCCTGCTCACCGCAGATCAGTGCAGGGTACAATAGCAGAGCCTGGAGAGGCAGCAGTAACCCTTTGCACAGAATCAGACTCAGTGAGATGCTGGGACCGACATCTCCGCCGAGCAGGCTCCACTGCGGCCGATGGAGAATGAGAGACCGCAGCAGACACGGATCAAGATTCCCCATGTGCAGCAGAGGAAACTCAACTCCTAACATACACTGTGTTAAAATGAAAAAATAAGGAATAAAATCCTGAAAAAAGGTGAAAATATTTGATAGAGTACATAAAATTAGCAGAAAAATGAATCATACACAACCAGTAGATATTTAGAGACAGTCCCTAGATATCAAATGTTTTTATCACCACATAGTCAAAGTCAAGGATAGTATTATTCTACTGAGTCCAGATGTTGACCGAAAGCTAATTAGATAATGTACAGATGTCCCTCCAACGAGTATATCACACGAGAAGATACAATGCTGATATGAATGTCCAAAAGATGCGAAAATCTATAAACAACAATCAGCACAAAAAAGGCCTATGAATAAAAGAAAAGAAAGAATACACATTAAAACAAGGAAATAAAAAATAACATATACAAATGAAGCTATCACTGAAAAGAATCTTTACAGAAATGCATTAAAACAACATTTTTGTGAAGGCCCCACGGTGTTTAAGGAAGGGAACAAGTAATGCTTGCCAAATAACCGATTGCCTATGAGCATTATTAAAGAACCAGTCCATAACTCATACAAAAAAACTGTTCATGGTTTAGTGGCTCAGATGGCTTTCTTACACAAACAACTTTTACTGTAAATTGTAAAATATCTTTTAGGTCAAAATAAATTGATTCATCGTCATCATGAAATGTGGATAATTTTTTTTAAAGGATGATGCTATTTATGGGTTTCTTATTAAAACAGGAAAACAAAGCCTTTTCAGTAATAAACTCTGTAGTAAATCAACAGCCTTCCATTAAGGATAAAAAGGTTATGGCAATCTAAACTTCTCAATCAGTTGTGTTGTTAAATGCTCATTATCGATGACATTTTAAGTATTTTAAAAATATACCTATAGATGCTGAATAATCCTAGAAATATGAACAAAGTTTAGATCAAAATATGCTAAAAAAAAGACCAGTGTGAAAAGAGAAACTGATAAACTATAATAATCAAGAAAGAAAGGATATACTGTAGTCTAAAAATTATAGTAACAATAATAGTAATAATAATACAAATAATAACAGTAGTATAAATAACAATAGTGCATGATATACAATAGTGTTATAATAAAATCATAATTAGAAGATTAAACATGAATAATTTAAATATACAGGGTGGGCCATGTATATGGATACACCTAAATAAAATGGGAATGGTTGGTGATATCAACTTACTGTTTGTCACACATTAGTATATGGGAGGGGAAAACTTTTCAAGATGGGTGTGACCATGGCGGCTATTTTAAAGTTGGCCATTTTGGATCCAACTTTATTTTTTCCAATGGAAAGAGGGTCACGCATCAAACTTATTGAAAATTTCACAAGAAAAACAATGGTGTGCTTGGTTTTAACGTAACTATATTATTTTATGAGTTATTTACAATTTTCTCTTTGTTTACAGCCATTGACATATCGCAGAGGTTAACAAGTGAGGAGTGGATAGAAAGTGTGGTGATGTCTGGTGAACGCAGTACCCGGGTCATTGCAGCACATTTCAATGCAAGCCACCCTACACATTTATTGTGAAATTCGCAATAAGTTTGATGTGTCACATGATCCTCTTCCCATTGGAAAAAATAAAGTTGGATCCAAAATGGCCGACTTTAAAATGGCTGCCATGGTCATCACCCATCTTGAAATGTTTCCCCCTCCCATATACTAATGTGCCACAAACAGGAAGTTGATATCACCAACCATTCCCATTTTATTTAGGTGCATACATATACATGGCCTACTCTGTATATTAGTTAGCAGCTGAAATTGAGCTTCATTGTAAAATCAGACTACTTAGATCTTTTACCATGGAAACATATCAGTCCATATGCTAGCTTTAAAGGGGTATACCCACCTCTAAGACGCTATCCCAATATGTAGTAGGTGTAATAATAATAATAATAATAATAATAATAATATCATGTACCTCCAATAAGAAATGTAGTATAATTTTTCTGATTTGCTCTCTTTCCTCATGTGCAGGCATTGGAGGACCTTATGTATCCTTGGTTATGACCACTAGCAACTAGCTTACTAACTATCACTATATCAGTGGTCATAACTATGGATACCTAAGGTCCTACAATGCCTACACATGAGGAAATAGACATAGCAAATCAGAAAAACTATACTATATTTCTAATTGGAGGTAATTGCTAATATTATTATCACACATATAGTGCATATTTGGGTACGATCATGGAGCTGGGAATACTCCTTTAAGAACAAAATAATACATTTTTATTAGAGCAATAAAGAAATAGAAAATGGTTGCAAAAGTTGAATCTTTCTTTTAACTATAGATGACTAAACCTGAAGTATAAAGTTGGGGGTTCGCACTGGACAGGGTGTGTGGTGCTGAGCTCTAAACATGGACTTCTCCTGGAAGAGAGAGAGAGATTAAGAAAGAGAGAGAGAAAGTCAGAGAGAGAGAGATATTTGGCTTTTGGAGCACAGATTTTGCTAGAATATTTTGCTGGCGACATTTGCGGAGTCCCTAAGATGCCAGAACAGCAGAAAACTCCCAAAAGTGACCCCACTGTAGAAATTGTATCTCTCAATTAATCTATTTCCGGCTGCAATGACTATTTTGGAGCATCCAAGCCAAGCATTATTCGGCAAATCTGCTCGTTTAGTGCCCCCAACAGTGTAGCACTGCCATACATTGTGCCCAGCTTGTGTTTTTGGCAACATGCACCCTGTAAATTGTTAATTGGGGTCTCCCCACACAGTAATGCCAAACATGTGGTCACTTACTGTTATTTAGGATGGATTTGTTTAAAAATGATTTCCTATGCTGAGATATCTTATAAATGTGCCCCAGCTATGTGCTGTGTAATGGCTGTGTCTGACCGTGCAGGAACATGGTCTGATCATATCACAGCTCCTTAAGCAGGGAAGGAAGCAAAATAGTATACAGACAGGAAAGCATTGGATCACAGCTGATTCTTTCTGTGAGATAAAGCATTTCTCTGTCAGTTTATAAAAAATGTTTAAAGGGACTCTGTCACCTGAATTTGGAGGGAACAATTTTCAGCCATAGGGGCGGGGTTTTCGGCTGTTTGATCCACCCTTTCCTTACCCGCTGGCTGCATGCTGGCTGCAATATTGGATTGAAGTTCATTCTCTGTCCTCCATAGTACACGCCTGCGTAAGGCAAGATTGCCTTGTGCAGGCATGTGCTACGGAGGACAGAGAAATGAAACCCAACTTGGAGTGCAAACATTTCCAAAAATTAGGGGCAGACACTAAGACAAGTGGCATCCATTGACCCAGAGTAGAGATTTGTAAATGGCACAGAAGCAGTGAGTCATGGACCATGCAAGCGGTATCAGGGTCTGGGCCAGCATATGCAGCTTTGAATTTATGATTAAATTAAGATAAGGTGGGTGAGAAACCTTTGTAAGCCTGCTGTGGTATGTGCCCTGATACCTCATGCATAAGCTCAAACTCATTTTTTGCTCACCACTCTCAGGTGGCACAAATATCAACTTTGTAGACCAATGTTAGAAAAATTTAAGGATAGAAAGAGCTCATTTCCACTTACTATGAAATCGGATGAATGCAATCTGATTAAGAATCGGATTGCATTCAGACCAATGTTATTCTATCATTGTGTGTTCAGCTTCAATCTTTTTTTAAAGCTTGAATCACATCACGATCAGACTTGAAAAAAAATTGCAGCATGCTGAGATTGTAATGATCAACCAATATAGTCCAAAATAAGCTTGTGGTATAGAATAAACATCAGAATCCAAAAATATGCCCCAACACATAGTAGGGGACATATAGCAATAACCACTATTATCAATGTGTTTGGTTAAAAAAATAACAATTTATTGAAAATATATTTAAAAAACACATGTATATAAAATTCACAAAATTCAACAAGGTGCCATTTCGTGTGAGGGAAGCAGTGTCAGTCACTGCAGATATAATATCAACAACAAGTTTGCAAATAGTTTTAGCTGGATAGTGTCCAATCATAAACAGCAGGTTTATCCACCATTAAAGTATATGGATTAAATTGCCACACTACCTGGTCTAATTTAAGGCAAGATGCCAGAAGAACAAAAAGTACAAGTGCCTATGTTAAATGAATAATAAAGACCATAACATAATGTAGTGCAGGTAAAGGTTTGTAAAGAGGGCAGATTTACCTATAGCAGTACGTGTTCAGGTATGGAATCCAGCTTATTAACGCAGAGCTGATGTTGTTTCCCTCCACCCCAACGCACGTTTCGTGTATTCTTCTTCAGGGGGTGTGTACAAGGAAGGGGAAGTGACGATCCTTTTATGCGCAGGGGCCAAAGGCAGCCGGAACAAAAAGTGAACTTAGTAAAAAAGCAAAACAAAAAGCAATTGTGGAATAGCACTTTTTTTGCAATTTAACTGCACTTGGAATTTTTTTCCTGTTTTTCAGTACACAATATGGTAAAACCAATGGTGGTGCTCAAAAGTACAACCCGTTCCGCAAAAAAACAAGTCCTCACGTGGCCAATTTGACCAAAAAATAAAAAAGTTATTGCTCTGGGTAGAAGTGGAGCAAAAAATGAAAATGCAAAACTAAAAATACCTCTGGTCATTAATGGGTTAAAGGCATAGTAATCTTAGTTTATGTAAACTTTTGACTTTGCAGTAAGTAACAAAAATGCCTTAAAACTTTCCTTCTTTCTCAGCACTCTGGCATTTATCAAATATTAATAATTATGGTAATCCTAATTGACCTAAAAAGCAAAAGGTTTTTTCTGATTTCATGTCAGCTATTGAGAAAAATGTGCATATGTGTATTTTTCTATAGTGTATGTAAGCTTCTGTTTTCAACTGTATATACAGTACAGATCAAAAGTTTGGACACACCTTCTCATTTAAAGATTTTTCTGTATTTTCATGACTATGAAAATACAGATCAAAAGTTTGGACACACCTTCTCATTTAAAGATTTTTCTTTATTTTCATGACTATGAAAATTGTACATTCACACTGAAGGCATCAAAACTATGAATTAACACATGTGGAATTATATACTTAACAAAAAAGTATGAAACAACTGAAATTATGTCTTATATTCTATGTTCTTCAAAGCAGCCACCTTTTGCTTTGATGACTGCTTTGCACACTCTTGGCATTCTCTTGATGAGCTTCAAGAGGTAGTCACCGGGAATGGTTTTAACTTCACAGGTGTGCCCTGTGAGGTTTAATAAGTGGGATTTCTTGCCTTATAAATGGGGTTGGGACCATCAGTTGTGTTGTGCAGAAGTGGATACACAGCTGATAGTCCTACTGAATAGACTGTTAGAATTTGTATTATGGCAAGAAAAAAGCAGCTAAGTAAAGAAAAACGAGTGGCCATCATTACTTTAAGAAATGAAGGTCAGTCAGTCCGAAAAATTGGGAAAACTTTGCAAGTGTCCCCAAGTGCAGTGGCAAAAACCATCAAGCGCTACAAAGAAACTGTCTCACATGAGGACCACCCCAGGAAAGGAAGACCAAGAGTCACCTCTGCTTCTGAGGATAAGTGTATCCGAGTCAACAGCCTCAGAAATCGCAGGTTAACAGCAGCTCAGATTAGAGACCAGGTCAATGCCACACAGAGTTCTAGCAGCTGACACATCTCTACAACAACTGTTAAGAGGAGACTTTGTGCAGCAGGCCTTCATGGTAAAATAGCTGCTAGGAAACCACTGCTAAGTAGGGTTGAGCGAAACGGGTCGATCATTTTCAAAAGTCGCCGACTTTTGGCTAAGTCGGCGTCTCATGAAACCCGATCCGACCCCTGTGCTTGTCGGCCATGCGGTACGCGACTTTCGCGCCAAAGTCGCGTTTCAATGACGCGAAAAGCGCCATTTCTCAGCCAATGAAGGTGAACGCAGAGTGTGGGCAGCGTGATGACATAGGTCCTGGTCCCCACCATCTTAGAGAAGGGCATTGCAATGATTGGCTTGCTGTCTGCGGCGTCACAGGGGCTATAATGGGGCGTTCCCGCCGACCGCCATCTCACTGCTGCTGATCTGAGCTTAGGGAGAGGTTGCTGCCGCTTCGTCAGAAGCAGGGAGAGCGTTAGGCAGGGTCCACTAACCACCAAACCGCTTGTGCTGTAGCGATTTCCACTGTCCAACACCACCTTCGGTGTGCAGGAACAGTGGAAGCTATTTTTTTTTTTTTTTCCTCAGCGCTGTAGCTCATTGGGCTGCCCTAGAAGGCTCCGTGATAGCTGTATTGCTGTGTGTACGCCACTGTGGAAACCAACTGCTTTTTTCAAAGCACATATCCTCTTGTTCCTTTCTGCACAGCTATCTTTTTTGTTTGTCCACACTTTTTATTTAATTTGTGCATCAGTCCACTCCTATTGCTGCCTGCCATACCTGGCTTAGATTACTGCAGGGAGATAGTAATTGTAGGACAGTCCCTGTTTTTTTTTTTTTTTTTTTTTTTGTGGGAGATTAAGATTGGCATTTCTGCTACAGTGCCATCCCTGTGTGTGCCATCTCTCACTGAGTGGGCCATAGAAAGCCTATTTATTTTTTCCGTGATTTGTGTTCTAAATTCTACCTCAACACAAAAACACTACATCAATCAGTGGTAGAAAAATATTGGCCTCAGTCAGGGCTTGTGTGCCACTGCTGTGTGTGCTATCTCTCATTCAGTGGGCTATAGAAAGCCTATTTATTTATTTATTTATTTTTCTTATTATTTGGTTTCTAAAGTCTCCCTGAAAAAAAAAAAAAAAAAAAAAACAGTGGGAGAGTAATATTGCCCTTTCAGCTTGTGTGCCAGTCTTGACTCCTGGGTGTGCCACCTCTCTCTCATTCAGTGGGCCATAGAAAGGCTATTTATTTTTTTGGTTTTTTTAATATTATTTGGTTTCTAAAGTCTCCCTGAAAATAAAAGAAAAAAAACTTAAGAAAACAGTGGGAGAGTAATATTGCCCTTTCAGCTTGTGCGCCAGTCTTGACTCCTGGGTGTGCCACCTCTCTCTCTCTAATTGTGGGCCATAGAAAGCCTTTTTTTTTTTGTTTTTTTTTTAATATTATTTGGTTTCTAAAGTCTCCCTTAAAAAACAAAAAATACATAAAAAAACAGTGGGAGAGTAATATTGCCCTTTCAGCTTGTGTGCCAGTCTTGACTCCTGGGTGTGCCACCTCTCTCTCTCATTCAGTGGGCCATAGAAAGCCTATTTATTTTTTTGGTTTTTTTAATATTATTTGGTTTCTAAAGTCTCCCTGAAAAAAAAAAAAACATAAAAAAACAGTGGGAGAGTAATATTGCCCTTTCAGCTTGTGTGCCAGTCTTGACTCCTGGGTGTGCCACCTCTCTCCCTCTCATTCAGTGGGCCATAGAAAGCCTATTTATTTATTTTTTTAAATATTATTGGGTTTCTAAAGTCTCCCTTAAAAAACAAAAAATACATAAAAAAACAGTGAAAGAGTAATATTGCCCTTTCAGCTTGTGTGCCAGTCTTGACTCCTGGGTGTGCCACCTCTCTCATTCAGTGGGCCATAGAAAGCATTTTTTTTTTCCTTGATTTGTGTTCTAAAATCTACCTCAACACAAAAACACTACATCAATCAGTGGGAGAAAAATATTGGCCTCAGTCAGGGCTTGTGTGCCACTGCTGTGTGTGCTATCTCTCATTCAGTGGGCTATAGAAAGCCTATTTATTTATTTATTTTTTTTCTTATTATTTGGTTTCTAAAGTCTCCCTGAAAAAAAAAAAAAAAACAGTGGGAGAGTAATATTGCCCTTTCAGCTTGTGTGCCAGTCTTGACTCCTGGGTGTGCCACCTCTCTCTCTCATTCAGTGGGCCATAGAAAGCCTATTTATTTTTTTGGTTTTTTTAATATTATTTGGTTTCTAAAGTCTCCCTGAAAAAAAAAAAAAACATAAAAAAACAGTGGGAGAGTAATATTGCCCTTTCAGCTTGTGTGCCAGTCTTGACTCCTGGGTGTGCCACCTCTCTCATTCAGTGGGCCATAGAAAGCCTATTTATTTTTTTTAAAAAATATTATTGGGTTTCTAAAGTCTCCCTTAAAAAACAAAAAATACATAAAAAAACAGTGGGAGAGTAATATTGCCCTTTCAGCTTGTGTGCCAGTCTTGACTCCTGGGTGTGCCACCTCTCTCATTCAGTGGGCCATAG
The DNA here is from genome assembly GCF_051348905.1 of Ranitomeya variabilis. NCBI lineage: Eukaryota > Metazoa > Chordata > Amphibia > Anura > Dendrobatidae > Ranitomeya > Ranitomeya variabilis. The sequence goes on from NC_135236.1 coordinate 527,161,177, forward strand.
AAAGCCTATTTATTTTATTTATTTAAATATTATTTGGTTTCTAAAGTCTCCCTGAAAAAAAAAAAACATAAAAAAACAGTGGGAGAGTAATATTGCCCTTTCAGCTTGTGTGCCAGTCTTGACTCCTGGGTGTGCCACCTCTCTCTCTCATTCAGTGGGCCATAGAAAGGCTATTTATTTTTTTGGTTTTTTTAATATTATTTGGTTTCTAAAGTCTCCCTGAAAACAAAAAAAACATAAAAAAACAGTGGGAGAGTAATATTGCCCTTTCAGCTTGTGTGCCAGTCTTGACTCCTGGGTGTGCCACCTCTCTCTCTCATTCAGTGGGCCATAGAAAGCATTTTTTTTTTTTCCTTGATTTGTGTTCTAAAATCTACCTCAACACAAAAACACTACATCAATCAGTGGGAGAAAAATATTGGCCTCAGTCAGGGCTTGTGTGCCACTGCTGTGTGTGCTATCTCTCATTCAGTGGGCTATAGAAAGCCTATTTATTTATTTATTTTTTTTCTTATTATTTGGTTTCTAAAGTCTCCCTGAAAAAAAAAAAACATAAAAAAACAGTGGGAGAGTAATATTGCCCTTTCAGCTTGTGTGCCAGTCTTGACTCCTGGGTGTGCCACCTCTCTCTCTCATTCAGTGGGCCATAGAAAGGCTATTTATTTTTTTGGTTTTTTTAATATTATTTGGTTTCTAAAGTCTCCCTTAAAAAACAAAAAATACATAAAAAAACAGTGGGAGAGTAATATTGCCCTTTCAGCTTGTGTGCCAGTCTTGACTCCTGGGTGTGCCACCTCTCTCTCTCATTCAGTGGGCCATAGAAAGCCTATTTATTTTTTTGGTTTTTTTAATATTATTTGGTTTCTAAAGTCTCCCTGAGAAAAAAAATAAAATAAATTAGGTGGGAGATTAATATTGACATTAGTGCTTGAGTGACAGTCCTGCGTGTGTGTCATCTCTGTGATTTTGTGCCACAGAAAACAGAGTGTGTAACATTGTGCCTGATTTTCCTTGTGGTCACACCAACCTGTTAAGGGATATTGAAATCATACTGAAGTTATAGCTCACCGTGTAAGTTGTTTGACAGCAACAAATAAAGTTACTTTGGTTAAGATTTTAAAACAATGAGGAAGTCTGGTGCAAGAGGTCGTCGTGGGCGTTCATTGTCAGCTGGTAATGATGGTAGTGGTAGTGGAGCATCAGGTGGTCGTGGGGATAAAAATATTCCACCTAAGTCTGGAGCTGTGGAGCCAGTTTCGTCGTCAGGCTACACAAGGCCTCGAACGCTCTCTTTTCTGGGAATAGGAAAACCGCTTTTAAAGGCGGAGCAGCAACAGCAAGTTTTGGCTTACATTGCAGACTCAGCCTCTAGCTCTTTTGCCTCCTCTTCCGAAACTGGTAAATGTAAAAGCAGCGCGTCGCTTGTGGATATTCACGGTCAGGGACAAGTCGCTTCCTTGTCCTCCTCAGCAAAAACTACAACAAGAGAGAAGGATGCAGCAGGCGACACAACGGGTCACTCCATGGAGCTCTTTACACATACCGTCCCTGGCTTAGAAAGTGAAACATTTAACAGGCCATGCCCATTACAAGTAGATTCTGACATGGAGTGCACTGATGCACAGCCACAGCCAGAGTACTATGCTGCTCCTTTGACTCAGACCACCACATTGCCCTCTCAGGGTACAGATCCACAATCAGACCCTGATGAGACTATGTTGCCCCGCCACGAACGCTATACCACCGACCGACACAGTGACACAGACAAAGTTGCACACGAGCTCGAAGAGGAGGTAATAGATGACCCAGTTATTGACCCCGATTGGCAGCCATTGGGGGAACAGGGTGCAGGCGGCAGTAGTTCAGAAGCGGAGGTGGAGGAGGGGCCGCAGCAGGCATCAACATCGCAACAGGTTCCATCTGCCGGGCCCGTATCTGGCCCAAAACGCGTGTCAAAGCCAAAACCTGTTGGAGGACAGCGTGGCCATCCGGTTAAAGCTCAGTCTGCAAACCCTGAAAAGGGATCCGAGTCTAGGAAGAGTGCAGTCTGGCATTTTTTTAAACAACATCCAACTGATCAGCGCAAAGTCATCTGTCAAAAATGTTCAACTAGCTTAAGCAGAGGTCAGAATCTGAAAAGTCTAAATACTAGTTGCATGCATAGACACTTAACCACCATGCATTTGCAAGCCTGGACTAACTACCAAACGTCCCTTAAGGTTGTAGCACCCTCGGCCAATGAAGCTAGTCAGCAACGCAACATCCCTTCCGTCACTGTAAGGCCACCATTTTCGGCACCACCGGCAGTATCTGTGCAGGTTTCTTTGCCAGCCAAAAGCAGTCAGGGTCAGGGAACCACCAGTTTTGTAGGAGGAAATATTGCATCTAGGGCACCGGCGGAAACAATACCGTCTCCAACCGTCTCTCAGTCTGCCATGTACACCGGCACACCCGAAAGTTCCACGATCTCCAGCTCTCCAGTCCAGCTCACCCTACATGAGACTCTGGTTAGAAAAAGGAAGTACTTATCCTCGCATCCGCGTACACAGGGTTTTAACGCCCACATAGCTAGACTAATCTCGTTAGAGATGATGCCCTACCGGTTAGTTGAAAGCGAAGCTTTCAAAGCCCTGATGGAGTACGCTGAACCACGATACGAGCTACCCAGTCGACACTTTTTTTCCAGAAAAGCCATCCCAGCCCTGCACCAGCATGTTAAACAGCGCATCGTCCATGCACTCAGGCAATCTGTGAGTACAAAGGTGCACCTGACTACAGATGCATGGACCAGTAGGCATGGCCAGGGACGTTATGTGTCCATCACGGCACACTGGGTGAATGTGGTGGATGCAGGGTCCACAGGCGACATCAATTTAGGGACAGTTGTGCCTAGCCCACGGTCTAGGAAACAGTTGGCTGTAGGCGTTCGCACCCCCTCCTCCTCCTCCTCCTCGTCCTCCTGCAGAAGCTACAGCTCTTCCACAGAACGCAGTCTGCCAACCACTCCATCGGCAGATGACACTGTTGCACACCAGTTGTCCCATTATGGGCCAGCTACTGCCAAGCGTCAGCAGGCTGTATTGGCTATGAAGTGTTTGGGCGACAACAGACACACCGCGGAAGTTCTGTCCGAGTTCTTGCAACAAGAAACGCAGTCGTGGCTGGGCACAGTAGATCTTGAGGCAGGCAAGGTAGTGAGTGATAACGGAAGGAATTTCATGGCTGCCATCTCCCTTTCCCAACTGAAACACATTCCTTGCCTGGCTCACACCTTAAACCTGGTGGTGCAGTGCTTATTGAAAACTTATCCTGGGTTCTCCGACCTGCTCCTCAAAGTGCGTGCACTTTGCTCACATATCCGACGTTCGCCTGTACACGCCAGCCGTATGCAGACCTATCAGCGGTCTTTGAACCTTCCCCAGCATCGCCTAATCATAGACGTTGCAACAAGGTGGAACTCAACACTGCACATGCTTCAGAGACTGTGCAAACAGAGGCGTGCTGTTATTTATTTGTGGGAGGATACACGGGCAGGCAGTAGGATGGCAGACATGGAGTTGTCAGGTGTGCAGTGGTCTAAGATACAAGACATGTGTCAAGTCCTTCAGTGTTTTGAGGAATGCACACGGCTGGTTAGTGTAGACAACGCCGTAATAAGCATGAGCATCCCCCTAATGCGTCTGCTGATGCAAAGTTTGACGCACATAAAGGAGCAGGCGTCTGCACCAGAGGAAGAGGAAAGCCTTGATGACAGTCAGCCATTGTCTGGTCAGGGCAGTGTACAGGACGAGGTAGCGGGCAAAGAGGAGGTGGAGGACGAGGAGGATGATGGGGATGAGTATATTTTTAATGCCGAACCTTTCCCGGGGGCACAGGAAATTGGTTGCGTGTCACGGCCGGGTTCTGGTTTTTTGAGGGACACAAGTGACGTAGATTTGCCTGCAACTGCCCCTCAACCAATCACAACCGGAGATTTGACAACTGGAACTTTGGCCCACATGGCGGATTATGCCTTACGTATCCTAAAAAGGGACACACGCATTACGAAAATGATGAACGATGACGATTACTGGTTGGCCTGCCTCCTTGATCCACGCTATAAAGGCAAATTGCAAAATATTATGCCACATGAGAACTTGGAACTAATATTAGCAACCAAACAATCAACTCTTGTTGACCGTTTGCTTCAGGCATTCCCAGCACACAGCACACGTGATCGTTCTCACACGAGCTCCAGGGGGCAGCAGACTAGGAGTGTTAGGGGTGCACACATCAGAAGTGGCGTTGGACAGAGGGGTTTTCTGACCAGGTTGTGGAGTGATTTTGCTATGACCGCAGACAGGACAGGTACTGCTGCATCAATTGAAAGTGACAGGAGACAACATTTGTCCAGTATGGTTACTAACTATTTTTCATCCCTTATCGATGTTCTCCCTCAACCGTCATTCCCATTTGATTACTGGGCCTCCAAATTAGACACCTGGCCAGAATTGGCAGAATATGCATTGCAGGAGCTTGCTTGCCCGGCAGCAAGTGTCCTATCAGAAAGAGTATTCAGTGCTGCAGGTTCAATATTAACCGAAAAAAGGACTCGTCTGGCTACCCAAAATGTTGATTATCTAACATTCATTAAAATGAACCACAACTGGATTTCGAAATCTTTTGCCCCACCTTGCCCGGCCGACACCTAGCTTTCCTATGAAAAGCTCTTGCCTGTGAATTACTTTTCTAATGTCTAATTTGCTGCAGCTGATTGTACAGCATACGACATGTTTACACCTCCCTAAATGGCAAAACTCCCCACACGGGGCCGTGGTATCGCGACTTGGCGCAAGCACCCGTGAGACTGCTGTTTGTCTGAAGAGGTGGGTGTGCTCGCTTTTGGTTGACGGCATTGCTACTGGGTCCCTCATAGTACAATGTAGTGTCTCTGGCGGTGGTGGTGCGCACCCAACGTCAGACACACCGTTGTAACATGAGGGGCCCTGGGGCGGTCCCGCCGGCCTCAAGAGAGTTCCCCCCTACCCCAGCTCAAAATGTGCTCTACCACGTGCAAAATTATGTCGCACAGCTCCACCAATCTTTAGTCTATTCGCTGACATCATTCAATGTCTGGCACTGACAATACAAATTTGTAGACATCTATGATGCAACTTAAAGTAGTCTGTGTCTGTGTCCTATATTGGCACCATTAAATAGTTACTGCCAAATTACTATGTCAGAAACTCAGCAGATGAGCCCACCCCTGTACCTAAGTATGCCACCTTTTTTTTTGTTTTGGTTGTTTTGCGAGACATTAACATCTATTTATATTTTGGGAGTACTGGGACAGACACTCCTTGCACTACTCCTCCACTCACCACCAAGCTGCCTGTGTATCCATGTAACCGCTGTAAAGCTGCCATGAGCCTATTGTTTGTTATTTTAGGCCTTTGATAGCCTGTCTGCGGTCCCTACTTTTAAATACTCCTCCACTGACCACCAAGCTGCCTGTGTATCCATGTAACCGATGTAAAACTGCCATGAGCCTATTGTTTGTTATTTTAGGCCTTTGATAGCCTGTCTGCGGTCCCTACTTTAAATACTCCTCCACTCACCACCAAGCTGCCTGTGTATCCATGTAACCGCTGTAAAGCTGCCATGAGCCTATTGTTTGTTATTTTAGGCCTTTGATAGCCTGTCTGCGGTCCCTACATTAAATACTCCTCCACTCATCACCAGCTGCCTGCCCGTGTATCCATGTAACCGCTGTAAAACTGCCATGAGCCTATTGTTTGTTATTTTAGGCCTTTGATAGCCTGTCTGCGGTCCCTACTTTAAATACTCCTCCACTCATCACCAGCTGCCTGCCCGTGTATCCATGTAACCGCTGTAAAACTGCCATGAGCCTATTGTTTGTTATTTTAGGCCTTTGATAGCCTGTCTGCGGTCCCTACTTTAAATACTCCTCCACTCACCACCAAGCTGCCTGTGTATCCATGTAACCGCTGTAAAGCTGCCATGAGCCTATTGTTTGTTATTTTAGGCCTTTGATAGCCTGTCTGCGGTCCCTACTTTAAATACTCCTCCACTGACCACCAAGCTGCCTGTGTATCCATGTAACCGATGTAAAACTGCCATGAGCCTATTGTTTGTTATTTTAGGCCTTTGATAGCCTGTCTGCGGTCCCTACTTTAAATACTCCTCCACTCATCACCAGCTGCCTGCCCGTGTATCCATGTAACCGCTGTAAAACTGCCATGAGCCTATTGTTTGTTATTTTAGGCCTTTGATAGCCTGTCTGCGGTCCCTACTTTAAATACTCCTCCACTCACCACCAAGCTGCCTGTGTATCCATGTAACCGCTGTAAAGCTGCCATGAGCCTATTGTTTGTTATTTTAGGCCTTTGATAGCCTGTCTGCGGTCCCTACTTTAAATACTCCTCCACTGACCACCAAGCTGCCTGTGTATCCATGTAAACGATGTAAAACTGCCATGAGCCTATTGTTTGTTATTTTAGGCCTTTGATAGCCTGTCTGCGGTCCCTACTTTAAATACTCCTCCACTCACCACCAAGCTGCCTGTGTATCCATGTAACCGCTGTAAAGCTGCCATGAGCCTATTGTTTGTTATTTTAGGCCTTTGATAGCCTGTCTGCGGTCCCTACTTTAAATACTCCTCCACTCATCACCAGCTGCCTGCCCGTGTATCCATGTAACCGCTGTAAAACTGCAATGAGCCTATTGTTTGTTATTTTAGGCCTTTGATAGCCTGTCTGCGGTCCCTACTTTAAATACTCCTCCACTCATCACCAGCTGCCTGCCCGTGTATCCATGTAACCGCTGTAAAGCTGCCATGAGCCTATTGTTTGTTATTTTAGGCCTTTGATAGCCTGTCTGCGGTCCCTACTTTAAATACTCCTCCACTCATCACCAGCTGCCTGCCCGTGTATCCATGTAACCGCTGTAAAGCTGCCATGAGCCTATTGTTTGTTATTTTAGGCCTTTGATAGCCTGTCTGCGGTCCCTACTTTAAATACTCCTCCACTCATCACCAGCTGCCTGCCCGTGTATCCATGTAACCGCTGTAAAACTGCCATGAGCCTATTGTTTGTTATTTTAGGCCTTTGATAGCCTGTCTGCGGTCCCTACTTTAAATACTCCTCCACTCACCACCAAGCTGCCTGTGTATCCATGTAACCGCTGTAAAGCTGCCATGAGCCTATTGTTTGTTATTTTAGGCCTTTGATAGCCTGTCTGCGGTCCCTACTTTAAATACTCCTCCACTCACCACCAAGCTGCCTGTGTATCCATGTAACCGATGTAAAACTGCCATGAGCCTATTGTTTGTTATTTTAGGCCTTTGATAGCCTGTCTGCGGTCCCTACTTTAAATACTCCTCCACTCATCACCAGCTGCCTGCCCGTGTATCCATGTAACCGCTGTAAAACTGCCATGAGCCTATTGTTTGTTATTTTAGGCCTTTGATAGCCTGTCTGCGGTCCCTACTTTAAATACTCCTCCACTCATCACCAGCTGCCTGCCTGTGTATCCATGTAACCGCTGTAAAGCTGCCATGAGCCTATTGTTTGTTATTTTAGGCCTTTGATAGCCTGTCTGCGGTCCCTACTTTAAATACTCCTCCACTGACCACCAAGCTGCCTGCCCGTGTATCCATGTAACCGCTGTAAAACTGCCATGAGCCTATTGTTTGTTATTTTAGGCCTTTGATAGCCTGTCTGCGGTCCCTACTTTAAATACTCCTCCACTCACCACCAAGCTGCCTGTGTATCCATGTAACCGATGTAAAACTGCCATGAGCCTATTGTTTGTTATTTTAGGCCTTTGATAGCCTGTCTGCGGTCCCTACTTTAAATACTCCTCCACTCACCACCAAGCTGCCTGTGTATCCATGTAACCGCTGTAAAGCTGCCATGAGCCTATTGTTTGTTATTTTAGGCCTTTGATAGCCTGTCTGCGGTCCCTACTTTAAATACTCCTCCACTCACCACCAAGCTGCCTGTGTATCCATGTAACCGATGTAAAACTGCCATGAGCCTATTGTTTGTTATTTTAGGCCTTTGATAGCCTGTCTGCGGTCCCTACTTTAAATACTCCTCCACTCACCACCAAGCTGCCTGTGTATCCATGTAACCGCTGTAAAGCTGCCATGAGCCTATTGTTTGTTATTTTAGGCCTTTGATAGCCTGTCTGCGGTCCCTACTTTAAATACTCCTCCACTCATCACCAGCTGCCTGCCCGTGTATCCATGTAACCGCTGTAAAGCTGCCATGAGCCTATTGTTTGTTATTTTAGGCCTTTGATAGCCTGTCTGCGGTCCCTACTTTAAATACTCCTCCACTCATCACCAGCTGCCTGCCCGTGTATCCATGTAACCGCTGTAAAACTGCCATGAGCCTATTGTTTGTTATTTTAGGCCTTTGATAGCCTGTCTGCGGTCCCTACTTTAAATACTCCTCCACTCACCACCAAGCTGCCTGTGTATCCATGTAACCGATGTAAAACTGCCATGAGCCTATTGTTTGTTATTTTAGGCCTTTGATAGCCTGTCTGCGGTCCCTACTTTAAATACTCCTCCACTCACCACCAAGCTGCCTGTGTATCCATGTAACCGCTGTAAAGCTGCCATGAGCCTATTGTTTGTTATTTTAGGCCTTTGATAGCCTGTCTGCGGTCCCTGTTGTGAATTTGCTTTTTGCTCCCTCTAGTGGTTACTAGTTTTTTGACTCTGGTTTTTCTGTCATTCCTTTTATCCGCACCTGGGTCGTTAGTTAGGGGTGTTGCTATATAAGCTCCCTGGACCTTCAGTTCAATGCCTGGCAACGTAGTTATCAGAGCTAGTCTGCTGTGCTCTTGTCTACTGATCCTGGTTCCAGTTATATCAGCTAAGTCTGCCTTTTGCTTTTTGCTATTTGTTTTGGTTTTGTATTTTTGTCCAGCTTGTTCCTAATCTATATCCTGACCTTTGCTGGAAGCTCTAGGGGGCTGGTGTTCTCCCCCCGGACCGTTAGACGGTTCGGGGGTTCTTGAATTTCCAGTGTGGATTTTGATAGGGTTTTTGTTGACCATATAAGTTACCTTTCTTTATTCTGCTATCAGTAAGCGGGCCTCTCTGTGCTAAACCTGGTTCATTTCTGTGTTTGTCATTTCCTCTTACCTCACCGTCATTATTTGTGGGGGTTTCTATCCAGCTTTGGGGTCCCCTTCTCTGGAGGCAAGAAAGGTCTTTGTTTTCCTCTACTAGGGGTAGCTAGATTCTCCGGCTGGCGCGTGTCATCTAGAATCAACGTAGGAATGATCCCCGGCTACTTCTAGTGTTGGCGTTAGGAGTAGATATATGGTCAACCCAGTTACCACTGCCCTATGAGCTGGATTTTTGTATTCTGCAGACTTCCACGTTCCTCTGAGACCCTTGCCATTGGGGTCATAACAGGTCCCTACTTTAAATACTCCTCCACTCATCACCAGCTGCCTGCCCGTGTATCCATGTAACCGCTGTAAAACTGCCATGAGCCTATTGTTTGTTATTTTAGGCCTTTGATAGCCTGTCTGCGGTCCCTACTTTAAATACTCCTCCACTCATCACCAGCTGCCTGCCCGTGTATCCATGTAACCGCTGTAAAGCTGCCATGAGCCTATTGTTTGTTATTTTAGGCCTTTGATAGCCTGTCTGCGGTCCCTACTTTAAATACTCCTCCACTCATCACCAGCTGCCTGCCCGTGTATCCATGTAACCGCTGTAAAGCTGCCATGAGCCTATTGTTTGTTATTTTAGGCCTTTGATAGCCTGTCTGCGGTCCCTACTTTAAATACTCCTCCACTCATCACCAGCTGCCTGCCCGTGTATCCATGTAACCGCTGTAAAACTGCCATGAGCCTATTGTTTGTTATTTTAGGCCTTTGATAGCCTGTCTGCGGTCCCTACTTTAAATACTCCTCCACTCACCACCAAGCTGCCTGTGTATCCATGTAACCGCTGTAAAGCTGCCATGAGCCTATTGTTTGTTATTTTAGGCCTTTGATAGCCTGTCTGCGGTCCCTACTTTAAATACTCCTCCACTCACCACCAAGCTGCCTGTGTATCCATGTAACCGATGTAAAACTGCCATGAGCCTATTGTTTGTTATTTTAGGCCTTTGATAGCCTGTCTGCGGTCCCTACTTTAAATACTCCTCCACTCACCACCAAGCTGCCTGTGTATCCATGTAACCGCTGTAAAGCTGCCATGAGCCTATTGTTTGTTATTTTAGGCCTTTGATAGCCTGTCTGCGGTCCCTACTTTAAATACTCCTCCACTCACCACCAAGCTGCCTGTGTATCCATGTAACCGCTGTAAAGCTGCCATGAGCCTATTGTTTGTTATTTTAGGCCTTTGATAGCCTGTCTGCGGTCCCTACTTTAAATACTCCTCCACTCACCACCAAGCTGCCTGTGTATCCATGTAACCGCTGTAAAGCTGCCATGAGCCTATTGTTTGTTATTTTAGGCCTTTGATAGCCTGTCTGCGGTCCCTACTTTAAATACTCCTCCACTGACCACCAAGCTGCCTGTGTATCCATGTAACCGATGTAAAACTGCAGTATTTTGCTTATAAAAAAGAAAATACTGGAGAGATATCAAATGCAGACATTTTAACATTAAAAACAAAAACACATACAACAAAAAACTGGTACAGTACAAAAATTGGCCACCAGCTACAAAAACTTGCTCCTGCAAGTAGTTAACTGAAAGGTTTTTTTCCATTGAAAACACAGATATGGCATCCACCGAGTGTTGTCCTGTCGCGTCTTCTTTATATTATTGCCAAGAAGCTGCAACTGAATAAAGCTGAGCTTCTACCTTCTGCCTCTTACTAACTGCTGTTTTTTTAAAAAATTGGCTGTTCCGGCCTACTAAAGGTGTCTGTCTGCCCCTGCCTGGTGTTGTCCTCAACTGAATAAAGCTGAGCTTCAACCTTCAGTTCCAAATTACCATTTTTAAAAATGCAATTGGCTGTTCCGGCCTACTAAAGGTGAATGTCTGACCCTGCCTGGTGTTGTCCTCAACTGAATAAAGCTGAGCTTCTACCTTCTGTTCCAAATTACCATTTTTAAAAATGCAATTGGCTGTTCCGGCCTACTAAAGGTGAATGTCTGCCCCTGCCTGGTGTTGTCCTCAACTGAATAAAGCTGAGCTTCTACCTTCTGTTCCAAATTACCATTTTTAAAAATGCCATTGGCTGTTCCGGCCTACTAAAGGTGTCTGTCTGCCCCTGCCTGGTGTTGTCCTCAACTGAATAAAGCTGAGCTTCTACCTTCTGTTCCAAATTACCATTTTTAAAAATGCAATTGGCTGTTCCGGCCTACTAAAGGTGAATGTCTGCCCCTGCCTGGTGTTGTCCTCAACTGAATAAAGCTGAGCTTCTACCTTCTGTTCCAAATTACCATTTTTAAAAATGCCATTGGCTGTTCCGGCCTACTAAAGGTGTCTGTCTGCCCCTGCCTGGTGTTGTCCTCAACTGAATAAAGCTGAGCTTCAACCTTCAGTTCCAAATTACCATTTTTAAAAATGCAATTGGCTGTTCCGGCCTACTAAAGGTGTCTGTCTGCCCCTGCCTGGTGTTGTCCTCAACTGAATAAAGCTGAGCTTCTACCTTCTGCCTCTTACTAACTGCTGTTTTTTTAAAAAATTGGCTGTTCCGGCCTACTAAAGGTGTCTGTCTGCCCCTGCCTGGTGTTGTCCTCAACTGAATAAAGCTGAGCTTCAACCTTCAGTTCCAAATTACCATTTTTAAAAATGCAATTGGCTGTTCCGGCCTACTAAAGGTGTCTGTCTGCCCCTGCCTGGTGTTGTCCTCAACTGAATAAAGCTGAGCTTCTACCTTCTGCCTCTTACTAACTGCTGTTTTTTTTAAAAATTGGCTGTTCCGGCCTACTAAAGGTGAATGTCTGCCCCTGCCTGGTGTTGTCCTCAACTGAATAAAGCTGAGCTTCAACCTTCAGTTCCAAATTACCATTTTTAAAAATGCAATTGGCTGTTCCGGCCTACTAAAGGTGAATGTCTGCCCCTGCCTGGTGTTGTCCTCAACTGAATAAAGCTGAGCTTCTACCTTCTGTTCCAAATTACCATTTTTAAAAATGCAATTGGCTGTTCCGGCCTACTAAAGGTGAATGTCTGCCCCTGCCTGGTGTTGTCCTCAACTGAATAAAGCTGAGCTTCTACCTTCTGTTCCAAATTACCATTTTTAAAAATGCCATTGGCTGTTCCGGCCTACTAAAGGTGTCTGTCTGCCCCTGCCTGGTGTTGTCCTCAACTGAATAAAGCTGAGCTTCAACCTTCAGTTCCAAATTACCATTTTTAAAAATGCAATTGGCTGTTCCGGCCTACTAAAGGTGTCTGTCTGCCCCTGCCTGGTGTTGTCCTCAACTGAATAAAGCTGAGCTTCTACCTTCTGCCTCTTACTAACTGCTGTTTTTTTAAAAAATTGGCTGTTCCGGCCTACTAAAGGTGTCTGTCTGCCCCTGCCTGGTGTTGTCCTCAACTGAATAAAGCTGAGCTTCAACCTTCAGTTCCAAATTACCATTTTTAAAAATGCAATTGGCTGTTCCGGCCTACTAAAGGTGTCTGTCTGCCCCTGCCTGGTGTTGTCCTCAACTGAATAAAGCTGAGCTTCTACCTTCTGCCTCTTACTAACTGCTGTTTTTTTAAAAAATTGGCTGTTCCGGCCTACTAAAGGTGAATGTCTGCCCCTGCCTGGTGTTGTCCTCAACTGAATAAAGCTGAGCTTCAACCTTCAGTTCCAAATTACCATTTTTAAAAATGCAATTGGCTGTTCCGGCCTACTAAAGGTGAATGTCTGCCCCTGCCTGGTGTTGTCCTCAACTGAATAAAGCTGAGCTTCTACCTTCTGTTCCAAATTACCATTTTTAAAAATGCAATTGGCTGTTCCGGCCTACTAAAGGTGAATGTCTGCCCCTGCCTGGTGTTGTCCTCAACTGAATAAAGCTGAGCTTCTACCTTCTGTTCCAAATTACCATTTTTAAAAATGCCATTGGCTGTTCCGGCCTACTAAAGGTGTCTGTCTGCCCCTGCCTGGTGTTGTCCTCAACTGAATAAAGCTGAGCTTCAACCTTCAGTTCCAAATTACCATTTTTAAAAATGCAATTGGCTGTTCCGGCCTACTAAAGGGGTCTGTCTGCCCCTGCCTGGTGTTGTCCTCAACTGAATAAAGCTGAGCTTCTACCTTCTGCCTCTTACTAACTGCTGTTTTTTTAAAAAATTGGCTGTTCCGGCCTACTAAAGGTGTCTGTCTGCCCCTGCCTGGTGTTGTCCTCAACTGAACAAAGCTGAGCTTCCACATTCTGGCTTTCGCCCTATACTATCAGATATTAAACTGCATTTGGCCTACTAGTGTGGTTAGGCCCTTGAAACAGTGTCTGCTGCTCTTGGGTTTGCTACTCCACTGAACAAAGCAATGCCGCCTGTTTAGTCCTGTTACCAATTTTGAACTGCATTTAGCCTACTTTATTCTTTGGCCCTATATCTGTTTCCTCCTCATCCTGCCCATTGCCCAGCCACTGCTAGATGAGTCTGCTGGTACATTGACCTAGACCACTACATTCCCCTTATACTCTACACAGCCAGAATCTGACCCTGCTGAAAGTAAGGTTCCCCTTCCCGCATGTTATACCACCTTACACAGGGACAGAGAGGAAGGTGCAGATGAAAGTGCAGGTTCCTTCATCAGGTAGGGGGGCATACTCGTTGGCGACGTCACTGGCACAGGGCCCCTCAGAGTACGCAAAAGTGTCGCTGCTGGTGGGAGGCGCCCCCGCCATGCAAACACACATCGCTGTACTTTGAGGGGCCCTGTGCCAGTGCCAATGCGAACGAGTGGGCCCCCCCTGCTTGCTCAGGATCACAGCACTTGCAACGTTGAAATACTTACCTTTCCCTGCAACACCGCCGTGACGTAGTCCGCATTTCCTGGGCCCACGAAAAACTTGAGCCGGCCCTACTCCCCCCACAACTTTTGCCAAATGACCCCCAATTCCCTATGCCCAACTATTATTATAAAGTTAATTAAGATTGACAAGCTTCAGAAACAAGAATGGATGTTTTTGGCATTAAAATGGGCACTGTAGGTGTTTTCCTGGCCTCCACTCACTGCCGACTATGCTTCCCCATTGACTTGCATTGGGTTTCGTGTTTCGGTCGATCCCCGACTTTTAGCGATAATCGGCCGACTGCACTCGACTCGACTCTGGACAAAATCGGGTTTCACAAAACCCGACTCGATCTTAAAAAAATGAAAGTCGCTCAACTCTACTGCTAAGCACAGGCAACAAGCAGAAGAGACTTGTTTGGGATAAAGAACACAAGGAATGGACATTAGACCAGAGGAAATCTGTGCTTTGGTCTGATGAGTCCATATTTTAGATCTTTGGTTCCAACCACCGTGTCTTTGTGTGACGCAGAAAAGGTGAACTTACTCTTCATGCCTGGTTCCCACCGTGAAGCATGGAGGAAAAGGTGTGATTGTGTGGGGGTGCTTTGTTGGTGACTCTGTTGGGGATTTATTCAAAATAGAAGGCATACTCAACCACCATGGCTACCACAGCATCTTGCAGCGGCATGCTATTCCATCCGGTTTGCGTTTAGTTGGACCATCATTTATTTTTCAACAGAACAATGACCCCAAACACACCTCCAGGCTGTGTAAGGGCTATTTGACCAAGAAGGAGAGTGATGGGGTGCTACACCACATGAGCTGGCCTCCACAGTCACCAGACCTGAACCCAATCGAGACGGTTTGGGGTGAGCGGGACCACAGAGTGAAGGCAAAAGGGCCAACAAGTGCTAAGTAACTCTGGGAACTCCTTCATTCCTGGCGACTACCTCTTGAAGCTCATCAAGAGAATGCCAAGAGTCTGCAAAGCAGTCATCAAAGCAAAAGGTGGCTACTTTGAAGAACCTAGAATATAAGACATAATTTCAGGTGTTTCACACTTTTTTGTTAAGTATATAATTCCACATGTGTTAATTCATAGTTTTGATGCCTTCAGTGTGTATGTACAATTTTCATTATCATGAAAATACAGAAAAATCTTTAAATGAGAAGGTGTGTCCAAACTTTTGGTCTGTACTGTGTTTGTATATATATATATATATATATATATATATATATATATATATATATATATATATATATATATATATATATATATATATATATATATATATATATATATATATAAACAGTAATGACTGAAATTGTTAATACCCTTCAAATTTTTCCAGAAAATGAAGTATGTCTCCCAGAAAATGACCGCAATTACTCATGTTTTGTTATAGAAATGTTTATTTCCTTTGTGTGTATTGTTACTATTAGTCTAGAAAAAAGACGACTGAGGGGCAGTCTAATAACCATGTATAAGTATATAAGGGGATAATACAAATATCTCTCCAAAGATCTGTTTATACCAAGGAAGGTGACGGTCACAAGGGGGCATTCTCTGTGTCTGGAGGAGAGAAGGTTTTTCCACCAATATAGAAGAGGATTTTTTACTGTTAGGGCAAAGAGAATCTGGAATTCCTTGCCTGAGGAGGAGGTGATGGCGAACTCAGTCGAGGGGTTCAAGAGAGGCCTGGATGTCTTCCTGGAGCGTAACAATATTGTATCTTACAGTTATTAGGCTCTTTAGCAGGATGTAGATCTGGAGATTTATTCTGATGGAATAAAGGTTGAACTGCATGGACAAATGTCTTTTTTCGGCCTTGCTATGTTACTATGTAACAAAAAAAGAGAAAAACAGCAAATTGGATATAATTTCACCCAAAACCCCCAAAATGGGGCAGTCAAAATTGTAGGCATCCTCAACTTAATATTCGATCGTTCACCTTCTGAAAATATTTTGACTTGCGTTTGGCAGTATTGCTGGACAGATGGCTGGAGCCAGTGGTGTTTGTGCCGCTGATGCCAGTGGTGTTTGTGCTGCTGATGCCAGTGGTGGTTGTGCTGCTGCTGCCTGTCCATTGCCCTTGCCACTTTGTCTTTTACCATACATTTTATACAACACTATAATTGACCTTTGATGATCTTTTCAACCTCAGTTGTTCTACCGTCGCCAAAAATGACGTAATTAGAAATCCTGGGATGAAATGTTCAGATTGATTTTTAGCATGTATGGAACTTATAGTAAACTAGATGGCAGCCCGATTCTAAAGAATCGGGAGTCTAGAATCCATATATACTTTATTTATTCAAATGTAAGAATAATACAATTAATAAATAATAGTAAGAAAGAACAAAAAATGGCTGCACTCACCAGCTCTTGACAATTCTTGTTATTTAAGGTACAGTTACACAGGATCCATGAACATGCTTATGAGGGGAGTGATGAAAGACATCAGACAACAACTTTGCGTGTTGTGGCAAATGCCACAACAACGGTTCTTTGCTTAAGAACAATAATGTAAATAATAAATAATATGTATCAATAACTATGTATATTGGTATGTTCTATGACATTTTAAAATATTTCATTATTATGTGGAAAAGCTCTTAGTACCCATACTGGCGCATACTTGTGTGCCCATCAGGTATTTTCACAGTAATTTTACATCTGATGGGTTGGTATGAAACGTTTTTAATCATCTCTTGGGCTTAGCTAAGCCTTCATTTTAAATAATTCTAATAAGTACAACAGAAATAAAAGCCTTTTTGTGTATCCAAATTTTTTGTGTTTATTTTTACAGAAGTGTAAAATTTAAGAAATCAACGTTCATAGTACACCGATGGGCTAATATAAGCATGCCCATCAACCACGTCACGGTAGCCTTTGAACTGATGGGTCCTAACTAACTGATTCCTATTTCTTAATACTCAAACCTCTTTCACATCTGCATGTTTCTGATATTTGCAGAAGTAATGTTAAAAACAATACAACTTCCACACTTGGCACCAAAGAACTGACCTACAACACACTTTCAGCAAGTGCCATGCAATGTAGATGAAGCTTGGAGTTAACTTGCAGTAAATGCGGCAAACGCGGCTTCGACAATTGCATTAAATGCAGCCACAACAAAAACACTGGTAAGTGGAGATTTTGTGGCGAAAACTGCAGAAACCACATGTGCCGCACCTGCCGCAAGTGAAGTACAAATTCCGTATACATTGCATGCAACTTACAGCAAGAGTGGCGTGGGTCAGCCCTTAGGCAGGAAGTGCAGAAATAGACTTTTTTCCACCATAAATTCTCCAAATAGCAGAAAAATGTTGATGTGAAAGCAAAATCTCTATTCTTTCCCTATCTATCTAAATATGTACCTATCTATATATCTATTTCTATGTACAGAACACACCTGGAGATAGAGATGTGTGTGAACAGCCATCCCACCCGTCTCTTACCTGTTCACAAAAACCTCACCCTTTTTAAAAACAAAATGAAATCTCTCAGCAGCTATACTGCTGGAGCTTCAAATACAGGTTCCTATCACCAAATACAGGCATTTGGATGATACACATCTTACATCTTGTACTTAATGTGTGTTCTACTTACCTATAAAAATATGTATTGATATATCATATTTCTAAATTTATGTAGATATGATATAGAGTTATTAACCCTATATGCTAATGAGTACGTATGTTATATACGTATCTATATATATAATTGTCTAAGGGTTTTTCCGTCTGTCTGTCTGTCTTTCTGTCTGTCTGTCTGTCTGTCCTGGAAATCCCGCGTCTCTGATTGGTCGAGGCCGCTAGGCCTCGACCAATCAGAGATGGGCACAGCATGGCGACGATGATGTCATAAAGGTTGCCTCGACCAATCAGTGACGGGCACAGTCTGTCGTGAATTCGCCTCGACCAATCAGCGACGGGCACAGTATCAACGTAGATGTCATAATGGTTGCCATGGCGACGATGATGTCATAAAGGTTGCCTCGACCAATCAGCGACGGGCACAGTCTGCCGTGAATTCTGGAATCATCATTGTCCATATACTATGGGGACATGCATATTCTAGAATACCCGATGCATTAGAATCGGGCCACAGTCTAGTTTCCTACATAAGTACTTAAAATCTATATGTCTATGGCTACACTAATTTTTTTTTGTTTTTGTTTTT
This sequence comes from Ranitomeya variabilis, assembly GCF_051348905.1. Lineage (NCBI taxonomy): Eukaryota > Metazoa > Chordata > Amphibia > Anura > Dendrobatidae > Ranitomeya > Ranitomeya variabilis. The sequence continues at coordinate 527,179,290 of NC_135236.1, forward strand.
TTTCCTTATCTCTATACATAGAATTTGCCTATTGCTGTCTATGTTATTAGAAAAACTGAATAATGAAAAAAAAGAAAAGTAACTTTAAACTAAAATATTTTTGTAGATAATATTACGTGTGAAGACTTTAGTACTATCAGCCAATAATTGTCCTTGAAGTGGTGTATTAACCACTTTAACCCTCACATTGCAACATTGCTTCACCCTGGAAAAAGCAACATACAATTGACCATGGGCAAAAGCAGGTTCTGGTAGATAAATGCCAACTCGATGGAGGGTCTGGCCTTGAGATTTATTTATGGTCATTGCAAATGCGGGCTTGATGGGAAATTGTCTCCGTCTTAATTTAAAAGGTAATCCAGTCTCTGATGGACACAAATCAATTCGTGGAATGAATACCACATTTCCTGCTGCTGACCCACTAATTACTTTAGCCAGTATGATATTGGCATGTAAGGCAGTGACAATGAGCCGCGTACCATTGCAGAGACCTTTGTTCGTGTTCAGATTACGTAATAACATGACAATGGTGCCAATTTTAAGTTTCAGCCGATGTGAAGGCATTCCAGTTGGTGTTAGTGAATTCAAAAACTCAAGTGGGTATTGATCGAGGTCATCAGCTTCATCAGGATCGATGGAATCATCACTGATATATTCAGTATAGTCACCTATCAATAAATCCATGACTTGGGAATTGACTTTCTCAACGTCCTCATTTTTTGGACATAAAATTGCATGAGATGCAGCTGTATTTATGCTTTCGGTGTCATTCACATCAATACAAAGATTATCTCCAAAAATTTCAATTATTAAAGAGCCAGTGCATACCATGTCTGGAGGAATTTCAATTACATCATCTCCAAGGTTATGTTCATTAGATAGTTCACCATTTCCCAGTTGAAGCAACCAACTGCTGTAGTGAGGATCAATGGAGCGCATGTTGTTAATAAGTGGCAGGCGAGTAAAATGTTGCCAGTGTTGTGAATATTTTATACAGCTCTCTACAACATCAGTTCTTGTTCCATGAGGGATGACAGGAAGACATTGTCTAAAGTCGCCTCCAAAAACAATCACTTTACCTCCAAATGGTGTTTTTTCTTTGTGAGCTACATTTGTTGTCATGACATCACGTAAAACTCTATCAATGACATGCAATGCATATTTGGATAGCATTGTGCACTCATCAATAATAAAAAGTTTAGTGCTGTGCAAATCTTTTGCTGCATCGGTATCATTCTTAATCCTGGAAACAGATGTTTCATTCACAGGAATTGGAATCCCATAAAGAGAATGAATGGTTCGTCCACCTTGTAGCAAGTTGGCGGCAATTCCAGTAGTGGCAGCAGGTGACACAATGTCTCCTTGTCCTCTTAGCTGATGTAGGAGTAGATGATATAGGTATGTTTTTCCGCTGCCACCAGGACCATCAAGGAAAAAACACTTTGCTGTAGAATTAGTGTCTTCTAAAGCTTGAGTGATAGCATCAAAAGCAAAAAGTTGGTCCTCATTTAGAGTAGCTTTCATTTCAGCAGCTGCTGATAACTCATAATCTTTATCATACTGTGGGAGGAGGTGTTGTTTCTTGACTGGACGTGGCAAATTAAAATCAGTATAAGTTTTGCCATGAGCTTTAAAAACATGTTGGACATCTGTCATAGCATAGCCTTCACAATTGACACACTCCAGAGTGTCGGAGTGGTATGCATAGCAGTAGTCTTCTACAAAGTGTTCCTTAAATTCATCCCATAAGTCCCGAGGTTTAGCTGGAGGACCAAAAATACAAATGTAGGCAAACATGTCACGTAGCTGTGCTGGCATGTTGAGAATACTGGCATCAAGTAATGTATTTCTCCACAGACTATCATCAAATAGTAAGCCAAGAGCTAATGCCGCATCTTTGAAGGTTTCATGTGTGACTCCGTGTACAGTTTTTATGCTGTCAAAACTGGTTGCACCTTTGACATGTAACAATAACAATCTTAAATAGTAGCGTTCTTGGTCTTTCACACTGACAGTATACATTCGTCCAATCACAGAACCACCTGCTCGCTTTCTAACTTCCCAAGAACCTTCTTTCCAAACATAGTTTTCGGGAATTTCACGGTATAAATAAATATGAGCATGATGGTCGTTCTGATTAAGCTTGAAGTAGGCCATAAGTTTAGAATTTTGATGGAGCTTTTGTTTGATGTTTCCAATAGAGTCATCCTCATGAAAATAGAGTGGCTGAGAATGCGGTAGATGTACAGCAAGGCGAATGATGCTATGAGATTGTTTATGCATTGGATATGAGAATATTCGCCAAGCTGCCTCTGGTGCACTGACATATCTTGAATCCATGAATTGGTGTGTTTCATCATGTTGGATGTTAGTCTGGCAGATTTCAAGATTGGCTTTATCATGTCCTTTGTAGATGTATTTAAATAAATATTTCACAGCCTGAATGGAACCACAAACTTCGACATTTATATGGCACTTGTATTTTAATAGCAGGAACGGATTATATGGAACCACCCACGAATTGTCAATCATGTTAGAATGGTGTTGAAAAGATGGGCCAAAGTGTCTGCGATAAGTAGGATAGGCGTCCTTAGCTATGATGGTTCTTGGTTGCAAATCTTTAGGGAAACCTTTTGTACACTTCCCCAGATCCATATAGGGAGAATTTGGGTTGTGTTCTCCACACGGACCATGAATCATATGTTGAAGAACAATTTTATGGAGCTGAGGGTAGTGGGTAGGATTGGGAATTTCAGCCCACACTGTATTGTCTATGTCCTCCTCAGTCCTTAATTTGGAGTTGCTGTCCAGAATAATCAAAATGTGAGCGTGTGGAAGGCCACGTTTTTGAAATTCAATTACATGAACCATAGCGCAAACTTTCCCAAATAATCCGTTGTTAATGTCTTTTAAGAGTGCTTCCAGTTTTATTTTGAAAACACGTGCCACCAAATCAGGTCTATGTTCCACACGCTGCCAAGGTTCCAAATTCTCAGTAATCTCATTCCATTTCGGATTACAGGTCATGGTGATGAATAGATCAGGACGACCATATTTAGTCACAATACCCATGGCATCCTGGTACCGCTGCTGCATATTCCTGGGACTGCCTTCAAACGAAGATGGTAAAATGACCGTTTTTCCAATGGGGATGCCCTTCTCAATGGATTTTTTCTGGAGATGTTCCTGGAGTACACAATAATCCTCTACTTTCAAATCCTTTTGGTGTTGACGGATATAATTTAGGCGATTTGCCTCGATTTTCACATAAGCATCCACTAAGTACTGCTGAGTGAGTTTGCCACCATTCAGGAGTGGATTAAACTGATTACGGACAGACAGCACATAGCAGTAATATTGCAGTTGTGTAACTCTGCGTGAACTTTGCCCTTGTTGCTTGAGGCCATCATGCCAGCCCTGGTCTCCGTAAGGGAAAAATAAAGGATAGAGTAAAGCATCTAAATTACTGTGTAGAATGCTGACCTGTTGTGTTCTTGGCGCCAAAGGATTTTTGGGGTCCGGTTGTAAATGTATTAAAATATCACGATTAAATGATGGCTCTCCATTGTCATTTTCAAATACGACAGCAACTTCATTGACAGTTGGATTATTATATCGGCGAGGGTCTTGATTCCGATCTTGTTTAAGGGCCATGATGATATTTGGCATGAGAGTGCCATTAGCTTCAGCTTTAAGATGTTCTTCATGTTCCACATCTCGTAACATTTTGTAGGCAGCAACAAAGGGATTCACATTGTCTAACTGAAGAGCAATTATACTCATCAAAGTGGGATGACATTTTTGATTTTGTTCACAGTTTAAACGTTGTTCATTCGCGGTAGCGGTATCCAAAATATACAGTTGGGCATAAGCTGGAACTTGATCATCACTGGGATGTAGGGTTCCAGTACGATGATATATTTGTCCATGTATACAGAAACAGTAAGGGCCATGTCCAGGTGGAGGGGATATATTGGCACCCATGGAGGCGAAAGCAAATGAGCTGTTAATACTACGAATATTTTCCATGAGATTCTTACTGAACTCACTCTCCCCTGTCAGCAATCGTTTAAAGACCTCGGGATATTGGGGTATAGGTATATGCACTTTACTCTTGTGACAACACAGAGTAAAATTTTTATCTGCTGGTATCTCAGCATTAAAATGTAATGCTTGACAATGTTCACATAAATAGTTCATAGGACCACAGGAGTGTTCTACTATGGTACTGTCATCATTAGTAAAACCTGTAGGATGTTGAGGTACAGGTTGTGGTAACGGAGCATTGGAATGTTTCTTTAAGCCAACATATATAAAGCGTGGACCTGGTAGAGGATCTTCACTGTCCACAGATTCAATCACTGAGGAGTTGGAAGGTGTATCGTGGTCAGGGTTTATTAATATGGAGGTGCAAGCGTTTTTTTTGCGCCGTTCACGGCGTGCACCAGCTGCATTTGGTAATGGTTTGTTTGTTGCCTTAGAAGAGTCAGGTGTGAAGCATGTCTTACAAGCAGACTTAACGGTGTACAGGCGACGGCGTTTATCATTTGGAGTGTAAGTAGGACAGTGTTTGCGCTTACGTGCAGATTTACCAACGGTTAAAGGAGCTTCAGGCTGCACACATTCTATGAATGGAGACAAAGAAGCTGTATTGTGGGCAGAATCTATGACTGAGGACGTGGAAATATTATGTTTGCAACGTTGAGAGCGTGCAGCAGCAGCTTTATTACTTAATCGATTAGTTTTGTCCTCAAAACACTCATTAGTAATGCGTTTATTGCAAGCAGCATTAACAGTGTCCAGGCGCTTCTGTCTGTCCTCTGTAGTCTCGTTAGCACGCTGTTTGCGCTTACGTGCGGCATCGGCGGCTTTTCGCTCTGCGTCATTGGTATACTTATTATCAGACCTGATGTTACGTGCGCCATCAGCAGCTTTGGGCTCTGTGTCATTAGTATACTTAACAGTGTCCAGGCGCTTGCATCTATCCTCTGTACTCTTGTTAGCACGCTGTTTACGCTTACGTGCAGCATCGGCAGCTTTTCGCTCTGCGTCATTGGTATACTTTATATCACACCTGATCTTACGTGCGCCATCAGCAGCTTTGGACTCTGTGTCATTAGTATACTGAACAGTATCCAGGCGCTTGCATCTATCCTCTGTACTCTTGTTAACACGCTGTTTGCGCTTACGTGTGGCATCGGCGGCTTTTCGCTCTGCATCATTACCATACTTTATATCAGACCTGATCTTACGTGCGCCATCAGCAGCTTTACACTCTGTGTCATTAGTATACTTAACAGTATCCAGGCGCTTCCATCTATCCTCTGTACTCTTGTTAACACGCTGTTTACGCTTACGTGCGGCATCGGCGGCTTTTCGCTCTGCATCATTACCATACTTTATATCAGACCTGATCTTACGTGCGCCATCAGCAGCTTTGGACTCTGTGTCATTACTATACTTAACAGTGTCCAGGCGCTTGCATCTATCCTCTGTACTCTTGTTAGCACGCTGTTTACGCTTACGTGCGGCATCGGCGTCTTTTTGCTCTGCATTATTAGTATACTTTATATCAGACCTAATCTTACGTGCGCCATCAGCAGCTTTGGGCTCTGTGTCATTAGAATCCTTACTATTAGAGCTCATGTTGGCTAAGCTAAACAGCTTTAAGCGTGGTGGTGGCAAACAACAGGTTAATAAGAGGCAGTGTCAGGTAGTAGGAAAATAGCCAGTTAATAATAGGCAATAGTTCTTTGCAGGAATACAGATATTAATAAATAGGCAGTTTATATTGCAGAGAAATTGCTGGGCAATAATGGACAATGTCCTTATGTGGCAAATAATAGAGCAATATACCCAGTGTGGCAAAGAAGAGGTTAATAAACGGCAGTCTCTCAGTATAACAGTCAGTGAATAATAGGCAGTATATGGAGAAAACACCAAACAAAAGTTCAAAATTGGTGTGAAAATGTCACTGAACCACTTCACAACTAAATATATATAGTTTTGGTAAATGGTATTATCATTTTGTTGACGAAATTCGGCAGGAGCTTGAAGAGCGATGTCACTGGGACCGCCTCCACGCAGTAAAAACTTGCTGTGAGGTAAAAATTCAAAAATCACACCAAAATGGCGGGCTGAGTGTGTCACAGTACGGCACATTTCTGATTGGTCGCTCGCGGCAGGCGGCAACCAATCAGAAAAGTGCCGCGCACCACGAAGGCATATATCTTTGTCCACCCTGAGCGGGTGTAGGACGCTGGTGACGTTACTTATCTCCGGACATTATCTCCGGACAAAGCCACGGAAGTTGGCACAAATTGCCGGAAGTAGTATTCTAGGCAATTATATATTAGATTTTAATGTTATCAGTGTTTACCTTTGAACGTTTATATTGTATTGTCCTGTCACCAGCCATGTGTACGATTATCGGCCGAAAGCCTCTCTGGAACCAATAATCACCCCATGTAAAGGTATCTTTATAAGTTAAAGATTCAGAATACTATGACTTTTATCATATCCTGAACAGTCAAGTTTTTTATGAACCGTTAAGGTTTTCTGGTTGAAGTAAAAAAAACTCTGAGTGTTTACAGTTTGAAACCATAAAATATTGAAAAATTATGTCATTCTTGAGTATATCACTCAATGGTGCTCATAAACGTGTCAAATTTGATCTATAATATACTTTAATATACGTTACTTTAATCTTTAATATACTTAAGAACAGGGCCCCAGACATCACACAGGGGGTCTGAAACACCGCACAGTGGTCCAAAATATCGCTGTGCTCTGCCTGGGGCCCCATATGCTGCCTGGGGCCCCTGTGCTCTGCCTGGGGCCCCATATGCTGCCTGGGGCCCCTGTGCTCTGCCTGGGGCCCCATGTTCTGCCTGGGGCCCCTGTGCTCTGCCTGGGACCACTGTGCTCTGCCTGGGGCCCTATATGCTGCCTGGGGCCCCTGTGCTCTGCCTGGAGCCCCATATGCTGCCTGGGGCCCCTGTGCTCTGCCTGGGGCCCCATAGGCTGCCTGGGGCCCCTGTGCTCTACCTGGGACCACTGTGCTCTGCCTGGGGCCCCATATGCTGCCTGGGGCCCCTGTGCTCTGCCTGGGGCCCCATGTTCTGCCTGGGGCCACTGTGCTCTGCCTGGGGCCCCATAGGCTGCCTGGGGCCCCTGTGCTCTACCTGGGACCACTGTGCTCTGCCTGGGGCCCCATATGCTGCCTGGGGCCCCTGTGCTCTGCCTGGGGCCCCTGTGCTCTGCCTGGGGCCCCATGTTCTGCCTGGGGCCACTGTGCTCTGCCTGGGGCCCCATGTTCTGCCTGGGGCCCCTGTGCTCTGCCTGGCGCCACTGTGCTCTGCCTGGGGCCCTATATGCTGCCTGGGGCCCCTGTGCTCTGCCTGGAGCCCCATATGCTGCCTGGGGCCCCTGTGCTCTGCCTGGGGCCCCATAGGCTGCCTGGGGCCCCTGTGCTCTACCTGGGACCACTGTGCTCTGCCTGGGGCCCCATATGCTGCCTGGGGCCCCTGTGCTCTGCCTGGGGCCCCTGTGCTCTGCCTGGGGCCCCATGTTCTGCCTGGGGCCACTGTGCTCTGCCTGGGGCCCCATAGGCTGCCTGGGGCCCCTGTGCTCTGCCTGGGACCACTGTGCTCTGCCTGGGGCCCCATATGCTGCCTGGGGCCCCTGTGCTCTGCCTGGGGCCACTGTGCTCTGCCTGGGGCCCCATATGCTGCCTGGGGCCCCTGTGCTCTGCCTGGGGCACCATATGCTGCCTGGGGCCCCTGTGCTCTGCCTGGGGCCCCTGTGCTCTGCCTGGGGCCCCATGTTCTGCCTGGGGCCCCTATGCTCTGCCTGGGGCCACTGTGCTCTGCCTGGGGCCACTGTGCTCTGCCTGGGGCCCCATATGCTGCCTGGGGCCCCTGTGCTCTGCCTGGGGCCCCATATGCTGCCTGGGGCCCCTGTGCTCTGCCTGGGGCCCCTGTGCTCTCCCTGGGGCCCCATGTTCTGCCTGGGGCCACTGTGCTCTGCCTGGGGCACCATAAGCTGCCTGGGGCCCCTGTGCTCTGCCTGGGACCACTGTGCTCTGCCTGGGGCCCCATATGCTGCCTGGGGCCCCTGTGCTCTGCCTGGGGCCACTGTGCTCTGCCTGGGGCCCCATATGCTGCCTGGGGCCCCTGTGCTCTGCCTGGGGCCCCATATGCTGCCTGGGGCCCCTGTGCTCTGCCTGGGGCCCCTGTGCTCTGCCTGGGGCCCCATGTTCTGCCTGGGGCCCCTGTGCTCTGCCTGGGGCCCCATAGGCTGCCTGGGGCCCCTGTGCTCTGCCTGGGACCACTGTGCTCTGCCTGGGGCCCCATATGCTGCCTGGGGCCCCTGTGCTCTGCCTGGGGCCCCATGTTCTGCCTGGGGCCACTGTGCTCTGCCTGGGGCCCCATGGGCTGCCTGGGGCCCCTGTGCTCTGCCTGGGACCACTGTGCTCTGCCTGGGGCCCCATATGCTGCCTGGGGCCCCTGTGCTCTGCCTGGGGCCACTGTGCTCTGCCTGGGGCCCCATATGCTGCCTGGGGCCCCTGTGCTCTGCCTGGGGCCCCATATGCTGCCTGGGGCCCCTGTGCTCTGCCTGGGGCCCTTGTGCTCTGCCTGGGGCCCCATGTTCTGCCTGGGGCCACTGTGCTCTGCCTGGGGCCCCATATGCTGCCTGGGCCCCCTGTGCTCTGCCTGGGGCCCCATATGATGCCTGGGGCCCCTGTGCTCTGCCTGTGCTCTGCCTGGGGCCCCATGTTCTGCCTTGGGCCCCTGTGCTCTGCCTGGGGCCACTGTGCTCTGCCTGGGGCCCCATATGCTGCCTGGGGCCCCTGTGCTCTGCCTGGGGCCCCATATGCTGCCTGGGGCCCCTGTGCTCTGCCTGGGGCCCCTGTGCTCTGCCTGGGGCCCCATGTTCTGCCTGGGGCCACTGTGCTCTGCCTGGGGCCCCATAAGCTGCCTGGGGCCCCTGTGCTCTGCCTGGGACCACTGTGCTCTGCCTGGGGCCCCATATGCTGCCTGGGGCCCCTGTGCTCTGCCTGGGGCCACTGTGCTCTGCCTGGGGCCCCATATGCTGCCTAGGGCCCCTGTGCTCTGCCTGGGGCCCCATATGCTGCCTGGGGCCCCTGTGCTCTGCCTGGGGCCCCATAGGCTGCCTGGGGCCCCTGTGCTCTACCTGGGACCACTGTGCTCTGCCTGGGGCCCCATATGCTGCCTGGGGCCCCTGTGCTCTGCCTGGGGCCACTGTGCTCTGCCTGGGGCCCCATATGCTGCCTGGGGCCCCTGTGCTCTGCCTGGGTGTAGGACACTGGTGACATCACTTATCTCCGGACATTAGCTCCGGACATTAGCTCCGGACATTAGCTCCGGACAAAGCCACGGAAGTTGGCACAAATTGCAGGAAGTAGTATTCTAGGCAATTAATCTCTGGACATTAGCTCCGGACATTAGCTCCGAACATTATCTCCGAACATTAGCTCCGGACAAAGCCACGGAAGTTGGCACAAATTGCAGGAAGTAGTATTCTAGGCAATTATATATTAGATATGTGTATACAGTATATGTATTGCAACATTAAATAGGACACCGCAGTGGAAGCCATCAGGACAATCGGTTAACATAAGGACACTGTTGTAGCATTTCACAAAAGAAGGAGCCAAAGTGTCCTAAGAGACATTTTTCAGACAGATAATGCAAGGCCTTTTGTTGCTTTTGCTACTGTGAATAACTTGCCTGGCTTAAATGTGCGACTATTGCCTGCAGTGTCTCTGGATGTTTCTCTTATCAAGCACATATGGGAGGTCAATGGTCATTAATTGCAAAGAGACACCTCAGCAGTGGATCTTGATGATTTTACATATTTTACATTTGCATATCATTAGCATTTACATTTGCATTATCATTAGCATGTCTTCAATTTCAATGTTGAACAGTGTATTTTCACTGTAAATATGGTACATTAAACTCACAAACGTTTGCTACATATAATTAATTGGCCATGTTACACAAACTCACTATTTGTTTAATACACAGGATGACTATGAGCATTTTACATACTTTTATATGCACTTGACTATGCTTTCCAAAGAAAAAAAAGAAAAAAATCTACACTAGCACTACCCAAAATTGGCTAAAAAGAAAAATGAAATTTAACTTGTATGTGATTAAAGGGAAGCATGATCTAAGCAATTAGATGCCAAAACATCAAGGTTTCCAAGACATTATCTCCTTTACTTATGGAAATGTATTCTTAGCCAGTACAGATTGTTCTGTAATTTATAATTTTATATTGTATTTATATTATTCAGTTCGCATTATCTACAGGAAGTTTCAGTTTGTAATGTTTTAATTTGACAGGTGAAAAAAAGAACACACTCTGAGTGTGAAACAAAGCCTAATTAAGTCTACATTTGAAATCAATGCAAAATTATGTTGCATGTTAACATAACAATACCAAAAATGTCATACTATCAGAGAGGGTGCAACAGCTGTATTCAGAAAAGTTGCTTTTTAAATTCATATAGTTATTAAGCATTATTATATTAATACTACACAGAAACTCATTATGAAACTGATAAGTTTTTAATAAAAAAAGTTGCAAAAATGTGCAACAAGTTTAACACATTTTAAGTCATCCTTATTGTTTTTAATGGGCTGCCAACACATTACTATGATCTGTTCAAAAGATTGACTTAATGGCTGTAACATACTGATGAGCAGTAGTGTTGAGCATTCCGATACCGCAAGTATCGGGTATCGGCCGATACTTGCGGTATCGGAATTCCGATACCGAGTTCCGATACTTTTGTCATATCGGGAATCGGTATCGGAACCATATTCATGTGTAAAATAAAGAATTAAAATAAAAAATATGGATATACTCACCTCTCCGGCGACCCCTGGACTTTACAGATGTAACCGGGAGCCTCCGTTCCTAAGAATGAGCGCGTGAAGGGCCTTCGATGACATCGCGGCTTCTGATTGGTCGCGTGAGCGCTCATGTGACCACTCACGCGACCAATCACAAGCCGCGATGTCATCGCAGGTCCTTCACGCGCTCATCCTTAGGAACGGAGGCTCCCGGTTACGGCGGTAAGGTCCAGGGGCCGCCGGAGAGGTGAGTATATGGATATATATATGGATATACTCACCTCTCCGGCGGCCCCTGGACCTTACCGCCGTAACCGGGAGCCTCCGTTCCTAAGAATGAGCGCGTGAAGGACCTGCGATGACGTCGCGGCTTGCGATTGGTCGCATGAGCTGTCACATGAGCGCTCACGCGACCAATCAGAAGCCGCGACGTCATCGAAGGCCCTTCACACGCTCATTCTTAGGAACGGAGGCTCCCGGTTACATCGGTAAAGTCCAGGGGCCGGCGGAGAGGTGAGTATATCCATATTTTTAATTTTAATTCTTTATTTTACACATGAATATGGATCCCAGGGCCTGAAGGAGAGTTTCCTCTCCTTCAGACCCTGGGAACCATTCCGATACTTTGCGTCCCATTGAAATGCATTGGTATCGGGTATCGGTATCGGCGAGATCCGATATTTTGCCGGTATCGGCCGATACTATCCGATACCGATACCAATGCATATCGGAAGGTATCGCTCAACACTAATGAGCAGATAAGGCAAAATTCAAATTCACCTGTTTGGCCTTTTTTCCCCTGAAAACTTGACCATAATAAATATAATATGTAAAAAAAACCTTATACTCACCCTCCACTCACTTCTTCACCCCAGCTGCTACTCACCGCCACACTTTGAATGCTTATATTATTGCTCTACAAGGTAAGGAAATGCAGGAATTTCCTTTTGGTGGGATGACATTGAATGTCCAATTGGTGACCACACTATGAACGGAAAACAATGCAGACTACATTGAAAGACAAAAAAGTGACAGCAATATTTAAGGGTCACTGGAATGCTAAACATTTAAGCACTTGCCACTACAACCAATTTTTGTTTTGCGCTTACAATAGCCATAGCTTTTTTATTTTTAAATTGACATAGCCATGTAAGCACTTTTTTGTGTAGTTTTGTAGTTTGTATTCAAAGAGAGTGTCCTTTCCCAAGCTTTGTACCCTTATCGACCCATCTTTTCCCAAAAAGCTTTTATTATAGCCTAGTTCCTCTCTCTTCCCCATTTCCTTTGTGGCATGGCTGAGCACATAGAGAAGTGAGTCACTGGTGTCAAGGGTTAATCCACATGAGCGTAAATCAAAAAATGTCACTCAGTTAGAAATTCTACAGCAAGGCAACTATGTAGGGCAAGTGAAAACTGTAGAAGGTATTAACAACAGAATATGTTTTATTTGCAAAATGACAAAATAATAACAACACACAAATCAAAGCTAAAAACAGATGACTCTTGTGTGAGAGACACAGAGATGGCAGTCCATTACATACACATACCGTCAGTGAAAGCACAATCGAAATAAGAACAGAAAAAGAGTAAATGAATAGCTTTTACACAGTAACCTCCACTGTTACAGAATCTAACAATTGTACAGGTAGAAAAATTTAAAGAAAATGTGCATATAGGAAAGGGAGATTTTTCATTATTATTGAGGTATTTGTTAGGGGTCGAGCTCCCGCCTCTGCACAGAGGGAATCTCGAGCCATTTCCGCTGCAGTCTCCCATTCTTCTCCTGCCGCAGTGGAGCCTGCTCAGCGGAGACGTCAGTCCCAGCGTCTCGCTCAGCCTGATACTGTGCAAAGGGTTACTGCCGCCTTTCCAGATTCTGCCATTGTAGCCAGTACTGGTCCTGCTTTTCCCCTTCTGAGAATGCCCAGGGTAAGATCTTTCATTGGAGTTCAAGGGTCACATGCTCAGGTACTGCAGCAACTCCTATTGGTCCTCTATGAAGGTCCTGAACCTGCTCAAGTTCTGTGGCAGCCTCCTATTGGTCCTTCTGCGAAGGTCCTAAAGTTGCTGCAGCTATAAAAGGCTCGCATGACCGCACGGCCATGTGCTAGTATTAATTTTGTTATGTGCTTTGCGCCAGTGTGGTCATGTATGCATGTGTTCAGGGCCCGGCTGAAATAAGCCCCTGGAATACCGGCACCTCCGGGGAGGAGTTTGTTTGCATGAGTTCAGGGCCCCGGCTGAAATAAGCCCCTAGAATACCAGCACCTTCGGTGAGGAGTTGGTTGTGTGCTTTCCTGACTGCACGATCACAGACTGCTATCTGCTCAGCAGTTACCTGTGTACTCCTGTGAGCTTAACAGGACGCAGTGTTTATATCAGCGACTCTGTGAGGTAACAGAGTTCACTTATACTGCCATATAGTGCCATTTGCTAGCTGCAGGTTCCTCCTGCACGGTGGACCCTGGGCTGCGAACGCACCAATAACTTCATCTATTTTCTCGGTGCGTTCCGCTAGCCTTAAGAGTATGAAAGTGTTAGGGCTAGCGGAATGCACCGAGTAATGAGAGATAGATACCAGGTGCATTCGCAGCCCGGGGTGGTCCGTGCAGAGATGCCTGCTGCTAAGTAATAAAGGAAAACATCCAATACAGGAAAACCACCTATGCCAAGCATGGTATCCATCCACAGACAGCTGTTTCGGGGTTTTTACCCCTCATCAGTGTGGAGTAGGAATCTGGCTCTTAGGAGCAGTGCCTAGTAAAAAGGCTGTAAAGCCTTTGTACTAGGGGCAAAAACCCCGAAACAGCTGTCTGTGGATGGATACCATGCTTGGCATAGGTGGTTTTCCTGTATTGGATGTTTTCCTGTATTGGATGCTGCCCTTCCCGTGGTTGTTCCTTCCCGGGGAAAGGCCTGGCTATTCACTGCTTGCGTTGAGAAACACGTGATGGTGTCTCCGTAGCTATTCTACATGCATTTGCATATTTCCCATAAGGGATGGGGGCAGTGTTCTGGATCACTGCGTTGAGAAACACGTGATGGTGTCTCCGCGGTGTTGGATGTTTTGGTCTCCCCGAGGCCAATCATCTGTGTCTTTACAGCCTTTGTACTAGGCACTGCTCCTAATAGCCAGATTCCTACTCCACACTGATGAGGGGCAAAAACCCCGAAACAGCTGTCTGTGGATGGATACCATGCTTGGCATAGGTGGTTTTCCTGTATTGGATGTTTTCCTTTATTGGATGCTGCCCTTCCCGTGGTTGTTCCTTCCCGGGGAAAGGCCTGGCTATTCACTGCTTGCATTGAGAAACACGTGATGGTGTCTCCGCAGCTATTCTACATGCTGCTAAGTAATGGCAGATGGACACTGAGCTCACACGTGGGTTTACCTCACCCCATGTGAAATGTAAGCGACCTCTGTTGCTTCACAGAGTTGCGCTGTACACAGAAAACTATTACCCTAACTAGAGTTGTGCTGGCTCTGGAACTCTTTTCTGGTAACCGCACACATGAAGGAACCAGATACTAAGCCAAGGCTAATTGCCCCCACTGATGCTAGCTGCCTATCTGAGCGTACAGCCCCAGAGTTAAACAGACTCTCCACATATGACTGAGTGGTAGAGTATCCACTGGCAACAGCCAAATACAATTGATACTAGCGCATGGCCGTGCGGCCATGCAAACCTTTTATAGTTGTAGCTTCTTCAGGACCTTCCTAGTGGACCAATAGGAGCTGCAACAAGACCTGATCATGTGACCCCCGACCTCCAATGAGAGGTCTTCCTTGGGCATGCTCAGAAGGAGAAAAGCAGGACTTAGTCTGCTCGCCGCTGACCAGTACTGCCTACAATGGCTGAGACTGGAAGGGCTGCAGTAACCAACCGTACAGTATCTGCCTGAGCCAGATGCTGGGACTGACGTCTCTGCTGAGCAGACTCCACTGCGGCTGGAGAAGAATGGGAGACCGCAGCGGAGGTGATTCGAAATTCACCCTGTGCAGCGGCGGGAACTCAAGACCTAACATGATAGTACAAAAATCATATACAAATGACTTAAATAATAAACCAGAAAGAAAAAATGAATTTCCAGTATATTAAAGTGCATGTGTATGAAAGATTATCATTACACTCTCATAATGGTTAGACACCATTTAAAGAGATATCCACTGTAAAAAGTGTCTGTGCATTTACAGGTGCAAGATATGAAGTAAATTAGTATGTATGAAAAGTGATTATTCACCATGTATAAACTGCAACAAGGGTGCTATATATCAATGCCAAATTTACATATTCATGGAGATTGCAGGCCCATTCTTATATACATCAACAATGCAATAATAGACTGAGTAAAGGTGCAGTATTGTGATATCTATGTTATGCAACTTACTAGATTCAGTGTTTAGCCGGGTCTGTCCCTCTGCTCCGATGCATGTTTTGTCCACACTTCCTCAAGGAGCATGTCACAGAGCTGTGCAATGGAATCACTGTGCCTTGCTAGGTGGCGTCTGTTTTATTATAACCCCTGATGATGGTTACGGCATTACAGTTATGAGTACGCAATCCCTGCATGCTTAGTGGCTGTGTTACAGGTGCCAAACATGCAGGATGGGGATTTGAGTTTTACATAGAGCACCGTCCATTACTCGCCGATTATCTAATACATCCAAGCACCATGATACTTGCGTGATAACTGAGTATCACCAAGTACTCATCCCTATCCTGTGCCCCTCTGACCTGACGCACGTTTCATCCACACTACCTCAGGGGCTGTGTCAAAAGAGGGGTATGTTGCACCTTAAGAACAATAGCAGTAACAATAACTGGTTTGCATAGTATGTCATGTGACCTAGATCAAGTGAGTGTGAGTTATGAGGGTTGGGAAAGATATGATGCAGTGCACACAGTGGTGTGCCCGCCCTATCACATGACTTGTGGGCTCTGTCAGTTGACCCGCTAGCCGGCAATGAAGTCATGGTAACAATGGCAGTACGTTCCAGCTGGGTCTAGGTGCCGGGAGCTGTAAAAGTCTAGGGACGACGTCAACTGATGTGCATTCTCAGTCTCCTTAATCTAGGATTGCAAGCTGTAGTGAAATGGATACTTGGAGCACTGGATGAATGAATACATGTGTAAGGGAATAGAAGAATGGAGATAGGGTGTGCATATAAATGAAATAAAAAATGTCTGTCATGTGATACTGAATGGTATATCAATGATTTGATGAGGAAATAAAACCTAATGAAGGTGAAAGTGTTGAAAAGAAGTCTACTAATGTGTAAAGGCGGTGAACTTGTACAGTGTGGCTATTAAAGAAAAAAAAAGAAAGGAGGAGCTCAAAAATTAGAACAATCTATACACTACATAAGTTGATGTGCAAATCTAATGCAAAAGTGAAGGTATTATACACAAAATAACCATGAGGGATTGTGTATGTGCCATATTATTTGGATTATAAGATGCACTTTTTCCCCTCACATTAGGGGGGGGGAAATGGGGGTGCATCTTATAATGCGGATATACCTTACTGGCCGCGGTGGAGCAGGGTCCCAGGGTCACTGCTGGAGGAGGCAATAGTGGAGCATTGCTACAGGCCTCAGGCTGGGATGAAGGGGTGTTTGGATGTGTGCCGCTGTGGATGTTCAGTGGTGCGGGGGCTCTGCCGACATTTTGTGAAAGCCCAAAGCCCCTGCACTTACATGGTTTGCTATGCAGTGGACTCCAGGAAAATGTGTGAACATGAATTTCCATTAAAAATTTAATTTGAATAATACTGATAAAAACCATCAGTCCAGTG
This sequence comes from Ranitomeya variabilis, assembly GCF_051348905.1. Taxonomy (NCBI): domain Eukaryota; kingdom Metazoa; phylum Chordata; class Amphibia; order Anura; family Dendrobatidae; genus Ranitomeya; species Ranitomeya variabilis. The sequence goes on from NC_135236.1 coordinate 527,195,975, forward strand.
AGAAGGTATATATATATATATATATATATATATATATATATATATATATATATATACATACCCAAAATATATGACCTAAAATAGACTATCCTGCAAGACACCCTATACTAGGCCTATATTGCTCCTGCCTAGCTATGGAGGTTGGCACCCTAAAGAACGTTCTGGTGCCCCTACTCCCGGGGAAAGGTCTGGCTTTTCACTGCTTGCGTTGAGAAACACGTGATGGTGTCTCCGCAGCTATCCTACATGCATTTGCATATTTCCCATAAGGGATGGGGGCAGTGTTCTGGATCACTGCGTTGAGAAACACGTGATGGTGTCTCCGCGGTGTTGGATGTTTTGGTCTCCCCGAGGCCAATCATCTGTTCCTTCACAGCCTTTTACTAGGCACTGCTCCTAATAGCCAGATTCCTACTCCACACTGATGAGGGGCAAACACCCCCGAAACAGCTGTCTGTGGATGGATACCATGCTTGGCATAGGTGGTTTTCCTGTATTGGATGTTTTCCTTTATTGGATGCTGCCCTTCCCGTGGTTGTTCCTTCCTGGGGAAAGGTCTGGCTATTCACTGCTTGCGTTGAGAAACACGTGATGGTGTCTCCGCAGCAATCCTACATGCATTTGCATATTTCCCATAAGGGATGGGGGCAGTGTTCTGGATCACTGCGTTGAGAAACACGTGATGGTGTCTCCGCGGTGTTGGATGTTTTGGTCTCCCCGAGGCCAATCATCTGTTCCTTCACAGCCTTTTACTAGGCACTGCTCATAATAGCCAGATTCCTACTCCACACTGATGAGGGGCAAACACCCCGAAACAGCTGTCTGTGGATGGATACCATGCTTGGCATAGGTGGTTTTCCTGTATTGGATGTTTTCCTTTATTGGATGCTGCCCTTCCCGTGGTTGTTCCTTCCCGGGGAAAGGTCTGGCTATTCACTTCTTGCGTTGAGAAACACGTGATGGTGTCTCCGCAGCTATCCTACATGCATTTGCATATTTCCCATAAGGGATGGGGGCAGTGTTCTGGATCACTGCGTTGAGAAACACGTGATGGTGTCTCCGCGGTGTTGGATGTTTTGGTCTCCCCGAGGCCAATCATCTGTTCCTTCACAGCCTTTTACTAGGCACTGCTCCTAATAGCCAGATTCCTACTCCACACTGATGAGGGGCAAACCCCCCCGAAACAGCTGTCTGTGGATGGATACCATGCTTGGCATAGGTGGTTTTCCTGTATTGGATGTTTTCCTTTATTGGATGCTGCCCTTCCCGTGGTTGTTCCTTCCCGGGGAAAGGTCTGGCTATTCACTGCTTGCGTTGAGAAACACGTGATGGTGTCTCCGCAGCTATCCTACCTACTCCAGTGGGGGCACCAGATCGTTCTTTAGGGTGCCAACCTTCCCAGCTAGACAAGAGCAATATAGGCCTAGTATAGGGTGTCTTGCAGGGTAGTATATTTTAGGTTGTATATTTTGGGTATGTATATATACCTTCTCACTGGGTTGGTGGCTTTTATCATTATTATTAAAAGTTAATTTTTAATGGAAATTCATGTTAACACTAGATTTAATTTCCTGAAATATAAATAAAACAATTTTGTGACTCCAGGAAAATGGCTGCCAGGGGAGGAGCATGCGCAGATGGAGATCTCGGCACCAATCTTGGGTAATCTCATTCTCCATAATAAATAAAACAAATTTCTGTGGAATAGCAGTAAAGATTCAGCTCGATCCAGCTACACCCAAAGATCCTCAGACTCCCGGTGACTCTTCACTTTTCCCAAAATGCACCAGGAATATGCAAACTATCTCTCACGAGCTTCAATTCCTGGTATAGGCCTCCAGAATACAGTATAATAGGCCTCTAAAACACCTTCTACTACAGGTAACCCACCAGATGGAGATCCAACTTGAAGTCTCCACATTTAAAAATATTGTTTGTAACATCAGCAGCAGTAGCAATGGCAGACACAGAAGGCATCACAAAGTTGGCACAGACTGCAATAAAACTACACCAGCCTAGTCTGCGACAGGAGTACAAAAGTCACTGGAGATCCATGATTTGTTCATTTTTATGCAAGTTAGGCAGTCTACACTTTCAGGGGACAGCTGGATGCACTTATCCATAAGGACACCACCAGCAGCGCTGAAGACACGTTCTGAGAGAACTGGCTGCTGGGCTTGACAAAACCTCCAAGGTCTGACAGGTTAGCTCAGGCCACTCTTCCATTTTTGAAGACCAAAATGCAAAAGGGTCCAACCACCCCCCGATGGCCCTGATATTGACCTCCAGATACTCCTGCACCATCCTCTCCAGTCTTTCTGAACGTGTCAGACTTGTACTCTGCTCTGCTGGTGCACGGTCTGGTCTAAAAAAAGTGTGAAATGACTCAAAGATATTGCTCATGCCACTTACACTGCTGCTGATAATGTTTTTGCGAAGATGCCTTGACATTTCCAGGGTTGGACATCTATAACTGGGAGGCACACTGTGTGCCTCACTGCTGTGTTGGCGGATACCACTCTTAAGATTGCCTACAAGTGGGTTTCAATACTCCAGCATGCATGCTTCCCTTTCCAGGAAGGAAGCATCTGGCTAAATTTACTAATTAAAGAAAGGGCAGCAAGACGGCGCTCATGTGTCAGACACTTCCATGAGGTTCAAGTCCATGCTGTGCTGGTGGCGGGGTAACACTCAAGGTTGCATCCTCTATACCATCCCACCAACCACTGACATTATCCTCTTCATCTCCTGACAATCAAGCATCCATCACCTCATCCTCCTCCATTTGTTCTTTGGCTCTTGCACCTTTACTAACAGTTTGTCTGGTACCATGAGCCCACCTTTATCACTTTAAGCCACCCTCCCATGGCACCCACCTGTGCGACGATGGTCCCGAAATTAGAGATTTGCTATCCCTTCCACCACCACCGTCTCATGCAGACTCTAGTCTTCTCCCCCAGAGGCCCCCAGCCAGTCGCCTGTCGCCAGCGCCGCCTCCCCCCACCAGCGCCGACTGCCTCCCCCCGCTGCCGCAACATCTAACTATACTGGCATCATAGACGCCGGTACAGTTCAAAGCAATGATGGAGGAGAGAGCATCAGCTGATGCTCCCTCTCCCATCATTCCCCTCTGCCTCTGACACTGTGGGTGCATGATGATGCCACATAATCGCATACCTGCTGTGTGCAAGGCAGTGCAGCTGCTGAGACCAAAGCACAGAGCCTGGAGCACCGGGAGCAGCGCAGGGCACAGGGAGAGGTGAGGATTTTTTTTTAGCATTAGATTCTATGGGGGGTGTGATGCAGTGACCCCTATTAAAGCTAGGGGGCGCTGTTTATGCTCTCCAGAATGTGCATGGAGGCGTAGTGAGGCCATGAGGGCATACTGCAGACATAGGTGTGGCTGTACTTAGAATGGTGAAGCAGTGACTGATTAAAAGCTGAATGAGTGACTGAGGCAGACAGAGCAGTTGTCTGCAGAACTCTTTCTGTGTGGAGCATCACAGGAGCAGAAGGAACCAAAGAGACTGACACCCTGCATTTTCTGTTTGCTCTGGAGGATAGCGAGAGGTGCACGGCGTGAGTAAAGAGACTTGGTATCGGCGGGCAGTCGCCCCAGGGAAACTGGACAGAGGGAAGTCTGGCCTCTGTAAGAACTGCAAATTAAAGCCGGTTACTGTGTATTCCTGCTGGACTGTGTGAAGTAACACAATAAAGGAACGTTTTGTTTGAACTTGCTTGGGTCACTGCCATTTCACTGCTACGGTCCTACCGCTGCATTACAGGGGTTACATTATATTCTATGGGGGAGGGCTGTATTATATTCTATTGGGGGTTACTTTATACTCTATGGGGGGCTGTATTATATTTTGTGGGGGAGGGCTATATTATATTCTATGTGGGAGGGCTGTATTATATTCTATGGAGGAGAGCTGTATATTATTCTATGGGGGAGGGCTGCATTATATTCTATGGGGGAAGGCTGTATTATATTCTATGGGGTGTTACATTATATTCTATGGGGGAGGGCTGTATTATATTCTATGTGGGGTTACATTATATTCTATGGGGAAGGGGTGTATTAGATTCTATAGGGAAGATTGCATCATAGTATTTGATGGGGCTACATAAAGTTCTATGGGGAGGTGGGCTGTATTATATTCTATGTATTAAATTTATTCTATGTATTAAATGTATTATATTCTATGAGGGGTGATTGCATCATACTCTTTGAGGGGGCTACATTGTATTTTACTGGGGGCTGCCTTATATTCTATGGGGTTTAGATTATATTGTATGGGGACTTCATTATACTCTATGAGGGGGCTACATTATATTCTGTGGGGGGCTGCATTATACTATATGAGGAGGGCTTCACTGTATTCTATGGAGGGGCTGCATTATATTCTATTGGGGCTGCATTATATTATATGAGGGGGCTACCATATATTCTATGGATGGCTGCATTATATTATTTGAGGGGTCTGCATTATATTCTAAGGGGTGTTACTTATAATGTATTTTGGGGCTGCATTATACTCAAGGGGCTACATTATATTCTGTGGGGTGGATGCATTATACTCTGTGGGGTGGCAGCATTATACAATATGTGGGCTTTGTTATACTGTATCGAGGACTATGGGGAATACATTATACTATATGAAGAACTATGAGGTGCATTATACTATGGGAAGTGAATTGTACTACATGGATGACTATGGTGGTGCATTATACTATATGAAGCACTATGAGGAGTGTATTGTACTATATGGAGGACTAAGCATTGTATTTTAATATATGGAGGACTATGAGGAGTTTATTATACTATATGGAGAACTGAGGATTGTATTATAATGTATGGAGGACTGAGGAGTGTATTATACTATATGGAGGACTGAGGAGTGTTTTATACTGTATGGAGGACTGAAGTGTGTATTATACTATATGGAGGACTAAAGAGTGTATTATACTATATGGAGGACTGAGGAGTGTATTGTACTGTATGGAGGACTGAGTGTATTTTAATATATGGAGCGCTATGAAAAGTGTATTATACTATATGGAGGACTATGAGGAGTTTATTATACTATATTGAGGATTAAGAAGTCTATTGCACCATATGGAAGACTGAGGAGTGTATTATACTGCATGGTGGACTGCGGAGTGTATTATACTATATGGAGGACTATGGGAAGTGTATAATACTATATGGAGCACTATGAAGATTGTGTTATACTATATGGAGGACTGATCAGTTTGTTTTAATATATGGAGGACTTTGAGGAGTATATTATACTATATGGAGGACTATAGGGAGTGTATTATACTATATGCAGGACTATGGGGAGTGTATTATACCATATGGAGGACTATGGGGAGTGTAGTATACTATATGGAGGACTATGGGGTGTGCATTTTACAATATGAAGGACTGTGGTGCACATTATAATATATGGAGGACTATGGGGTGTATTATACTAAACAAGCGAAATGCTGCATATTCATAGAGTGATTGGATTGTTTATGCGGGAACAGAAATCATTGATCTCAGCAGCACATCACCGGTGTAAGCTGCAGATATGCTGCTGATAGATCAATCTGTCCCCAGACAGTATCATGTTATCAGTGATCGTTCTGTTCCCATCATTCTTTCTCAGTTGGTGTAAAGAGGCTGGGAAACAAGCAAATGACTTCAATATTGTCCATCACATTCGTTTAGCGGCCTTAACTCAGCGCATGTAAATACAATAGAAACGCTTTTGTGTGATGTGCAATATGTTAGCATTTGGGGCCCCATTTTAAACTTTTGCCTAGGGCCCCACTTTGCCTAAAACCAACCCTGATGATGGCGCTAACCATTATAGCAGCCATTTCATAACTGTGCAAAAGGGTGAAGAGGTCCTTCATCTGTGCCCACTATACAAGCATGAATTGCACAACGTCCATACTGCGTTGACCCAGGCTATGCAAAAGAACATACTGCATCAGGGCTCACTACTGCTGCCAAAGTTGCTGCAATATATGCAGAGTGGAATTCTACCATGTTGGAACATTGACAATCAAACGGTTAACAGGTAGGCCGAAAGACTTCTCTAGTGATGCAAGTCGATGACCTGCATTGTGCAATCGACGGAAGTAAGCAAAAAACCACTGTGCTTTCTGAAGCAGCCCATCAAGGCTTGGAAAGTGATGGAGAAATTGCTGTACCTCCAGTTTGAGGACTTGAGCCATGCACAGCACGTGTGTTAGGCTGCCCCGGCGGTAGGTCGCAACCAGGTTTGCTCTGTTATTGCACACAGCCTTTCCTGGCTCCAGGTTCAGCGGAGACAGCCATTGCTTTAACTCAGACTTGGTAATTGTCCACAACTCTTGAGCCATGTAACTGCAATCTCCAAGGCATATTAATTTGAACGCTACCTGTTTGCAGTGAGGTCGAGGACACAGGTGGAGGCCATAGAGGAGGTGGAGGAGCCAGGAGCAGTGGAGGAACTGTTAGATACAGAGGTTTGTCCTGCAAACTTTGGGGATTCTAAGACTTGTGGAGCAGCGCAATGACCACCTATCCCCACAGCCACCAGAGGCACCCTGTGCCCACTCAGTAAGATGCAACACCCCTGTTTATGTTTGCTCATCCAGGTGTCAGTGGTGAAATGCACCCTGGCAGACATTGATTTTTTCAGGGAACAGGTGATGTTGTCTGAGACATGCTGGTGCAGCGCAGGCACAGCTTTCTTAGAGAAGTAATGGCGACTGTGCAACTGATACTGGGGGACGGCATTGACCAACAACTTTCTGAAACCCTCTGTATTCACAAGGCAGAAAGGCAGCATTTCTGTGGCCAACAGTTTGGAGATGGCGAAGTTCAAACTTTTAGCTTTGACATGTGTCGGAGGAAACATTCTTTGATGTGACTACAACTGCAGGATCGAGGTCTGGCTGCTGTGCTGAGAGGGGGTGGAGTACGGAGAACAGGATAAACTGCTAGACTGTGAGATGTTATGGGGGATTGACAAAGATGTGTTGTGCTAGATGGCACAAAAGCAGCAGTTATATCCACTCCCGTAACAGCTGAAGGGCTCTCATTCACCCCGACTGTAGGGGGTAAACAAGTGGAGTTTCTAAAACCAGAAACCTATGTGTTTGGATAGGCCCAGTAGTCCGCATTTCAGCGCAGTGAGATTCCCACATTTGTGTGTCTTGATGCATGTAGTTGTCAAATTATTGGAATTTTTGCCTCTACTGTGCTTTTTAGCATATCTGGCAGATAACGTGTGTTGGGTCATCCTTTGTGGTCTCATAAAAGGCCTAGGCTAGGCAACCCTTGCCCCACCTAGGAGTTGCACACTCGCGACTGGTGCTGGCCATAGCCAGAGTTGTGGTTGAGGATGCAGTGCTTATCGTGGTTGCATCACTTTGTGTCTGTATAGGAAGCCACATCATAACTTCCTCATCTTCCTACTCTTCCACCTCCTCTGCTGAACTACTCAGCTGTGTACCTCTGGGTTCACACTAAGTGGGATCTACAACCTCATCATCAACCTCTCTGTTCTCACACACATCACCCTAAGAGTCAGCCTCTTCCTACCCTTACAACACAGTATAGACCGCTTGCGCCTCTGGTACCTGAGTTTCATCAGGATCACCTCCACCCTTTGTGGATAACATCTGGTGATGAGGGTCTGAATTCTGCTCGGATCCTACTTCGTCCGGCCACGGATCCAACATGAAAAAATTTTGGGCATCGGTGCAGATACTTTCCTCCTCTGAATCCTGTGAATCTTTGGAGAAGACCTCTGATGCCCATGGAATAGAATGTGTGAATAGTTCTGCAGAATGGGCCATCTGTGGTTCTCCATAGTCAGTTGGGCATTGGAAATTTTTGACGCGGGAGAAACAAGGGTGATTGGGCTGCCACCTCTGAGGATTGTACTGTGCGTGATGTTAAGGTGGAGGAAGAAGAGGAGAGGCCACTTGATGCAGCGCTTGCCATCCCCTGGAGCACATGCTCTTTCTGAGCCTCATCTTTGCATAGGAAGAGACTGTTTGTTCAGTTGAGCTTTCAGCAACATTAACACCTAACCCACATACAAGTCTTACACGTCTTGACCCCCTGACAAAGGCCGACGCCGAAATGCACGTCGGGGAAATGCGCATCCTGGGGACTCCTCTCACACTGCTCAAGGTAAATACCAGGTGGCTATCTATTTGATCTATATAAATTTGCCGCACCTTGATCATATACATCATTTTACTATATATCAAACTTTTTGATTATTGCTCTCAGCCACCTTACTTTGCATTTGCACTTTATTTTCTATTTTGGTATTTTACCTTGCACATTGATAATCTTGCTGATTACTATTTTTATTATTCATTACCATTGTTCTCATAATATTTTTGATATATTTTTTTGCTGTTGCCACACTTTGCAATCCATGTTGTCCCTTATGTAGTGACGCCTTTTGGTACTTGTTCCCCACTCTACCTCACGTTGTTGCACATTCCCTACTAAATATTGTTATTCATTTAATTATGGGACATTGCTTTCGGTTTATTTCCTTCGTTTATTACGTCTTACATAAAGCATATTCCCCATTCCAGAACCACCCCGCTTTTTCCCACTCATGCTGTATGTAGCCTTACCCTCTTACAACCTGCTGTTTCACAACCTTAGGCCAACAGCTGTTAGTCACCTGTCAATAAATGAACAATCATTATTCATTTTCTCAGATAGTGTGCCTGAAATACCCTGTTATACCTAATGATTTTTAAGTGGAGATCTGGCCTTCTGATTTGTCACTGAAACAAAGTTTTATCACAAACTATTAGGATTAGTTCATTGGGCCTCCTGGCTGCATCCCAATATAAGGCCTAACGATTTTTAAGTGGAAATCTAGCCGTCTGATTTGTCGCTGAAACAAATTTATTAGAAACTATTTCGATTAGTTAATTGCGCTTCCTGGCTGTACCCCAATATTAGGCCTAATGATTAAGTTGAAATCTGGCCATCTGATTTGTCACTGATACACAGTTTTATCACAAATGATTTGTATTAACTAACTGGGCCTCCTGGCTGCACCCCAATATTAGGTTTCACGATTTTTGAAGTGGAAATCTGGCTTTCTGATTTGTCACTGAAATAGTTTTATCACAAACAATGTGGATTAGCAAATGGGGCATCCTGAGACTGCAACACAGTTTTTGCACAATCTAGTTAGATGCTGGAAAATCGATTTCACACAGGACATGGTCCTATCTAGCTATCTGACAAGGTCACTTTCAGCTGCAGCAGCAGTACTAGCAGGAGTAGCCTCTTTGCACTGTGACACTGAAAAAAATGACGCCAGCAAAAGAAGATGTCTGCATTTCTATGGACTAGGACATGTGACTTTGGTTCTGGATGGTTTCTGTGCACTGATTGGCTTCTGGAATGTACACGCATTGAGTTACTAAAGAAAGATAGGTGAAAAAATAAAATTGCACTCCACAGCTCCTATGACCTATACTAGACACACCCTCCCCTCATCAAACACATCCCCCATGCTATTCATACAGCACCACTATCCTAGCCAAAGTCAAAAGCATTAGTGAAAATGCGATGATTTATTGACCTATGACTGAAAACTGCACCCCTCAAGGTGCTCAAAACCACATTCAAGAAGTTTATTAACCCTTCAGGTGTTTCACAGGAATTTTTTGAATGTTTAAATAAAAATGAACATTTAACTTTTTTCACACAAAATTTATTTCAGCTCCAATTTGTCCTGAGTATGCTGATACCCCATATGTGGGGGTAAACCACTGTTTGGGCGCATGGCAGAGCTTGGAAGGAAAGGAGCGCCATTTTACTTTTCAATGCAAAATTGACTGGAATTGAGATGGGACGCCATGTTGCGTTTGGAGAGCCCCTGATGTGCCTAAACATTGAAACCCCCCACACGTGACACCATTTGGGAAATTAGACCCCCTAAGGAACTTATCTAGATGTGTGGTGAGCACTTTGACCCACCAAGTGCTTCACAGAAGTTTACAATGCAGAGCCGTAAAAATAAAAAATCATATTTTTTCACAAAAATGATCTTTTCACCCCCAATTTTTTATTTTCCCAAGGGTAAAGGTACCTTTACACATAACGATTTCGTTAACGATATCGTTGCAACGTCATGCTTTTGGTGACGTAGCAACGATCCCGCTTAACGATCTCGTTATGTGTGACAGCGACCAACGATCAGGCCCCTGCTGGGAGATCGTTGGTCGTAGGGAATGATCCGGACCTTTTTTTGGTCGCTGATCACCCGCTGTCATCGCTGGATCGGCGTGTGTGACGCCGATCCAGCGATGTGTTCACTTGTAACCAGGGTAAACATCGGGTTACTAAGTGCAGGGCCATGCTTAGTAACCCGATATTTACCCTGGTTACCATTGTAAAAGTAAAAAAAAAAAAAAGTACATACTCACATTCCGATGTCTGTCACGTGCCCCGCCGTCAGCTTCCCTGCACTGACTGTCAACGCCGGCCGTAAAGCAGAGCACAGCGGTGACGTCACCGCTGTGCTCTACTTTACGGCCGGTGCTGACACAGTCAGTGCGGGAAGCTGATGGCGGGGGACGTGACAAACATCGGAATGTGAGTATGTAGGGTTTTTTTTTTTACTTTTACAAAGGTAACCAGGATAAATATCGGGTTACTAAGCGCGGCCCTGCAATTAGTAACACGATGTTTACCCTGGTTACCCAGGGACTTCGGCATCGTTGAAGACAGTTTCAATGATGCTGAAGTCGTTCCCCTGATCGTTGGTTGCTGGAGAGAGCTGTCTGTGTGACAGCTCCCCAGCGACCACACAACGACTTACCAACAATCACGGCCAGGTCGTATCGCTGGTCATGATCGTTGGTAAGTCGTTTAGTGTAACGGTACCTTTAGAGAAGAAATTAGACCACAAAAGTTGTTGTGCAATTTGTCCTGAGTGCGAAGATACCCCATATGTGGGGGTAAACCACTGTTTGGGCACATAGCAGAGCTCGGAAGGGAAGGAGCGCCATTTTACTTTTCAATGCAAAATTGACTGGAATTAAGATGGGACACCATGTTGCGTTTGGAGAGCCCCTGATGTGCCTAAACATTGAAACCCCCACAAGTGACACCATTTTGGAAAGTAGACCCCTTAAGGAACTTATCTAGATGTGTGGTGAGAACTTTGACCCAACAAGTGCTTCACAGACGTTCATAATGCAGAGCCGTAAAAATAAAAAATCATATTTTTTCACAAAAATGATCTTTTCGCCCCCAATTTTTTATTTTCCCAAGGGTGAGAGAAGAAATTGGACCCTAAAAGTTGTTGTGCAATTTGTCCTGAATATGCTGATACCCCATATGTGGGGTAAACGACTGTTTGGGCGCATGGCAGAGCTCGGAAGGGAAGGAGCGCCGTTTGACTTTTCAATGCAAAATTGACTGGAATTGAGATGGGACATCATGTCGTGTTTGGAGAGCCCCTGATGTGCCTAAACATTAAAACCCCCCACAAGTGACATAATTTTGGAAAGTAGACCCCCTAAGGAACTTATCTAGATGTGTTTTGAGAGCTTTGAACCCCCAAGTGATTCACTACAGTTTATAACGCAGAGCCGTGAAAATAAAAATGATTTTTTTTTCACAAGAATGATTTTTTAGCCCCCAGTTTGGTATTTTCACAAGGGTAACAGGATAAATTAGACCCGAAAAGTTGTTGTCCAATTTGTCCTGAGTATGCTGATACCCCATATGTGGGGGGAACCACTGTTTGGGCGCATGGCAGAGCTCGGAAGGCAAGGAGCACCATTTGGAAAGCAGACTTAGATGGATTGGTCTGCAGGCGTCACGTTGCATTTGCAGAGCCCCTGATGTACCCAAACAGTACAAACCTCCCACAAGTGACCCCATATTGGAAACTAGACCTCCCAAGGAACTAATCTAGATGTGTTGTGAAAACTTTGAACCCCCAAGTGTTTCACTACAGTTTATAACGCAGAGCCGTGAAAATAAAAATTCTTTTTTTTTAGAAAAATGATTTTTAGCCCCCAGTTTTGTATTTTCACAAGGGTAACAGGATAAATTGGACCCCAAAAGTTGTTGTCCAATTTATCTTGAGTACGCTGATACCCCATATGTGAGGGGAAACCACTGTTTGGGCGCATGGCAGAGCTCGGAAGGGAAGGAGCGCCATTTGGAATGCAGACTTAGATGGATTGGTCTGCAGGTGTCACGTTGCATTTGCAGAGCCCCTGATGTACCCAAACAGTAGAAACCCCCCACAAGTGACCCCATATTGGAAACTAGACCTTCCAAGGAACTTATCTAGATGTGTTGTGAGAACTTTGAACCCCCAAGTGTTTCACTACAGTTTACAACGCAGAGCCGTGAAAATAAAAAATCTTTTTTTCCCTACAAAATTGATTTTTAGCCCCCCAAATTTTTATTTTCCCAAGGATAACAAGAGAACTTTGACCCCAAAAGTTGTTGTTTAATTTGTCCCGAGTACGCTGATACACCATATGTTGGGATAAACCCCTGTTTGGGCGCAAGGGAGAGCTCGGAAGGGAAGGAGCACTGTTTTACTTTTTCAACGCAGAATTGGCTGGAATTGAGATCGGACGCCATGTCGCGTTTGGAGAGCCCCTGATGTGCCTGAACAGTGGAAACTCCCCAATTCTACCTGAAACCCTAATCCAAACAGACCCCTAACCCTAATCCCAATGGTAACCCTAACCACACCCCTAACCCTGACACACCCCTAACTCTAATCCCAACCCTAATCCCAACCATAAATGTAATCCAAACCCTAACCCTAACTTTAGCCCCAACCCTAACCCTAACTTGAGCCCCAAAGCTAACCCTAACTTTAGCCCCAACCCTAACCCTAACTTTAGCTCCAACCCCAGCCCCAACCTTAGCCCTAACCCTAGCCCTAACCCTAACCCTAGCCCTAACCCTAACCCCAGCCCTAACCCTAACCCTAGCCCTAACCCTAACCCTAGCCCTAACCCTAGCCCTAAAGGGAAAATGGAAATAAATACATTTTTTTATTTTTTTTATTTTTCGCTAAGGAGGTGATGAAGGGAGGTTTGATTTACTTTTATAGCGGGTTTTTTAGCGGATTTTCATGATTGGCAGCCGTCTCACACTGAAAGACGCTTTTTATTGCAAAAAATATTTTTTGTGTTACCGCATTTTGAGAGCTATCATTTTTCCATATTTTGGTCCACAGAGTCATGTGAGGTCTTGTTTTTTTGCGGGACAAGTTGCTGTTTTTATTGGTAACATTTTCGGACATGTGACAGTTTTTGATCATTTTTTATTCCGATTTTTGTGAGGCAGAATGAGCAAAAACCAGCTATTCATGAATTTCTTTTGGGGGAGGAGTTTATACCATTCCTCGTTTGGTAAAATTGATAAAGCAGGTTTATTCTTCGGGTCAGTATGATTACAGCGATACCTCATTTATATCTTTTTTTATGTTTTGGCGCTTTTATACAATAAAAGCTATTTTATAGAAAAAATAATTATTTTGGCATCGCTTCATTCTGAGGACTATAACTTTTTTATTTTTTTGCTTATGATGCTGTATGGCGGCTTGTTTTTTGCGGGACAAGATGATGTTTTCAGCGGTACCATGGATATTTATATCCGTCTTTTTGGTCGCGTGTTATTCCACTTTTTGTTCGGCGGTATGATAATAAAGCGCTGTTTTTTGGCTCGTTTTTTTTTTTCTTACGGTGTTCACTGAAGGGGTTAACTAGTGAGAGTTTTATAGGTTGGGTCATTACGGATGTGGCGATACTAAATATGTGTACTTTTATTGTTTTTTTGTTGTTTTTTTTAGATAAAGAAATGTATTTATGGGAATAATATTTTTTTTTCTTTATTTAGGATTTTTTTTTTTACACATGTGGAATTTTTTTTTTAACTTTTTTACTTTGTCCCAGGGGGGGACATCACAGATCGCTGATCTGACAGTTTACACAGCACTCTGTCAGATCAGCGATCTGACATACAGCCGTGCAGGCTTACCAGCGCCTGCACTGGACCCGGAAGTACTCCCTGCAGGACCCGGATGCAGCCCCGTGGCCATTCTGGATCCACGGTTTTCAGGGAGGAGACGCTCGGTACAAGGTGAGTACATCGCCTTGTACCGATCGTCTCAGGGAAGCACGCAGGGAGCCCCCTCCCTGCGCGATGCTTCCCTGTACCGCCGGTACACTGCGATCATGTTTGATCGCAGTGTGCCGGGGGTTAATGTGCTTGTGTGTCCGTGACCACTCCTGGCACATAGTGCCGGATGTCAGCTGCGATAGTCAGCTGACACCCGGCCGCGATCGGCCGCGCTCCGCCCATGAGCACGGCCGATTGCATATGACGTACTATCCCGTCGGTGGTCATACTGGCCCACCCCACCTCGAAGGGATAGTACGTCAGATGTCAGAAAGGGGTTAAAAATCATACATTGTGATTTTCTGGTTTTTATTTTTGGATTCTGTCTCTCACAGGTGAAGTGTACCTACAATAAAAATGACAGACCTCTCTATTTTATTTGTTTGGGAAACTTGCAAAATCGGCAGTATATCAAATACTTATTTTCCCCTTTATATGTGGCAAATATATTTATGTAAGACACCACCATTAGTGTTGAGCATTCCGATACCGCAAGTATCGGGTATCGGCCGATACTTGCGGATATCGGAATTCCGATACCGAGATCCGATACTTTTGTGGTATCGGGAATCGGTATCGGGATTAATATCAATGTGTAAAATAAAGAATTAAAATTAAAAATAGGGATATACTCACCTCTCCGGCGGCTCCTGGACTTTACCGCCGTAACCGGGAGCCGTTGTACCTAAGAATGCGCGCTTGAAGGGCCTTAGATGAGGTCACTGCGCTCTGATTGGTCCGTAGCGGTCGCGTGACCGCTACGCGACCAATCACAAAGCAGTGACGTCACCTAAGGTCTTTCAAGCGCTTGAAATACCTTAGAAGACGTCACTGCTTTGTGATTGGTCGCGTAGCGGTCACGCGACCGCTACGCGACCAATCAGAAGCTGCGGACGTCTTCTAAGGTATTTCAAGCGCTTGAAAGACCTTAGGTGACGTCACTGCTTTGTGATTGGTCGCGTAGCAGTCACGCGACCGCTACGGACCAATCAGAGCGCAGTGACCTCATCTAAGGCCCTTCAAGCGCGCATTCTTAGGTACAACGGCTCCCGGTTACGGCGGTAAAGGCCAGGCTGTGTCGGAGGGTGAGTATATCCCTATTTTTTATTTTAATTCTTTCTTTTACACATCGATATGGATCCCAGGGCCTGAAGGAGAGTTTCCTCTCCTTCAGACCCTGGGAACCATACAGGATACCGTCCGATACTTGGTGTCCCATTGACTTGTATTGGTATCGGGTATCGGTATCGGATTAGATCCGATACTTTGCCAGTATCGGCCGATACTTTCCGATACCGATACTTTCAAGTATCGGACGGTATCGCTCAACACTAACCACCATATATTGTTTACTTTCCCTACACTATGAGGTTACCAGTAATCAGCCTTGAAAGTCAGATGGAGACTTATACACTGCTCAAAAAAATAAAGGGAACATTTAGACAACAGAATATAACTCCAAGTAAATCAAACTTCTGTGAAATCATACTGTCCTCTTAGGAAGCAACACTGTTTGACAATCAATTTCACATGCTGTTGTGCAAATGGAATAGACAACAGATGGAAATTATAGGCAATAATCAAGACACACTCAGTAAAGTAGTGGTTCTGCAGGTGGGGACCACAGACCACATCCCAGCACCAATGCTTTCTGGCTGAAGTTTTGGTCACTTTTGAATGTTGCTTGTGCTTTTACACTTGTGTCAGCATGAGACGGACTCTACAACCCACACAAGTGGCTCAGGTAGTGCAGCTCATCCAGGATGGCACATCAATGCAAGCTGTTGCAAGAATGTTTGCTGTGTATGTCAGCGCAGTGTCCAGAGGGTGGAGTCACTACCAGGAGACAGGCCAGTAAACCAGGAGACATGAAGGGGGCCATAAGAGGGCAACAACCCAGCAGCAGGACCGCTACCTCAGCCTTTGTGCAATGAGGAACAGGAGGAGCACTGCCAAAGCACTGCAAAATGACCTCCAGTAAGCCACAAATGTGCATGTGTCTGCACAAACGGTTAGAAACCGACTCCATGAGGATGGTCTGAGTGCCCGACGTCCACAGATGGGGGTTGTGCTCACAGCCAAACACCGTGAAGGACACTTGGCATTTGCCACAGAACACCAGGATTGGCAAATTCGCCACTGGCAATATGGCCGCCCTGACCAATCACAAGCCGTGACGTCACGGGAGGCTGGACACGCGCCCATTTTAAAATGAGCGCGTCCAGCCTCCCGGCTTGTGATTGGTTGACCGCGGCGCAACCAATCACAAGCCGTGACGTCACGGGAGGCTGGACACGCGCCCATTTTAAAATGAGCGCGTCCAGCCTCCCGGCTTGTGATTGGTTGACCGCGGCGCAACCAATCACAAGCCGTGACGTCACGGGAGGCTGGACACGCGCCCATTTTAAAATGAGCGCGTGTCCAGCCTCCCGTGACGTCACGGCTTGTGATTGGTCAGGGCGGCCATATTGCCGGGACGCGGACCAATCACAGCAAGCCGTGACGTAATTTCGTCACGGCTTGCTGTGATTGGTCCGCGTCCCGGCAACATGGCCGACCTGACCAATCACAAGCCGGGAATTCACGTAACCAAGTAATAGCGCAAATTTTAAACAAACAACGCTGCCGGTTCCCTCGCTGAAGTCCCGGCTGCGTCGGAGAGGTGAGTATAGCGATATTTTTTATTTTAATTCTTTCTTTTACACATTTATATGGTTCCCAGGGCCTGAAGGAGAGTTTCCTCTCCTTCAGACCCTGGGAACCATCAGGAATACCGTCCGATACATGAGTCCCATTGACTTGTATTGGTATCGGGTATCGGTATCGGATTGGATCCGATATTTTGCCGGTATCGGCCGATACTTTCCGATACCGATACTTTCAAGTATCGGACGGTATCGCTCAACACTAGTCAGTAATGGTGTGGAGTGGCATTTCTTTGGAGGGCTTAACGGCCCTCCATGTGCTTGCCAGAGGTAGCGTGACTGCCATTAGGTACTGAGATGAGATCCTCAGACTCCTTGTGAGACCATATGCAGGTGCAGTAGGTCCTGGGTTCCTTCTGATGCATGACAATGCTGGGCCTCATGTGGCTGAAGTATGTCAACAGTTCCTACATGATGAAGGCATTGATGCTAAAGACTTGCCTGCCCATCCACCAGCCCTGAAACCAGTTGAGCACATCTGGGACATCATGTCTCGTTCCATCCACCAATGCCACATTGCACCACAGACTGTCCAGGAGTTGACTGATGCTTTATTCCAGGTCTGAGAGGGTATCCCTCAGGATAACATCCACCGCCTCATTAGGAGCATACCTACACATTGTAGGGACATCATACAGGCACGTGGAGGCCACACACACTACTAAGCATCATTTCCTTGTCTTGAGGCATTTCCACTGAAGTTTGATCAGCCTGTAACTTTATTTTCCTTTTTGATTTTGATCGTCATTCCAACTCCAGATCTCCGTGGGATATTAGTTGTCATTTACGTTGATCATTTTTAGGTTTTATTGTTCTCAACACATTCCACTATGTAATGAATAAAGATTTACAACTGGAATATTCATTCAGTGATATTTAGAATGTGGGATTTTAGTGTTTTTTTTTTTTTTTTAGCAGTGTATTTAGCTTATAGTTGTTGATCTGTAACTTTCTGCTCAACACAATCTCCAAAAAACTGTTACTTATTATCATATTATCTGAGTTGAAAATTATAGTTTTAATTTAGGAAAAACAATTCCAAATAAATTAGCTTTATCAAATCTTATCAGTTTCCATTACAAGTCCAAGACAATTGTGATGCTTTGGCTTTATTGTAGGTCTAGCCACGGAAATATCAATATAAGACATAGGTAATTTAGTAAATGGAGGAAACAAAAGAAGCTCCGTTTTGAACACGATTTGTTTCAGATACAAGGAGGACATGATGTTGGAGGTAGTAATGCAAGGGTGATGCCAGGAGACAATGTGTATAATGGAGTGTCATCAGCATATACCTGATACTAAAACCAAATCTGGTGATGGCTTGTGCAATAAGGGTTGTGTATTGAGAAAATAGGAGGGGATCTAGAACTAAACCCTGAGGAACCCTGAAAGTAAGGGGAAGAGGAGAGGAAGAGGATCCAGTGAAAGATACACCAAAGGTGCAATAAGACAGGTAGGGGGAGAACCAGGAGAGATTGGTATCCTTAAGATTTATCGAGCTGATCACAGTATGAATTGCTGCAGAGAATTTCAGGAGAATCAGAATGAAGCAATGATCAATAGTTTTAGTTGTTATTCGATTATTAGAAACTTTAGTAAGAACATTGTCTTTAGCATGTAAGGAACAGAGACCAGATTGTAAAGGGTGAAGAAGAGAGTTCTCTGAAAGATTCTGGATTAGACAGGAGTGGATCAAGTGTTCCAGGAATTTAGAGGTGAATGGGGTATTAGATACTAGTCTGTAGTTGTCAGAGCAGTTCTGGTTGAAGGATGTTATTCTATAGTAAAGGGGTTATGACAGTATGTTTGAATGAGGAGGAAAAGATACCAGACAAAAATAGAGGTTAAATATTTAAGTTATTTGGGCAGTAACAGCCAGCAATAGAGACTGCAGTAGATGAGAGGGAATACAGGTCATTGGTTCAGTTAGTAAGGTGTGAAGAAGCGAGTTGCCTGGTAATGTCCTTTTTCGTGACCAGTTCAGAGACAGAAAGTGAACTTTAGGACTGAGGAGGAAGTGAAAAGTGTCAAAAAGAGTCATTTTAGGTTGTTAGAATGTGAAGTGATGAGGGTGGTGAAGTACTGTAGAATTGTTTAGCAAGATAAAACACATAGCTATATGTTTTAAATAGAAAGTTTTTCAGTATCTGTGAATTTTTTTCAGGCTGTCAGGACATGATATGGAGGAATTTGTTACCAATGATGTCGACAAAGTCTTCATAAGTAGCTGGATATTGATGACACAAAAATCTCTGTATGTGTGGTATATAGGGATGTCCTAGATAGCGTAACACATATTAATAAAGATAAAAACAATGTTGTGGTCAAAGAGCAGGAGAGGATAGTTAGTTAAATCTTACGTTGAGCAAAGTAGGAAGAAAACCAGGTCTTAGTGACGGATACTGACATCTTGGGGTACCTGTGCAAGAAATATGTCTGGGCCCCACTTCTTTTATTGGCGACAAAGTCCATTATAAGTTTCCATTCTTCCCATCCCAATTCTCCACCCTCTCATTGTCCTCTCCCCCACCCCCTTCATTGTGCTCTCCCACACATCCCTCATTGTCATCTCCTCCACTCCAATCATGTTCTCTCCCCATCCGTATCATTGTCATCTCCCCCACCTCATCATTATCTTCTCCCCTACCCCATCATTGTCCTCTCCCCCACCTCCATCATTCTTCTTTCTACCACACTTCAATGTCCTCTTCCTCACCCTCATCATTGTTCTCCCCACTACATCTTAGTGTACTCTTCCACCCTCATCAATGCTCTTCCCCACCACACCTCAGTGTCCTCTCCTCTATCCTCATCATTGTACTCCCCACCACACCTCAGTGTCCTTTCCACCAGGCCCATCATTGTTCTTCCCACCACACCTCAGTGTCCTCTCCTGACCCTCATCATTGTTCTCCACCACCCTCATCATTGCTTTCCCCACCACATCTCAGTGTCCTCTACTCCAACCCCATAATTGTTCTCCCTACCACAACTCAGTGTCATTTCCCCCACCCCATCATTATTTTCTCCCACCCTCATCATTGCTTTCCCCGACCACACTTCCGTGTCCTCGACACCAACCCCATCATTGTTCTCCACTAGCACACATCAATGTCCTCTCCACCAACTCCATCATTGTTTTCCACCACCACACCCTAGTATCCTTCCCTCACCCTCAACATTGTTCTCCCCCGCCACCATATCATTGTTCTCCCCACATACCCTCAGTGTCTTCTCCCCAGTGTATTGGTTAATAGAAATAAAAAAACACAACACCACTCACTTCTCTGACGTTACTCCACAGCATCATCGGCACCGGCAACTTTCTCTCTGACACAGGCACGCGCTGCTTGCTGATGTTATCAAGCTGCGTGGACCTGTGCCAGGGAGAAAGTGGTGGGCAGGAATCAGAAATTTCTGCAGCTTTGCTGCCTACAGGAGAAAATAGCAGTGAAGCTGCAAGAATCACGCCCTGCCCACTGCGTATCATGAGGGCAATCTGGCCATGGGCTTCCTGGAGGCTCGGGCTCTAAGAAACAGGCCAGATTGACCTCAGTATTAGGCACCCTTCAAGGGCCCCCCTCCACCTCCTGGCCGCGGTGTAGCTGCACCAGAGGCACTGGTGGTATGTCTGCCCCTGCCAGGTCTAGTATATTCCGGTCTCATGTGCAGGAGATATAGTAAGATATAAAAGGAAGAGAAGTTGGAGATAAAAGATAAGTGTCAGATTTGATTATCACTGAGAATGTTAGGGTACCGTCTCACAGTTGCACTTTTGTCGCTACAACGGTACGATCCATGACGTTCCAGCGATATCCATACGATATCGCTGTGTCTGACACGCAGCAGCGATCAGGGACCCCGCTGAGAATCATACGTCGTAGCAGATCGTTTGGAACTTTATTTCGTCGATGGATCTCCCGCTGTCATCGCTGGATCGGGGTGTGTGACACCGATCCAGCGATGCGTTCGCTTGTAACCAGGGTAAACATCGGGTTACTAAGCGCAGGGCCACGCTTAGTAACCCGATGTTTACCCTGGTTACCATCGTAAATGTAAAAAAAAAAAAACGTACATACTCACATTCCGGTGTCCGTCAGGTCCCTAGCCGTCTGCTTCCCGCACTGACTGACTGCCGGCCGGAAAGTAAAAGCAGAGCACAGCGGTGACATCACCGCTGTGCTCTGCTTTCACTTTACGGCCGGCACTCAGTCAGTGCGGGAAGCAGACGGCTAGGGACCTGACGGACACCGGAATGTGAGTATGTACAGTTTTGTTTTTTTTACATTTACGATGGTAACCAGGGTAAACATCGGGTTACTAAGCGCGGCCCTGCGCTTAGTAACCCAATGTTTACCCTGGTTACCCGGGGACTTCGGCATCGTTGGTCGCTGGAGAGCTGTCTGTGTGACAGCTCTCCAGCGACCACACAACGACTTACCAACGATCACGGCCAGGTCGTATCGCTGGTCGTGATCGTTGGTAAATCGTTTTGTGTAACGGTACCCTTAAAGTCCCCCTTGATAATTAGGAGAATATAACTTAGCAAAAAGCTAAGAAGCCAAATTACAAAGCAATCTAGTAAGTGTGACTAGGAGTAGGAGAATAGTAAAAGTGATCCAATGGTTTAGTGATTTCTGAGGGAATCTCTTGCATTGGACAAAGTCAGTGGATGGATCTGATTGTTTTAAGAATGTGAGGAGAGAGGAACTGAGGTGCATAAAGTGCACTAAATGTGTGAATGGATGATAAAGTTGGAAGAAATCATTAGCTAAAGCATAGAGGGAGCAAATCAATATTAAAAAATTATTTTGCTGCAAAAACTAACTAGAAACAAGTTTACTCAAATATCATGTAAAAGTTACCTTCCTCTTACCTTGTCTAACTGCCATGTTTAACTAGCTTGCACTTTGACTAATATGTTACTTAGTCAAATTCTGCACTTATGAGGGTAAATTGTTATTTAAGTGATTGACAGATTCAATAAACAGTTTCACTTTGTCCATCAGACTATTTAACATTCGACAGTCACTCTATGTGACTCCAGACTTATGAATCCTCACAGCACTCACACTATGCACTGTGAGGATTCTCTGCTACCAGAAGCAGTGGGTGTATGACCACATTAATATGATTTGCATACATGTGTTCATGTGCCAACTAGACATGCACAGCTTCGCTCAATGCATGTGTATTGAGTGAAGTTGGACACATTTAGTTGGAATGTGGCTGGAAGTATCCAAATCGCATACTTACAGTTACATGACCACCTGCTCCCAGCCCCGACACTGAAGTATCCTCAACACATGCAGTGCACTTGCAGTTAGGTTTCACAAGTGTACAGTCACATAGTGTCTCTAGATTTGTAGGCTGGACAGCCCCCAAAAGAGCTGCTGGGCTTTCACTTACAGTGCACCTTTACACCACTTACATTTATTATCAGAACATTATTGTCATGCATAGTGTAGGACAGACTACGTGCAACACAAAGGTATAAGAGGAAGGGGGGCCCAACACTAGGGAAGCAGGGAGTGGAGATCCCTAGGCAGATCTAATATCACCCTGTCTGCTCTAAGGGACCCTAAAAAGGTTCCGCACCTATCACCGAGCAGGATACACAAAAACAAGGGGATACACAAAACAAGGGGAAACTTAGCTTGAGTAGACTCAGAGAGAAACACCGCTGTCCTTCAGACTCCAAGGAGGACACTAGCCGACTGCTACAGCACCAAGCCTCAACAGGGAAGTGCAAATAGAAAATGACACCTGCAACTCTCAACAGGAAGTTGGGAGTTATAAACACCCAGATCCAGGTGACACCATTAAGGCTAGGGAGGTGTCCACTAGTCTGCAAGGCCAACCGCTGAGACCCTCTGCAGCCAGATGCAGTGCAACTGTCTGCAGCCTCTGACATACCTGTTACAGTACCCTTTCTTCTACGATTGGCCTCTGGACACTCAGTACGAGGTTTCTCAGGATAAGAGGTGTGAAATGAACAAATCAGCCTGAGAGCATTCACCTCTGATGCCGAGACCATAACCCAACCAGTGCACCAAGTATTGTAGGGAATTACGATGGAGACGAGAATCTACAATCCTTGAAATCTGAAACTCCAAGTTTCCATCAACCAGTATTGGGGGCGGCGGTAGGGGTGAGGGCTCAAGAGGTTTCACATATTCTTGACTAATGTCCTGTGGAAGACATTGTGGATTTTAAGAGCCTGAGGTAGCTCAAGATGAAGTGCTGCTGGTTTAATGACGGTGGTTATTTTATAGGGACCAATGGATCTAGGTCCCAATTTCCAGGAGGGAACCCTCAACCTGATATTCCTGGTCGACAACCACACAAAGTCATTCGCATTCTGGTCCGGACCTGGCACACATTTTCTGTCAGCCATATGTTTCTATCTGTCTCCCATAATCTTCAAATTACTCCGAACACCCCAACACACTGAGGAAAGCGGTGAAGCAAAACATTACTTTACAGGAACTTCTGAAGCCCCTCCCTCACTGAAAGTTTCAAACTGTAGATAGTAACCGTATTAACTAAAGAACGGTGACCTGCCGGTGATTATTGATGACAAATTCTACCAGCAGTAAGTAGCATGTAACATGCTCGGTCTGTCCATTAGACTGGGAATGAAAGGCAGAGGAAAAAGACAGCTGCAACCCCAATCGAGAACAGAAAGCTCTGCAGAACTTGGAAACAAATTATGTCCCCTGACCTGACACCACATTGGAAGGAACCCCATGAAGCTTCATAATGTCATTTAAAAACACCTGAGCAAGAGTTTTGGCATTCGGAAGTGCCGGTAATGCGACAAAGTTGACAATTTTACTGAACCTGTGTCATGCCCTCAGCCGCAGGTCCGGTCTCCGCTGCGCAGGGAGACCGGAGCCTATTACACAGCCTTACTCACCCTGTCCGTGGCTACAGATGGTCAGCAGCTCCTTTCTCTGCTAAGAACCTGCATCCTCTTGGCAGGTCTCCTGGAAATGCTCTTAGGAGCCGCGCCCCGCTTCCTGCACATACTTGAAACAGCAGGGCACCTATTCGCTACTAGGGCTGTCTGTGCTATGATGCTCTGTGCATAAAAGCATCCTCCCCTTAAGGGAGGTGCCTGGGCAACGTGTTCATTCTCTGGATTGTTGCCTCAGCTTCAGGCCATGCTCTGCTGTGCTCTGCACTTTACTTACATCGCTATTTTCACAGAGTCCTCTTCTGGCAATTCAACATCCTGGACTCCTCTGGTCTCTCTGGTTCCCACTCCAAGTTGTCTTGCCTCTCCTCACGGAACCCTCCGGACCCTGCTACCTGTGGGATCAACCTTTCTGGATTTCATGGAGCTTCTGGGATTCTCTCCACCAGTGGGTCCAAGTATCCTACAGTGTTGCTTAGTTTGTCAATATGGGTCATCCTCTGGTCCTGGATTCGCGGCATTCAGGCCACCTGGTGTTGTGACGGGGGAATCCCTGTATAGGGGTACACCTTGCCCGGTGCTCCACTACGTGGTACAGTGTCGTGATCCAGAGGTTCCTTCCCTCTGACCCCTTTTTGTTTTTCCTTGTTAATAAATATCTTTTGGTTTATGAGATCCACTCTCCTGTCTTTTGAGTATTGGGTATACAGCCGCCACTGCACCATCAGTGGTCTAGTGAGTCCACTATACCTTGTCACACCCTGTGGGCATTACAACCTGTCTGCAACCACCAAAACCACAATGTTGCACGCCGATGCTGGTAGGTCAATAATAAAATCCATGGACAAGTGTGTCCATGGTCTGCTGGCAATAGGCAGTGGAAGAAGAGCACCAGACAAACGGGAGTGTGATACCGTTGAACGTGTGCAGACACAAAAAGCAGATACCTGTTCAAACACATCCAAATGCAACCCCAGCCACCAAAAACGATGAGAAATGAGTTCCATGGTTCCCTTACTGCCTGGATGACCAGCAATCACAGAGTTGTGATGTTCCCTTATTACTTTGCGGCGTAGATTTGGTGGTACAAATAACCTTCCTGGAGTGCAGGAGGCAGGGACATCCCCTGTGCCTCCAACACCTCCAACACCTCACCCTCCAGCTCAGGGTACAATGCTGAAATAACTACCCCCTTCTGTAAAATTGGGGCAGGGTTCTTATGGTCAACATCATCAGGGAAGCTCCGGGACAAAGCATCAGCCATGACATTTTTGACCCCTGGATGAAAAGGGACCACAAAATTGAACCTAGTAAAAAACACGGATCATCTAGCCAGCCTAAGGTTGAGAAATTTAGCCAATTGGAGATATGACAAGGTCTTATGGTCAGTGATAACAGTAATAGGATGACAGCCCCTCCAACCAATGTCGCCATTCTTCAAATGCCAACTTGATTGCCAAAATCTCTCTATTACCCACGTCATAATTTCTCTCAGCTGATGAAATTTTTTTTTTTAAAAGAAGTCACATGGATGCTATTTACCAGGGGACGGACCCTGAGACAACAAAACTCCAACTGCCACCTCTGACGCATCAACCTCCACAACAAAGGGTTGGGAAACCTCAGGTTGACTGAGTATAGGAGCTTGTTGCAAAACAGTTCTTTAGGGAGGAAAAAGCCTGCAGGACAGTGTCCGACCATTTGGAAAAGTCAGACCCCTTCCTTGTCATGTCAATAAGGGGTTTCACAATTATTGAATAATTCCAGATTAATTTCCAGTAAAAATTAGTAAAGCCCAGGAAATGTTGTAATGCCCTTCAGGTTCTCAGACACAGTGTAGGACAGACTAAGTGCAACACAAAGGTATAAGGAGAAGGGGGCCCAACACTAGGGAAACGGGGAGTGGAGACCCCAAAGCAGATCTAACATCACCATGTCTACCCTAAGAGACCCTAAATCGGTTCAGCACTTATCGCCAAGCAGGATACCTAGTCCCTGTCAGACCCTAGCAGTAAGCCCTGCTTAGGGACGAAGGGGATCTGCTGGTCGAACCCCACTAACACTACAGACAGGATACACAGGATACACAAAACAAGGGGAAGCTTGAGTAGACTCAGAGAGAAATACTGTTATCCTTCAAACTCCAAAGAGGACACTAGCCGACTGCTACAGCACCAAGCCTCAACAGGGAAGTGCAAATAGAAAATGACACCAGCAACTCCCAACAGGAAGTAGGGAGTTATAAACACCCAGATCCAGGTGACACTATTAAGGCCGGGGGGGCGGCCACTAGTCTGCAAGACCAAACGCTGTTACCTTCTGCAGCCAGATGCAGTGCGACTGTTTGCAGCCTCTGACACACCTGTTACAGTACCCCTTCTTCTACGATTGGCCTCTGGACACTCAGTACCAGGTTTCTCAGGATAAGAGGTGTGAAATGAACAAATCAGCCTGAGAGCATTCACCTCTGATGCCGAGACCATAACCCATCCAGTACAGTTATATGCAGTATTTCCTCAATTTACATATTTGGTTTTGGTTGAGTCCTGTCTCAAACTTCTTTTATCTTGAGATACCAAACACAATTTAAAGTTTTGTGATTGCGGATTATGGACAATAACCTTCCTTGTAAATGCTATGTCTATATTTTTTATTGCTTTTACAATGTGGTATTTTTAATAAATTTTCTTGCATTTCCAATAAATAGTTGAACAGGAGTAAAAAATAGCAAGTAAATTGGATTGTCAGATGACATTTAAAATGTTTAAACGCTTCAGTTGTTAGGAGAAAAAATGCCTGATGGTTTATTCTTAACTGAACCTTAAAGTGCTAGATTAGGTAGTCATAAATATTTAATATGGAAACTATACAAAGTAGATAAATTGTGCAAAGTTCAAAGACAGAAATTTACAAATATATTTGCTCTTATGACATTTGAAAACCTCTTTTCATAAAAAATTACAATTCTGGGTAAGCAAATATAAGGAATATTTTTGTGAAAAAAAATCTTGTCTTTTACCCAAACAAGTAAGGCTGCCGTCACACTAGCAGTATTTGGTCAGTATTTTACATCAGTATTTGTAAGCCAAAACCAGGAGTATAGAATAAAGATATTTTATTAAAGTGATTTATATAAAAAATGTGTTCTTCTTAAGAAAATATCCAAATAAAATATTCACATATTCACATTGAGCCACAAAGTAGAAAAAAAGTCACAGCACAAACAGTTTGAATGCATGTGTCCACATTGTGTCTGCGTATATAATGATACAAATAGTTTGGAAAAAATCGACATCATGAAATGCAAACATATAACAGAATTTTACATTTATTATTAGTTATTCATATTTTAAACGGAATAGCCAAGGAGATATAAAAAATAATTAAGCACATTTTGCATGTATAATATTTTAATTGCTTACACTATAAACAGAAAAGTTCAGTAAATTAAAGAAATATTATCACCCTTTACATTAATTGCATATCCTCAGGCCAGTGTCCTCATCACCAGACACAGATGTTAAACATTTTTTGCATACACTGTTGATATGCCATGAATGTAAAAAGTGGGACTACCTTTATAAGGTATATTTTGTAAAAAAATATACTAGCTTTAGTTTTACATGAACATTTAATATACAGGGTGGGCCATTTATATGGATACACCTAAATAAAATGGAAATGGTTGGTGATATCAACTTCCTGTTTGTGGCACATTAGTATATAGGAGGGGGAAAACTTTTCAAGATGAGTGGTGACCATGACGGCCATTTTGAAGTTGGCGATTTTGGATCCAACTTAATTTTTTCCAATGGGAAGAGGGTCGTGTGACACATCAATCTTATTGAGAATTTCACAAGAAAAACAATGGTGTGCTTGGTTTTAACATAACTTTATTCTTTAATGAGTTATTTACAAGTTTATGACCACTTGTAAAATGTGTTCAAAGTGCTGCCCATTGTGTTGGATTGTCAATGCAACCCTCTTCTCCCACTCTTGACACACTGATAGCAACACTACTGAAGAAATGCTAGCACAGGCTTCCAGTATCTGATGTTTCAGATGCTGCACATCTCGGATCTTCACAGCATAGACAATTGCCTTCCGATGACCCCAGCATCTGAAACAACGTATACTGGAAGCCTGTGTTAGCATTTCTTCAGTAGTGTTGCTATCAGTGTGTCAAGAGTGGGAGAAGAGGGTTGCATTGACAATCCAACAACAGTTGTGTCAAAATTATGCATCTTTTCAAAGCTTTCTATGAAGCTTTGATGAATTGGGCAGTAAAATTTTAACAAGTTTGGACTTTGTATGGTTTAATTCATATCCTTTCTGAAAACATTTGGGCATTTGACAGTTGGGAATTAGTGTGCATTTGAGGACTGATCATTAGTGATGAGCGAGTGTGCTAGTTACTCGAGATTTCCAAACATGCTCGGGTGGTCTCCGAGTATTTATGGCGTGCTCGTACATTATTTTTGAGTCCCCACAGCTGCATGATTTGCTGCTGCTAGACAGCTTAAATACATGTGGGGATTCCATAACAAACAGACAATTCCTGCATGTATACAAGCTGTCTAGCAGCCGCAGTGACACAAACATAATCTCGGAGCATGCCGAAATACTCGAAGATCACCTGAGCATGCTCGGAAATCCCGAGTAACGAGCACACTCCCTCATCACTACTGATCACCCCTTTATTTGTAGAGTGTAGCAGCATGTTATGTTTCTTGGTTCTGTAGAAAGTTTGGGGTGTGATTTATGCGCAGTTTGCATCCTGAGTGAACTGTGAATGCAAGATTCAGTGATTGGAGATAGATTAACTTCTTCCTGCCGAAGATACTTCAGGTGCTTAGAAGTGTGTTACAGTTTTCTACAGTAGCAAAGATATTTTTTCTCTTATAATATTTTCTATCCAATACTATAGTATAGTGGTTTAAATATAATGCATGTGGGAGGTACCTTAAGGTGGCATGAGGAGAATCTATGGTTTAATATTACTGACCTATACAGACTCTCTGTCCCAATGCTAAGTTTTTAGGCCATTAGTAAAAATCCTTCTATATTATTTCAAAACACTCTTTTTTGGTGATCACTTTGTATCTCCGTTCATACTGCACCCACACACATAAATGATACACCATTTGAAAGGTAAACTTGCCCCCTTCAGCAAGAAAATTGCCAAACAAACCACACATCCACGATGTTATCACAAAATACATTTTAAACATTAATTTTCATAAAACTGCAGTAAGGAATAATGACCTGCAGGTGGCACCACATTATACCAAAGCACAATACCAGAAGGCTGAAACAAATCCTAACATTTGCCTTGAGGGCTTTCCAGCTTGCTGAACTCCTTGCCCAGCCGATTTCAGGCAGGTACATATAAAATATTTGCTACATATGTGGAAGTAGAATAAAAGTAAAACTTTACCTGTTTAAGACTTCAGCTTTAAAACTGAAGATATAAATGAATGCAGCCTAAAAGGGACTGGACAGGTTCTGAACCATCAGATTTTCCATAGTATTGGACAGTCATTGAAAAGTCTATCTTCCTTCTAAGGTTGCAGCTTATTGGTGACCTGGAGTCACCTCTGGTTCCAAGTAAGAAACTGCAGCGTTGACATCACTCAGACTGTACATTGTTTCCCGATGGGAGAGATTAGTGTAAACAACCTTGCAAAAATAGAAAAAAAAATCCAACTGTAGGTAAAAAAGGTTAAATAATCTGAAGATATTACGTTTTTTTTTAAAGGAATATTCACAACTATTATACAATATTATAAATACGCTCAGTTATGGGGTCAATTCTCCTTCATCCTTTTACTGTCAAAGTCGCAATTATATACAGGGAGCTGTTCCGTTCACATACATAGGGCTGTGTTGCACTTCCCTACACTGCAGATAGATAGCAGTGCTGCTGTGGAGGGGAAAAAATGCTGCTGCCCCTGTTCTTTTGCAAGGTCCTGACGATCAGACCCCTTCTGATGAGTAAGTAAAATACCATTATGTTTAAGGTTGGGGGGATCTCCTTTAGGCTGGAGTCACACACAACGCATAATAAATCGGTCAGTTTTACATGGACGACAATCGCAGAAATGTTTCCTGAACAGTGATCCGTATGTCATCCGTGTGCAGTGCGAGGATACGATTTTCTCGCATGTAAGCATCCATGTGACATCTGTGTGGCATCCGTATGGCGAGATTTTCTCACCGGCTTGCAAAATGGACATATAGAGTATTCATGGGCTCAAATATTCGTGAAAACATTATATATAGTCTATATAGATACATATATATATATATATGCTGTATATATGTAAGTGAGACACATACCTCTCTGTGTTCATCATCTCATTAAATACATTTGGAGTGCCCCCAGACGCAGGGCCACGGGGCACTTGGTACCGGGCCTCTCTGTCTCAGTTCTGGGGTTGTCACGGTGGCTAGACCCGGTCCGTGACCCTGCTATGGGGCGTCCAATGAAAGTTGTAGGTGGTGGTGTGTGGTGCAAGTCGCGATGAATAACGAGGACACAGGTTTGCAGTCTCTTTACCTCTTTACTGAAGGCTTCAAGGTCCTCAATCCAGAGCACGGTTTACAGGGTTGCAAGAGACCGGCCGGTCCTATGGCACCTCCAGAGTTCCCTTTGCAGGTGGAAATCTGTGCCTACCTTCTAGCGCCTGTGTGTTGTAGTACTTCCCTGCTGAGCACCACGGGATAGTCCTCACAACTGCTGTGTCTGTTTCTGATGTTATTTCCCACAACTTATGTCTGTTCTGATCTTCTTCTCTGTCCCCCAGATGATTTGGATAGGACGCACCCATATGACGGGAAGGCCTGGAGTTCTTCCGGGACCCTAGTGTCGCCCCTCTCCCACAGTTGCCCCCTATGTCTTCTTAGGTGATTTTGGTGAGACAGCCAACCTAAAATCAACTGTCCTGCCTCTGTTTGAAGTATTGCTTGGAGTCTAATACTTACTCGGCGTTCTGGCCACCGGCTACGCTACTCAGTAGGATGTTGCCTCGATCTTACAGCACAACTCCTACTGGTATTATCTCCTTTTTGCTTTGATCTCGTTTCTCACTCTCCACAATAAACCTCGCTTCTTGTCCTTTCTTGAGATACCGCCGCGATGTAGTGCAGGCGCGGTTCCTTAACGTTCTTTTCTGTTCGCTAGGCCTCTGTCAGGATCCCACCCCTGACAGGGACCCCCCTGAATCTTCCCCTGCAACACCCTCTGTCACAGGATGTTGCTTGGTTCCAACCCAGTCAGCTTTCTCCCTAACTTTCTGCCTAACCCCCAGTTTTACCAGATTGTGAGGAGTGGCCTAATACATAGCGCCCTTTGCTCCCCCTGGAGGCCAGACTATGAAGTGTATTGGTGTCTGTGATACCTGGTCAGGTGAACTCCTTCAGTGCCATCAGACGTACCATCACTCCCCTTAGCGGCGGAGCATCAGTACTGCAACGACCAGGACTCTGGGGCGCTGCACATTCACATTTGATCAGCTTGATTTTCCTGAAATTGCCTGCACCCCCGACAACCAATGTGCAAAAATTTCACACGGGCCAACTAGTTATAATGTAATGCTTTAAAATAATTATAACCTGTCTACAAATATGTGCTCCTGTTTTTAAGTTTTCCAGAATGCCAGAAGCGTAGCTGAGGAGCTCAGCCTTGGATACATGCTCTGGGCACAACACTGGTTGGCTGTTTTGTAACAAATTAGTGTCAGGCTGAATAATGGCAGTAGAAACTTTCTCCAGGTTTTACAACCCGGGGAAAGCACAGTGATAGCAATCAAGTGACCAGGCAGTCATCTGCTCAGTCAGAAGTGAGATTCAGATTCAGATGTTATGACTGCATCACCGCTCTCCTTGATTGCCCAGGGAAGAACGGTGAGCAGTTATCAGTAAGTGAACTGCTGGAATACAGTGCCTGCCAAGGCCCACCGAAGAATCCTCTGGTTCTCCGGTGGGCCTGTTCGACTCTGCGGGTGGACTTATAGTCTACAGTAGAAAGAGAGGACCCGTTAACCTTAAGAGCATACACTCTTCAGAAGAAAGAGAGAATCCTATTAACCATAAGAGTTTAGACTCTACTGGAAAGAGAGACTTACCGTACCTTAAGAGCTTCTACTCTATGGGTGAGAGAAAGAGAGAGAGGATTCCAATGACCGTAAGTGTTTACATTCTACAGGAGACAGAATGTGAGGTCTCTGCTGACCATAAAAGCTTACACTCTCCAAAAGAAAGAAAGAGAGGAAACTGTTAACCATAGCAGCTTATACGCTACAGGAAATAGAGATTTGCCCATTGACTCTGGAGATGGAAATCAACTCTGCTATACAAATTTTGCTCCATTGGGAACTGTGATCTCTGATGGCACAGGTACAGACTACAACTGTACAAGGTATGATAATCTGTAAGGTGCGTGTTATATCTGTAGAACATTATGGAGACACCCACACAGCAAAGAAAAATATGTTAACTCACTCTCTGATCCTTCAGCAGTGTGGGAAATGGTGCTGAGCAAGTTTTTTGCTTTTTCATTCTGCAAACTGTCAATCAAATATCAAAATGTTCAGAAAATTTTCAACTCAAACTCAGTCCTCAGTGGATCAATCTGTTTATTTCTACTAGTAACAAATATTTAGATCTTGAAGACAAGGAAGAACAGCAAGGATTTTACAGGCTCTGGTCTGTGAGCTGTATTTGTTTAGGTAATCTGACCTGAGGTCAGTTTCCATTTTGGTGGTGTGGTTTGGGGTCTGTATTGAGGCCATGTGCACACGTTAAGTATTTTTCGAATTTTTTTCGCATTTTTTCGCTATAAAAACGTGATAAAAACGCGAAAAAAACGCTTACATATGCCTCCCATTATTTTAAGTGTATTCCGCATTTTTTGTGCAAATGTAGCCTTTTTTTCCGCGAAAAAATCGCATCGCGGAAAAAAAAGCAACATGTTCATTAAAATGCGGAATTGCAGGGGATTCCGCACACCTAGGGGTCCATTGATCTGCTTACTTCCCGCACGGGGCTGTGCACACCATGCGGGAAGTAAGCAGATTATGTGCGGTTGGTACCCAGGGTGGAGGAGAGGAGACTCTCCTCCACGTACTGGGCACCATATAAGTGGTCAAAAAATAAGAATTAAAATAAAAAATAGCGATATACTCACCCTCGATGTCTTCCCGCCTCCACTGCATGCTGCCGCTTCAGTTCCTGTAGCTGATGTGCGGCGAAGGACCTTGCCGATGACGTCACTGTCCTGTGATTGGTCGTGAGCGGTCATGTGACCGCTCACGTGACCGTGACGTCACGGAAGGTCCTGTGCGCACAGACCAGCTATAGGAAGACGAACGGACGCCGCTGATGAGATGTCTGGGTGAGTATAAGCATTTTTTTATTTTTTTTATTTTTTTTAAACATTCTATCTTTTACTATAGATGCTGCATAAGCTGCATCTATAGTAAAAAGTTGGTCACACTTGTCAAACAGTATGTTTGACAAGTGTGACCAACTTGTCAGTCAGTTTTCCAAGCGATGCTACAGATCGCTTGGAAAACGTTAGCATTCTGCAAGCTAATTACGCTTGCAGAATGCTAAAAAAACGCGAAAAAAACGGAAAAAAAACGCAAAAAAAAAAATGCGGATTTCTTGCAGAAAATTTCCGGTTTTCTTCAGGAAATTTCTGCAAGAAATCCGCAACGTGTGCACATACCCTTAAGGCCATGTGCACACGTTGCGGATTCTGCTGCGTTTTTTTCCGCTGCGGATTTGGAAAATCCGCAGTGCAAAACCGCTGCGGTTTTCACTGTGGATTTTCCTGCGGTTTCTTCTGCGGATTCCTCTGCGGGTTTTCAACAGCACTTTCCTATTGGTGCATGTTGAAAACCGCTGCGGAATCCGCAGAAAGAAGTGACATGCTCCTTCTTTTTTTCCGCAGCAAATCCGCGCGGATTTTTCCACAATTTTCCGCATCGTGGGCACAGCGGTTTTTGTTTTCCATAGGGTAACATTGTACTGTACCCTGCATGGAAAGCTGCTGCGGATCCGCAGCGTCAAATCCGCTGCGGATCCGCAGCAAAAACCGCAACGTGTGCAAGTAGCCTAAAGGTTCTGGTCTGAAGTCTGTGTTTAGGAGGTTTTATATGTGTTACTTTATGGGTTCTGGTCTGTGGTCTGTACAAATTACTAATATATTTGGTAGGTTTGTGTGTGCAACATCCATTAGGGCCAGGGGGTACTCGGAACCAGGTCAGATGATTCGTAAAGGAGTAGTTACGGCAGCAGTGACCTGGTGTGTGGCCCTGGGTGTGCAATAAAAGTGATGCAGGAATATTTGTAGGGGATTTCACGTGACACCACCTGTGGTGTTCGGCAACAGGTAGCCGACGCTGCTTAAGGGGATCACTGGGGCCGATGGTGTCGCAGCTGAGATGAAACTGCTCCCCACAGTTGGAGCAAGGCCCCAGTGCTACAAGTACTGACTATCAGGGATCATGGACATTGGCGTTCAGGACTAAGGGTGTGGGAAAAGGACCAGAGGACACAAAGACTATAGTTTATTTTACCTTTAATGGCAGATGCAGTCCGGGGCACTAGTGAAAGGTGGTCATGAAGATCCGGGCAGCCTGGAAGCATTTCAGGGTCCACCTAACCAGGTGTATTTGGAGGCCTTCCCTCTGTGCTGCTCCCTAGGTCCTTGGTGCCTTTAGCTCCTCACAAGTCCCTGTTCAGTCTGTCTATGAAATGGAACATTTCCCGCATGGCAGGCAGCTTGAGCCTGTTCCTGGTGTCACTCCATCATGGTGACTCCAGGCTCTTTAATGCTGCTGTGCCTCAGGGTGTCAGTTGGGGCCAGGAGACCTGCAATCTCCTGCCCTCCAGTTTTAGTTGCTGGGCCTGCAGTTCCCACACAACCACGGACTCCGGTGTCCGGTCTTTGTCTGGTCTTTGGCGCTCAGTCCCGGGGTAAGCTCAATCGCAGCTCCAGTCGCCCAGGTTCTCCTCACTTGCCTCTTCCTCCTTCATTGTCTGCTCCCCAGACTTACACTCACTCTCCCTTCTCTAACCCTGCCTCCAGGCCAGAAATTCTAGGGAAGCTCACCGTAAAAGGTCACAGGTGTTAGAGCTTCTCATTCTGGTCTGGAGTCTGGAAAGGTGTTGTATGCTGAAGTTACCTGGTAAGGGGACCCCTGTTTGCTCCCAGGCATGACATCACCCCCTGTGAGGGAGGCAATGCTACTGTGGCAACCGGACTCCGGGGGTGCCACATATGCAATTTACAATTCTATCTTTAACAAGTGCTCCTCTTACTCAGCCTGGGCATTTGTACCATACATTGTATTACAATATATATAGACTTTTCACACATTTTTTGTTTACAACAGAAGCTCCCAGTATTATATAGAGGGTGAGGATTTTCAGCAGAGGATGAGGTGCCAATCTAATTTTTTTCTCCTGGTGCAGTTTAGCTACCCCTCTGCTAAACGCATTCTTATTTTTTCTATTTATCTTAATGGATCATCTTTCTGTAAAACATAAATATTAATGCTAGTAAAATGCATTGACATAGTGAATATAAGCTTCTATTTATGTGGCTTTGGTGTCTCAATTTCCTTTCTTATTTCTCTGACCAACGCTATCTTAGAATTTCTAAACAGGAGAGAAAGCTAAAGAAATGAGTTTTCATTATTGTGATTGCTACTCTAAGCACAGATTGGCAGCAGATGCTGGATCAGCTTCATTCAGTTTAAGGTGGATAATATCACAGAGTAGGTCTTTTTCTTTTTTGAATAAAGCTGTCAGGTAATGAAACCTGGTCCATAGTAATCCCTCGTTGTTTACTGTTGTATTTGTTTTTTCTTTACCGTTTTAATGGAAGGATTACGCCCATCTGTCAAATAAATGTTACAAGAAGCTTAAAATGCCTGTAATCCTTCTAAATGAAAAGGATGATCTGGAATACCTACCAAACATTAGCTTTAAACCACAAATTTAAATTAAGGCTGTCTCTGAGCGCTGTAGTCCAGAGTTGTAGTAGAGGAAATGGCCAGAAGTAATGAGTGATATCATTTAATTATTTTTCATTTTATATTATTACCATATCCAAACAAGTGAATAAACATACACATAATATATTGAGCTAAATATGAAACCAAATTATAGGTCATTTTTCCAGACTTGGGTTCTTGTTTTATTAAGGCTGCTTAATTTTACAACATGATTTTTTTTTTGTTAATTTTAATTACAACATAATTATATGATCTAATACTCAATTAAAGGATATCATCTGTAAGGTTATGTTTATACAGTTCAAACATTTTAGGCAGATTGAGAAAAATGTTTGCAAAGCAAGAATGCTTTCATAAATAGTAGGTTTTATAGTTTATTGTTCTCAATTATTAAAATCCAAAGTCAATAAACAAAAAAGACATCCACGTTAGAGATGAGTGAATATTTCAATGTTCGGTTTGGATTTCGTTCGCCGATTTAGCAATATTCGCCAATTTATTCATCTAATATTCGCCGAACATATCCAAATGTCATTGGAGTCAATGGGAGGCAAATACAGATGTATACACTACACCTACAAACATGCCCAAAAGCTGTCAAAACACATCAAATTAGGGGCAGACACCAGGAAAGTGGCCTCAATTCACCCACTGTACAAATTTTAGAATGTCACGGCAGCAATCAGCCATGCATGAGGTATGAACTTCAAATTAAGACGAGGTGGGTGAGGGATCAGTGTAGGTCTGCTGTGCTGGGAGCCCTGATACCACATGCAACAGCTCAGCCTGCTTTGATGCTCAAGCACATTCGGTGGCACAAATATCAGTTTCATAGACTACTATTTTCAGAAAAATGTAAGGATAGTAACACGGGTAGTTGACTAAAAGGTAGCGGAGGCCTGCCGGTCTCGGAGGCCTACTGCTGCAGTCAACACATATGAAGGAGACTCAACCAGGAGTCTACACATTTCCAAAAATGGTAGACAAATGTGGCAGACACCACCACAGTGGCATCAATTTCAATAGAGAATAACTAGTATAATGGGGACAAACTCCTCTTCCACTAAAGCCAACCCAGCAAATGGAGACCCAACCAGAAGTGTACACATTCCCAAAAATTTGAGGCAGACATTAACAAAGTAGCATCAATTTTATGAAAGTAGAAATAGTACAATGGGGACCGACACGTCTTCCGCTACAGCCAACCCAGCAGATGGATATCCAATCAGGAGTCTTCACATTTAAAATGATTAGGGCCAGACAACACCAAAGTGGCATAAATTTCACCAGAGTAGAAACAGTATAATGGGGAGCCACATCCCTTACACTACAGCCAACCCAGCAGATGTAGACCCAATCAGGAACCCTCCACATTTCCAAAAATTAGTGCCAGACACCACCAAAGTGTTATCAATTTCAACAGAGTAGAAATAGTATGATGGAGAGTGATATCTCTTCCACTATAGTCAACCATGCAGATGGAGAGACCCAATCAAGAGCCCTCCACATTTCCAAAAATTAGTGGCAGACACCACCAAAGTGGTATAAATTTCACCAGAGTAGAAATAGTATAATGGGAAGTGACATCTCTTCCACTACAGCCAACCCAGCAGACATAGACACAATTTAAAAAAAATTGAGGACTGGTGGCGTGGACTGGATAGAATGTGAACAATGAGTATTTTACACAGCTCCTAATTTCCATCCTAAAAGATCCTCAGTTACCCGGCTTTAGACTCACTCCTGCAGTCCAGAACCGACCAGTATGTCTCCTCTAACTGCGGTCCGTGCTCCAGGGACATAGCTGAGGAGATGAATGATGACACTCAGATGGAAAGTGGGAGAGAAGGAGATCTGGCTGAGGGAAGATGAATCCTCCAAAATGGTTCTTCCACAAGGTACTCCAGCCCGAGACAGAGTAGCAGATTCTGTTGCAAGACTAGAATGTTTTGCAAGTGTCTCTGTGACTCCCATGCAACTTGAGGCACAAACAGGCTTGGAGGATGCTCACAATAGTACTGAGCAGCAACTGGGGATGGAAAAAAAGACACAAGATAGGAACATTCTGCAGACCCTCACATCATGTGAGGAAAGATCACCTCTGCAGACCAAAGGGAGCAGTTTAATGCTATGTGCTACCTCAGAGGATGATGTTCCTGAACCAACTATGAGAGATGTATTTGCTGTAGTCTCCTTGTCTAAAACTACTCTAGCAACAATTAATGAACAAATGGGTAGCATGAAGGAGGATATTCACTGTATTAAACTGTCATGTCGGACGCTGTTCACACTAGGGCGTTCGACAGACAGTGGTAATTCCACATACGTCCACTACACGCTCAGTGGCGTCAGCTAGACTTTATCCAGCTTGCTATGGGTTAATCTAGCTGGCAATTTGGTTGGAGGCTGGGTCACGCCCATGGCCTTTAAATAGTTGTGCTGGATTTTGGGGCGTCGCCAATTATAGCTTTTGCTTTGTGCCTAGTGATAGTGGTCTGGAGTTGTGGTCTTTGTAGGAGTATCGTATCTGGTGGTGTATTATCCTTTTGTCATATTCCTCCTTCCTATATTTGTATTAGTTTTGCCCTGTGCACATTATAGTGTATACCTGTGTGTCTGCGGCGTGGTGCGTTTTTTTAATGTTAAACCCATTTTGGTTTGAGACTATTGGTGGTTCTCTACACGACAGATTGCAGGAATACTTTAACATTAACATGGACTCCACTTTGAGGTTAATAGTATGGGATGCTATGAAAGCATTTATTAGAGGGTAGAGTTGAGCGAACTTGTACAGAAACAGATCGCCAAACATAAATTCGGCATGAATATGGCACATTCGGATTCGTGTTCGGAAACAAGAGCAAAATTTTATAAAATCGGGAAAAATCGGTAACATAAGGTAAAAATACTGGAAAAAATGTTACACTGCCACAAAAGTATTTTCAGCACTTCAGCACCAAAAATGGTGGTGTATCATGAGCGATTGGCACATGTTTGATGAGGGGAGGGGGTTTGCAGAGCTCAGAGGCGTGGCATTCTTTTAAACTGTAATTTTATTTTTCCTAACTTTATGTGTGGCAACCAGGGCACAGGAAATATCCACAATGTCCTGACACCATGGCTTGTGTCATTGGCAGCTAAAATCACATGTCCCTCGTCATATAAAGAGCGAACATCTTGTTTTAGTGCCATTTTGACACTGTAACAGCGCAGAGTGTCTGCTCCTGATGCTGCCACTGTTAGCAGCAAGATTTTAGCTAGTTAGCTAGGCAGTTGTATATCAGTCAGATAGTGTAGCTAGCTAGTGTCCAGTGTGGCTGTTAAATATACCTTCCAACATTTTTTTTTCTTTGGCCACAGACAAAGCCAGCAGGGTACATGTCCTACAAGTGTTTTGTGCACTGCTTCTATTGTGCTCCATACTCGAGTATAACATTCAAAATTATATTTTTTCACTAGCTAAATGTGAAACAGCCTGCTGTATCCCAGATTGTTATTTAGTGCTGTGGTGATATGAAACTATCTGCAGACCTAAGGCACATTAAAAAAAAATTATAATTTTTCAGTTGCAAAAAGTTAGACAGCCCGCTGTATCACACCTTGTCATTTTGTTGGGTTGAAATTAAGCTGTCTGCAGATCTCATGCACATAGACCAAAAAAAGTTATGTTGCTAAAGGTCATACAGTACTGGACCTGACTTTAACCCCTTTCTGCCATTGGACGTACTATTCCGTCCATGTGGGGTGGGCCCTAATTCCCAAGGACGGAATAGTACGTACGGGGGGAGCGCGGCCGATCGCGGCCGGGTGTCAGCTGCCTATCGCAGCTGACATCCGGCACTATGTGCCAGGAGCGGTCACGGACCGCCCCCGGCACATTAACCCCCGGCACACCGCGATCAAACATGATCGTGGTGTGTCGGCGGTACAGGGAAGCATCGCGCAGGGAGGGGGCTCCCTGCGTGCTTCCCTGAGACCCCCGGAGCAACGCGATGTGATCGCGTTGCTGCGAGGGTCTCTTACCTCCTATCCCTGCAGGCCCCGGATCCAAAATGGCTGCGGGGCTGCATCCGGGTCATGCAGGGATTACTTCCGGGTGCCGTGCAGGCTGCAGATGAAAGCTGCAGCCTGCACGGCTGTAAGTGAGATCGGTGATCTGACAGAGTGCTGTGCACACTGTCAGATCACCGATCTGTGATGTCCCCCCCTGGGACAAAGTAAAAAAGTAAAAAAAAAAGAAAAAAAAAATCCTAAATAAAGAAAAAAAAAAAAATTATTCCCATAAATACATTTCTATATCTAAATAAAAAAAAAATCAAACAATAAAAGTACACATATTTAGTATCGCCGCGTCCGTAACGACCCCACCTATAAAACTATATCGCTAGTTAACCCCTTCAGTGAACACCGTAAAAAAAAAAAAAAAAAACGAGGCAAAAAACAACGCTTTATTCTCATACCGCCAAACAAAAAGTAGAATAACACGCGATCAAAAAGACGGATATAAATAACCATGGTACCGCTGAAAACGTCATCTTGTCCCGCAAAAAACAAGCCACCATGCAGCATCACCAGAAAAAATATAAAAAAGTTATAGTCCCCAGAATAAAGCGATGCCAAAATAATTATTTTTTCTATAAAATAGTTTTTATTCTATAAAAGCGCCAAAACATAAAAAAAATGATAGAAATGAGGTATCGCTGTAATCATACTGACCCGAAGAATAAAACTGCTTTATCAATTTTACCAAACGCAGAACGGTATAAAAGCCTCCCCCAAAAGAAATTCATGAATAGCTGGTTTTTGGTCATTCTGCCTCACAAAAATCGGAATAAAAAGCGATCAAAAAATCTCCCGTGCCCGAGCATGTTACCAATAAAAATGTCAACTCATCCCGCAAAAAACAAGACCTCACATGACTCTGTGGACTCAAATATGGAAAAATTATAGCTCTCAAAATGTGGTAACACAAAAAATATTTTTTGCAATAAAAAGCTTCTTTCAGTGTGTGACGGCTGCCAATCATAAAAATCTGCTAAAAAACCCGCTATAAAAGTAAATAAAACCCCCCTTCATCACCCCCTTAGTTAGGGAAAAATAAAAAAAATTAAAAAATGTATTTATTTCCATTTTACCATTAGGGCTAGGGCTAGGGTTAGGGTTAGGGCTAGGGTTGGGGCTAGGGTTAGGGTTGGGGCTAGGGTTAGGGTTGGAGCTAGGGTTAGGGCTAGGGTTAGGGCTAGGGTTACAGTTGGGGCTAGGGTTAGGGTTGGGGCTAGGGATGGGTTGGGGCTAGGGTTAGGGTTGGGGCTACAGTTAGGGTTGGGGCTAAAGTTAGGGTTAGGGTTGGGGCTAAAGTTAGGGTTAGGGTTTGGATTACATTTACGGTTGGGAATAAGGTTGGGATTAGGGTTAGGGGTGTGTCTGGGTTAGAGGTGTGGTTAGGGTTACAGCTGGGATTAGGGTTAGGGGTGTGTTTGGATTAGGGTTTCAGTTATAATTGGGGGGTTTCCACTGTTTAGGCACATCAGGGGCTCTCCAAACGCAACATGGCGTCCGATCTCAATTTCAGCCAATTCTGCGTTGAAAAAGTAAAACAGTGCTCCTTCCCTTCCGAGCTCTCCCGTGCGCCCAAACAGTGGTTTACCCCCACATATGGGGTATCAGCATACTCGGAACACATTGGAGAACAACTTTTGGGGTCCAATTTCTCCTGTCACCCTTGGGAAAATACAAAACTGGGGGCTAAAAAATAATTTTTGTGGAAAATTTTTTTTTTTATTTGCACGGCTCTGCGTTATAAACTGTAGTGAAACAATTGGGGGTTCAAAGCTCTCACAACACATGTAGATGAGTTCCTTAGGGGATCTACTTTCCAAAATGGTGTCACTTGTGGGGTGTTTCTACTGTTTAGGTTCATTAGGGCCTCTGCAAACGCAATGTGACGCCTGCAGACCATTCCATCTAAGTCTGCATTCCAAATGGCGCTCCTTCCCTTCCGAGCCCTCCCATGCGCCCAAACGGTGGTTCCCCCCCACATATTGGGTATCAGCGTACTCAAGACAAATTGGACAACAACTTTTGTGGTCCAATTTCTCCTGTTACCCTTGGAAAAATACAAAACTGGGGGCTAAAAAATAATTTTGGGGGGATTTTTTTATTTTTTTTATTTTCACGGCTATGCGTTATAAACTTCTGTGAAGCACTTGGTGGGTCAAAGTGCTCACTACACCTCTAGATAAGTTCCTTAGGGGGTCTACTTTCCAAAATGGTGTCACTTGTGGGGGTTTCAATGTTTAGGCACATCAGTGCCTCTCCAAACGCAACATGGCGTCCCATCTCAATTCCTGTCAATTTTGCATTGAAAAGTCAAACGGCGCTCCTTCCCTTTCCGAGCTCTCCCATGCGCCCAAACAGTGGTTTACCCCCACATATGGGGTATCAGCGTACTCAGGACAAATTGTACAACAACCATTGGGGTCCAATTTCTTCTCTTACCCTTGGAAAAATAAAAAATTGGGGGTGAAAAGATCATTTTTGTGAAAAAATATGATTTTTTATTTTTACGGTTCTGCATTATAAACTTCTGTGAAGCACTTGGTGGGTCAAAGTGCTCACCACACCTCTAGATAAGTTCCTTAGGGGGTCTACTTTCCAAAATGGTGTCACTTGTGGGGGGTTTCAATGTTTAGGCACATCAGTGGCTCTCAAAACGCAACATGGCGTCCCATCTCAATTCCTGTCAATTTTGCATTGAAAAGTCAAACGGCGCTCCTTCCCTTCCGAGCTCTCCCATGCGCCCAAACAGTGGTTTACCCCCACATATGGGGTATCAGCGTACTCAGGACAAATTATACAACAACTTTTGGGGTCCAATTTCTTCTCTTACCCTTGGGAAAATAAAA
The DNA here is from genome assembly GCF_051348905.1 of Ranitomeya variabilis. Classification (NCBI taxonomy): domain Eukaryota; kingdom Metazoa; phylum Chordata; class Amphibia; order Anura; family Dendrobatidae; genus Ranitomeya; species Ranitomeya variabilis. Next base: position 527,238,724 of record NC_135236.1, read on the forward strand.
AATTGAAGGTGAAAAAATCATTTTTGTGAAAAAATATGATTTTTTATTTTTACGGTTCTGCATTATAAACTTCTGTGAAGCACTTGGTGGGTCAAAGTGCTCACCACACCTCTAGATAAGTTCCTTAGGGGGTCTACTTTCCAAAATGGTGTCACTTGTGGGGGGTTTCAATGTTTAGGCACATTAGTGGCTCTCCAAAGGCAACATGGCGTCCCACCTCAATTCCTGTCAATTTTGCATTGAAAAGTCAAACGGCACTCCTTCCCTTCCGAGCTCTCCCATGCGCCCAAACAGTGGTTTACCCCCACATATGGGGTATCAGCGTACTCAGGACAAATTGTTCAACAACTTTTGGGGTCCATTTTCTCCTGTTACCCTTGGTAAAATAAAACAAATTGGAGCTGAAGTAAATTTTGTGTGAAAAAAAGTTAAATGTTCATTTTTATTTAAACATTCCAAAAATTCCTGTGAAACACCTGAAGGGTTAATAAACTTCTTGTATGTGGTTTTGAGCACCTTGAGGGGTGCAGTTTTTAGAATGGTGTCACACTTGGGTATTTTCTATCATATAGACCCCTCAAAATGACTTCAAATGAGATGTGGTCCCTAAAAAAAATGGTGTTGTAAAAATGAGAAATTGCTGGTCAACTTTTAACCCTTATAACTCCCTAACAAAAAAAAAATTTGGTTCCAAAATTGTGCTGATGTAAAGTAGACATGTGGGAAATGTTACTTATTAAGTATTTTGTGTGACATATCACTGTGATTTAATTGCATAAAAATTCAAAGTTGGAAAATTGCAAAATTTTCAAAATGTTCGCCAAATTTCCGTTTTTTTCACAAATAAACGCAGGTAATATCAAATAAATTTTACCACTATTATGAAGTACAATATGTCTCGAGAAAACAGTGTCAGAATCACCAGGTTCTGTTGAAGCGTTCCAGAGTTATAACCTCATAAAGGGACAGTGGTCAGAATTGTAAAAATTGGCCCGGTCCATAACGTGCAAACCACCCTTGGGGGTGAAGGGGTTAAAATAGTTTGCAGGATCTAGTGTGTTATAGAGGCCTGATTCAGAGGTCACCAAATAATTGTTCTGTTCCTAGTGTCTAACAGTAGGGGACATCTCACATTAAAATAGTTTGTAGCATCTAGTGTGTTATAGGGGCCTGATCCAGAGACCACCAAAAAATGGTTCTTTTCCTAGTATCATACAATAAAGGACCTGACTTTCAAATAGTTTGTAGCATCTATTGTGTTTTAGAGACCTGATTCAGTGGCTACCAAAAAATGTTCTGTTTCTAGTCTCATACAGTAGGGGACATCTTGCATTCAAATAGTTTGCAGCATCTAGTGTGCTATAGTGGCCTGATCCAGAGACCACCAAAAAATTGTTCTGTTTTTACTGTCATACAGTAGGGGACCTGAATTTAAAATAGTTTGTAGCTAGTGTTGAGCGATACCGTCCGATACTTGAAAGTATCGGTATCGGATAGTATCGGCCGATACCCGAAAAGTATCGGATATCGCCGATACCGATACCCGATACCAATACAAGTCAATGGGACACCAAGTATCGGAAGGTATCCTGTATGGTTCCCAGGGTCTGAAGGAGAGGAAGCTCTCCTTCAGGACCTGGGATCCATATTAATGTGTAAAATAAAGAATAAAAATAAAAAATATTGATATACTCACCTCTCCGACGCAGCCTGGACCTTACCGATGTAACCGGCATCTTCCGTTCCTAAGAATGAGCGCTTGAAAGACCTTAGATGACGTCACAGCTTGTGATTGGTCGCGTGAGCAAACCTTGTCTGTTACTAATAATAATAATCTTTATTTTTATATAGCGCTAACATATTCCGCAGCGCTTTACAGACATTATCATCGCTCAATCTAAATTCCCTCTCAGTATGTCTTTGGAATGTGGGAGTAAACCGGAGTGCCCGGAGGAAACCCACGCAAACACGGAGAGAACATACAAACTCTTTGCAGATGTTGTCCTTTGTGGGATTTGAACCCAGGACTCCAGCGCTGCAAGGCCACCGTGCTGCCTTACTAGTATTATACAGTATGGGACATCTCACATTCAAATAGTTTATAGCTGGGGTGAGGAATATTTTTTCTACCAAGGGCCATTTGGATATTTATACCATCCTTCAGATGCCATATAAACTCTGCTCACAAATTACATCCCGACTCGGGCACTGGTGTCAGGACGTAATCTTCCATTGCATTCCTTTCAGTGTTCAGTAGTGAACACTGTGTGAGTGCTCTCAGAGCAAGAAGAAATTAATGAGCTGGTGGCACTCAAGATACATCTCCCTGCCCAAGAATTCGGTCACTGAGAATCTGCCGGGGGGAGCCAGAAAAATGCCATCCAGGGCCGTAAATGGCCTGGGGGCCTAAGGCCCCATGGTTTATGGCATCTAGTGTGATAAAGAGGCCTCTATACAGAGGACACCTAAAAAATATTCTGCTACTAGTGTCATACAGTAGGGGACATCTCAAATTCAAATAGTTTGAAGTATCTATTGTGATATAGATGCCTCATCCAGAGGCCACAAAAAATTGTTCTGTTCCCAGTGTCATACAGTAGGGAACATCTCACATTCAATTATTTTGTAGCTTCTAGTGTGTTATGGTGGCCTGATAAAGAGGCCACCAAAAAATTGTTCTGTTCCTAGTGACATACAGTAGTAGACCTTACTTTCAAATAGTTTGTAGCATCTAGTGTATTACACAGGCCTGATCCAGAGACCACCAAACATTTGTTCTGTTACTAGTGTCATACAATAGTGGAACTGACTTTCAAATAGTTTGTAGCATCTAGAGTGTTAAAAAGGCCTGATCCACCACAAAAATTGTTCTGTTCCCTGTATTATACAGTAGAGGACCTGACTCTCAAATAGTTTGTAGCATCTATGTGTTATAGAGGCCTGAAACAAAGGCCACCAAAATTATTCTATTCCTAGTGCCATACAGTAGGGGACATCTCACATTCAAATAGTTTGAAGCATCTATTGTTTTATAGATGCCTCATCCAGAAACCATCACAAATTGTTCTATTCCTAGTGTCATACAGTAGGGGGCATCTCACATTCAATTAGTTTGTAGCATCTAGTGTTTTACAGAGGCCTGATCCAGATGCCACCAATAAATTATGTTCTTAGTGTCATACAGTAGGGGACATCTCACATTCAAATAGTTTGCACTTTGCAGCATCTAGTGTGTTATAGGAGCCGGATACGGAGGCCACCAAAGAATTGCTCTGTTCCTAATGTCATACAGTAGGGGACATCTCACATTCAAATAGTTTGTAGCATCTACTGTTTTATAGAGGCCTGATCCAGATACCACCAAATAAATATTCTGTTTCTAGTGTCATACAGTAGGGGACCTGACTTTCAAATATTTTGTACCATCTAGTGTGTTAGAGGCCTGATCAAGAGGCCATTAAAAAATTATTGTATTCCCAGTGTCATACAGTAGGGCACATCTCACATTCAATTAGTTTGTAGCATCTAGTGTGTTAAAGAGGCCTGATAAAAATAGTCCTATTCCTAGTGTCATACAGTAGGGGAACTTACTTTCAAATAGTTTGCTGCATCTAGTTTGCTGCATCTAGTGTGTTATAGAGACTTGATTCAGTGGCCACGGAAAAATCTTCTCTTCCTAGTCTCATACTGTAGGGAGCCTGAATTTCAAATAGTTTGTAGCATCTCGTGTGTTATAGAGGCCTAATCCAGGGGCCACCAAAAAATCTTATTTTCCTAGTATCATTCAGCAGGGGACATCTCATATTCAAATAGTCTGTAGCATCTAGTGTGTTATACAGGCCTGATCCAGAGGCCACCAAAAAATCTTGTGCTCCTAATGTTATACACTAGGGGACATCTGACTTTCAAATTGTTTGTAGCATATCTTCTATCTCATACAGTCCTCATCCACACTCAAACAATTATTTTTTCTGTGACTAACATGATACAGCACGCCATATTTCACCTTGGAATTTAGTGCCACTGAAATTCAGCTGTTTGCAGAGTTTAATATCTATTATTTGTATTATTTGCTGCTATTACTGTGCCCCTATCACAGTATCTGAGCAACATACCTGGGAAAAAGTGGTGCTGTGGTGGAAAGGGAATTTGGCATGGTGTTCAAGGTATACGTGGGGTAGGTGGTAATGTGAAAAGCACTATTGAAGCAACGTCACATCCTATGCAAAGACAGCTATCAACTTTTGGACAAGCTACCTTTCTTTGGCAGATTCACAGTGGTACACCTTGTCAATGATGCCCGGAAAGAGCATGAACTCGAATGGATGGAAAGTGCAGCTTCCAGTGGCCACTTCTGCTTTTCCTCCACCTCAACATCACACCCATTACAGTCCACAGAGGTGGCACCCAAATTCCCCTTGCTTCCCCCTACGTCCCAACTCTCCAACCATACAACTGACTATACAGAACCACAGATGGGTGAGTGTGAAGAGCTGTTCACACATTCTATGCCATGGTCATCAGAAGTGTACTCAAAAGCTTTGCAGTGTCAAAAGGAGGAAATCCCACCGATGCTCAAATTTTTTTTACCTTGGATCTGGGGCAGGACGAAGTAGGGTTCAAACAGCATCCCTACCCTCATTATCAGATGTTAACTGCTGGGAAAGGAGATCCTGATGAGACACAGATATCTGGGGCTCACGCGGACTGTACTGTGCTGTCAGGGCAAGAAGAGGAGGAGGGTGACTCCAAGGGTGAGGAATGTGATAACACCCAGGATGATGATGATGATGAGTTAGATCCCAGTTGGCGTGAACATAGAGGCACACAGTTGAGGAGTGATCTGAGGAGAAAGATGAGGAGGTTAAGTTGCGTTGTACATCGCAGACACATAGTGATGCATCCACGAAGAGCAATGCATCCTCTGCCACAACTGTGGCTGTGACCAGCAGCGTCCATGGGTATGCAGCTCTCAGGTGTGGCAAGGGTTGCCTAGACTGGGCCTTTTTTGACACTGCAAAGGATGAGCCAACTCACGTAATCTGTCAACTTTGAAAAAAAACCTGAATCGAGATGAAAAGTGCAATAATTTGACTACTACATGTATTAACATTCACATGCGCAATCAACATGCTTTACTGTGGGAATCCTACTGCGCAAAAATGCAGACCAGTGGACCCCAACAACAATCGGCTGCCCCATCAATGGCATCTGCTGCTACTTCTTCCTCCGCTGTTAGCGTGCCAACTATTGAGACGTAGGTCTTCAACTGCAGAATCTCAGGTTCTTTACCCGCTCCAGTCATGCTGACTGAGAGCCTGCCTTCAGTTGTAATGGAAGCAGACATGCCTGCTGTTTTTGACCGATCGCGGAGAATGAGCACACCACAAGTTTTTCAATCCCCGTAACATCTCCATCTGCACCACTCTTACAGCCAAGCAGTTTGTCCAGTTCACTGTACTATACCCTCTCTCAGCTCTGCAGCAAGCCCACAGTTCCGCAGTTGTGGTGATAAAAAAGTTTGTTTCCTTCTACGCATGACAAAGCTAAGAGGTTGAACTCCACCATCTCCATTCTGTTGGCCATGGAAATGCTGCCTTTCCGCCTGGTAGATACAGATGGTTTTCAAAAGCTAATGGTCGTCGCAGTCCCCTATTACCAATTACCCAGTCGCCATTACTTTTCTAAGAAAGCTGTGCTTTTACTAGACCATCATGTTGCAGACAACCTCACCCATTCCTTGACTAAATCTCTGTCTGCCAGGTTGCATTCCACCACAGACACTTGGATGAGTAAGCATGGCTAAGGGCATTATATCTCGCTGACTGGGCACTGGGTGACTCTGGTGGCTGTGGGGACAGGCACTGCACCACAAGTCTTGGAGTCACCAAGGCTTGTAGGACAATCCCCTACATTTAACAATTCCTCCACTGCTGCTTCTTCCTCCTCAATCTTCTCTAGGGCCTCCACCTGCATCGTCAACCTCTGCCTTAATGAGTCATGCATTCCAACTGTGCAGATCGAGTCCCCACCACCTCCGTACTGCGCAGCCAGAGCTCACCGTAATCAGGCAATATTAAAATTAATATGTCTTGGAGATTGCACTCACACAGCTGAAGAGTTGTGGACAGCTCTCCAGGCTGAGTTTGATCAATGGCCGTCTCCGCTGAACCTGCATCCAGGAAAGGCCGTGTCCATTAATGGTGTGAACCTCATGGCAGACCTACGGCGAGGCAAACTCACACACGTGCAATTTGCATGGCTCACGTCCTCAACCTATTTGAAAGTCAGGTCCCTACTGTATGACACTAGGAACAGAATAATTTTGTGGCCTATGGATCAGGCCTCTATAACACACCAGATGCTACAAACTATTTTAAAGTCAGATTGACTGCTGTATGACTCTAGGAACAGAAGATTTTTTTGAGGTCTATGGATTAGGCCTCTATCTAGATGCTACAAGCTATTTCAAACTCAGGTCCCCTACAGTATAACAATAGAAACAGAAGAATTTTTTTGTGGCCTATGTATCAGGCCTCTATAACACACTAGATGCTACAAACTATTTTAAAGTAATTTCCCCTACTGTATGACACTAGGAACAGAAGAATTTTTGTGGCCTGTGGGTCAGGCCTCTATAACAAACTACATGCTACAAACAATTTGAAAGTCAGGTCTTCTACTGTATGGCACTAGGGAAAGAAGATTTTTTTTGAGGCCCATGGATCAGGTCTCTATAACAAACTAGATGCTACAAACTATTTTAAAGTCAGTTTGACTGCTGTATGACAATAGGAACAGAATCATTTTGTGTGTCCTATGGATCAGACCTCTATAACCCACTAGATGTGTGGCACCCCTGAGGGTCCAGTTGCCACATAGGTACTGCACCTCAGCCAGAGGTGTGGCACTCCTATCTCAGGTAAGGAGGGGACACTGCCCAGTACCCTCACACTAGCACCCAACACAAGACCTCTATAGGCTTGGAGGGAACTAGATAGTGGGCGTGGGTGGAGGAAGTAGAAAGGGAAGGAGTCAGTGACAACATGAATGGACAGTGAGAGGCAGAGGAGTTGGAGCTGGGGACTTGAGGAGTGAGGAGCTCGTTCCAGCACCAGAGGACAGAGAGAGAGAGAGAACAAGGAAGATAGAGAGAAGTTCCAGAGAGTGAGAGAGGAAGAAGGGGTCCTAGGGGAATGTGTAGTGAGGAATCCACCCCTGGGGCCTGAATCCACGATGACCGTAGTTGGGTGGAGGGACCAGGTCACAGTAGGGGACCGGCCCTAGACTAGTGGAGACTCAGCTAGCAAACTGAAGGCTGAAGTAACTGCATGTGCTGTAGCCAATTCCACACATAATTGCTGAAAAGGGAGCAATATAGGATCAAGGGGACCAAGAGGATGTCGCCCAACAGGATCCGAGGCTGCTGGCTCAGGATACTGTGTGTGAGGGCACAAAGCAGGAGAGTGTCATGAATCCCCAATGGCTAGGGATAGCACAGGATAAGCAAAGTAATAATAAATATCGGACGAGCTCTAGGGTGATGGAACCTGGGCTGACCGCTGCCCTACGCCTGACAAACGCAACTAGAGATAGCCAGGGAGCGTGCCTACGTTGGTTCTAGATGCCACGCACCAGCCTAAGAGCTAACTAGTACTGCAGAGAAAACAAAGACCTCACTTGCCTCCAGAGGAATTAACCCCAAAGGTATAGATGCCCCCCACATGTATTGACGGTGAAATGAGAGGAAGGCACACACATAGAGATGATGTATATAGCTTTAGCAAATAGAGGCCCGCTGAAAACTAGAAAGCAGAATGACACAAAAGGGGACTGAGCGGTCAGCAAAAAACCCTAATCAAAAAAACCATCCTGAGATTACAAGAACCCATGTGCCAACTCATGGCACATGGGGAGAACCTCAGTCCACTAGAGCAACCAGCTAACAAAGAGACATTCTAAGCAAGCTGGACAAAAAACCAAACAACTGAAAATCAGCACTTAGCTTATCCTGAAAGATCTGGGAGCAGGTAGGCAGGAACCAAACAGAGCACATCTGAACACATTGATAGCCGGCAAGGGAAATGACAGAAAGGCCAGGTAAAATAGGAAACACCCAGCCTCTGATGGACAGATGGAAACCAAAGGCCGCAACCCACCAAAGTCACCCAGTACCAGCAGTAACCACCAGAGGGAGCCCGCAAACAGAATCCACAACAGTACCCCCCCCTTGAGGAGGGGTCACCGAACCCTCACGAGAACCCCCAGGGCGATCAGGGTGAGCTCTATGGAAGGCGCGGACCAAATCAGTCGCATGAACATCGGAGGCGACCACCCAGGAATTGTCCTCCTGACCATAACCCTTCCACTTAACCAAATACTGGAGTTTGCGTCTGGAAAGACGAGAATCCAAGATCTTTTCAACAACATACTCCAATTCTCCCTCCACCAGCACCGGAGCAGGAGGCTCGACCAAAGGAACAACAGGCACCTCATACCTCCGCAACAACGACCGATGGAACACATTATGAATAGCGAACGATGCTGGGAGATCCAAACGGAAAAATACAGGGTTAAGAATCTCCGAGATCCTATAAGGACCGATGAACCGAGGCTTGAACTTAGGAGAAGAGACCTTCATAGGGACAAAACGAGAAGACAACCACACCAAGTCCCCAACAAGAAGTCGGGGACCCACGCGGCGACGGCGATTAGCAAACTGCTGAGTCTTCTCCTGAGATAACTTCAAATTGTCCACCACCTGATTCCAAATGTGATGTAGCCTGTCCACCACCACGTCCACTCCAGGACAATCCGAAGACTCCACCTGACCAGAGGAAAAACGAGGATGAAACCCCGAATTACAAAAAAAAGGAGAGACCAACGTGGCCGAACTAGCCCGATTATTAAGAGCAAATTCGGCCAGTGGCAAAAAAGCAACCCAGTCATCCTGATCAGCAGAAACAAAACACCTCAAATAAGTTTCCAAGGTCTGATTAGTTCGCTCCGTCTGGCCATTCGTCTGAGGATGGAATGCAGACGAGAAAGACAAATCAATGCCCATCTTGGCACAAAATGTCCGCCAAAATCTAGACACAAACTGGGATCCCCTGTCAGAAACGATATTCTCTGGAATCCCATGCAAACGAACCACATTCTGAAAAAACAAAGGAACCAACTCAGAGGAGGAGGGCAACTTAGGCAAGGGCACCAAATGAACCATCTTAGAAAAGCGGTCACACACAACCCAGATAACGGACATTTTCTGTGAAACCGGGAGATCAGAAATAAAATCCATGGAAATGTGCGTCCAAGGCCTCTTCGGGATGGGCAAGGATAACAACAACCCACTAGCCCGTGAACAGCAAGGCTTAGCTCGAGCACACACTTCACAAGACTGCACAAAGGTACGCACATCCCTAGACAAGGAAGGCCACCAAAAAGACCTGGCCACCAAGTCTCTTGTACCAAATATTCCAGGATGACCAGCCAACACAGAAGAATGGACCTCGGAGATGACTCTACTGGTCCAATCATCCGGAACAAATAGTCTTTCTGGTGGACATCGATCCGGTTTATCCACCTGAAACTCCTGCAATGCGCGTCGCAAGTCTGGGGATACGGCGGACAATATTACCCCATCCCTAAGGATACCAGCAGGCCCAGTGTCTCCAGGAGAGTCAGGCACAAAACTCCTGGAAAGAGCATCTGCCTTCACATTCTTTGAACCTGGCAGGTATGAAACCACGAAATTGAAACGAGAAAAAAATAACGACCAACGAGCCTGTCTAGGATTCAAACGCCTGGCAGACTCAAGGTAAATGAGATTCTTGTGATCAGTCAAGACCACCACGCGATGTTTAGCACCCTCAAGCCAATGACGCCACTCCTCAAATGCCCACTTCATGGCCAAAAGCTCCCGATTACCCACATCATAATTGCGCTCGGCGGGCGAGAATTTTCTAGAGAAGAAAGCACATGGCTTCATCACCGAGCCATTAGAACTTCTCTGTGACAAAACCGCCCCCGCTCCAATCTCGGAAGCATCAACCTCCACCTGAAAAGGAAGTGAAACATCTGGTTGACACAACACAGGAGCAGAAGAAAACCGGCGATTAAGTCCCTGAAAGGCCTCCACGGCCGCAGGAGACCAATCAGCAACATCAGCACCCTTTTTAGTCAAATCAGTCAAAGGTTTAACAATACTGGAAAAATTAGCAATGAACCGACGATAAAAATTAGCAAACCCCAAGAACTTCTGAAGGCTCTTAACAGATGTAGGTTGTGTCCAGTCACAAATAGCCTGAACCTTAACGGGATCCATCTCAATAGTAGAAGGAGAAAAAATGTACCCCAAAAAAGAAATCTTCTGGACTCCGAAGAGACACTTTGAGCCCTTCACAAACAGAGAATTGGCCCGCAAAACCTGAAACACCTTCCTGACCTGTAGAACATGAGACTCCCAGTCATCAGAAAACACCAAAATATCATCCAAATACACAATCATAAACTTATCCAGATATTCACGGAAAATATTGTGCATAAAGGACTGAAAGACTGACGGAGCATTGGAGAGTCCAAAAGGCATTACCAAATACTCAAAATGGCCCTCAGGCGTATTAAATGCGGTTTTCCACTCATCACCCTGTTTTATCCGCACCAGATTATACGCACCACGAAGATCTATTTTAGTGAACCACCTAGCCCCCTTAATGCGAGCAAACAAATCAGTAAATAATGGCAATGGATACTGGTATTTGACTGTAATCTTATTCAGAAAACGATAATCTATACAAGGCCTCAGGGAACCATCTTTTTTTGCCACGAAAAAAAAACCTGCTCCCAGAGGGGACGAAGATGGACGAATATGTCCCTTTTCCAAGGACTCCTTAATATAATTCCGCATAGCAGTATGCTCTGGCAGTGACAGATTAAATAAATGACCCTTTGGGAACTTACTGCCAGGAATCAATTCTATAGCACAGTCACACTCTCTATGAGGAGGGAGCGAATTGAGCTTAGGCTCCTCAAAAACATCCCTATAATCTGACAAAAACGCAGGGATCTCCGAAGGAGTAGATGAAGCGATAGAAATCGGAGGTGCATCATCATGAACCCCCTGACATCCCCAGCTTAGCACAGACATTGTTTTCCAGTCCAGGACAGGATTATGAGTTTGTAACCATGGCAGACCAAGCACTAGTACATCATGTAAATTATACAGTACAAGGAAGCGAATCACCTCCTGATGAACAGGAGTCATGCGCATGGTCACTTGTGTCCAATACTGCGGTTTATTCATAGCCAATGGTGTAGAGTCAATTCCCTTCAGAGGAATAGGGACTTCCAGAGGCTCCAGACTAAAACCGCAGCGTTTAGCAAATGACCAATCCATAAGACTCAGGGCAGCGCCCGAATCCACATAGGCATCAACGGAAATGGAAGACAGTGAAAAAATCAGAGTCACAGACAAAATGAACTTAGACTGCAGAGTATCAATGGCAAAAAATTTATCAAGCTTTTTTGTGCGTTTAGAGCATGCTGATATAACATGAGCTGAATCACCACAATAAAAACACAAACCATTTTTCCGCCTATAATTTTGCCGTTCACTTCTGGACTGAATTCTATCACATTGCATAGTCTCAGGTGCCTGTTCAGAAGACACCGCCAACTGGTGCACGGGTTTGCGCTCCCGTAAACGCCGATCAATCTGAATGGCCATAGCCATAGACTCATTCAGACCTGTAGGCGCAGGGAACCCCACCATAATATCCTTAATGGCCTCAGAAAGACCATTTCTGAAGTTTGCAGCCAGGGCGCACTCATTCCACTGAGTAAGCACCGACCATTTCCGAAATTTCTGACAATATATTTCCGCTTCATCATGCCCCTGAGAGTGGGCTAATAAAGCCTTTTCAGCCTGAATCTCTAGGTTAGGTTCCTCATAGAGCAATCCCAATGCCAGAAAAAATGCATCCACACTGAGCAATGCAGGATCCCCTGGTGCCAATGCAAATGCCCAATTCTGAGGGTCGCCCCGTAGGAACGATATAACAATCTTGACCTGTTGAGCAGGGTCTCCAGAGGAGCGAGATTTCAAAGAGAGAAACAATTTACAATTGTTCCTGAAATTCAGGAAGGTAGATCTATCTCCAGAAAAAAACTCTGGAATAGGAATTCTAGGTTCAGACATGGGAGTGTGAACAACGAAATCCTGTATGTTTTGAACCTTTGCCGCGAGATTACTCAGGCTGGAAGCCAAACTCTGGACATCCATGATAAACAGATAAGATCAGAGCCATTCAAGGGTTAAGAGGAGGTAAGAAGCAGCTAGACAGCAATTAAGGGCTAGGCAGCAAAACTCTGAAGGAAAAAAAAAAAAAAAATTTTCCTTGAACACTTCTTTTTCTCCTGCTTCAGCCCAAACAATTAACACTTTGTGGGCCGGCTATACTGTCATGAATCCCCAATGGCTAGGGATAGCACAGGATAAGCAAAGTAATAATAAATATCGGACGAGCTCTAGGGTGATGGAACCTGGGCTGACCGCTGCCCTACGCCTGACAAACGCAACTAGAGATAGCCAGGGAGCGTGCCTACGTTGGTTCTAGACGCCACGCACCAGCCTAAGATCTAACTAGTACTGCAGAGAAAACAAAGACCTCACTTGCCTCCAGAGGAATTAACCCCAAAGGTATAGATGCCCCCCA